>NC_083653.1:16900138-17205638 GCF_963576545.1 Limanda limanda
GATGGAAGAAGTGTGGCGTACAGCAGCTCTGTTTGAACGGCTGGATCTGACTGGTTGATAGGATCAGAGAAGCTGTGTATAAATGCAGATCATTTAGTCTGATTAGCCAAAAGAGTGGATCTGAGGGCTGAGCCGAGGACCGCTGATACGTTCACATCTGCAGGGACCTGGCGTCAGTCATGTACCGAAACGTCTATTTGTGTCGTGTGAAAGGACGTCTGTGTGTCTGAGTGTGTTCTGCCTCGTGTTTTGTGTTGATTGTCGGCTGCAAACATGCATCAGCCTCCTAACGACCTGATTCCTCAGCCTCTCTGCAGCCACACGGACAGAGAATCACTCCCAGTCCTCCAGTATCGATCTGAGCACCACTGACACCTTTCAAACAACTTTGACTCTCATGCAGCAATTCATCCCGACAGGCTCAGACAGATGTGTGTCAGGTTTCTCGTGCTCGTGGAAATGCAGATTACAACATCCCCCCCTCCCCCTTTTTTCCCCTCTCCGCACAGAGGCTGTATTTTCCTCGGCCGGAAAACAAACACAAAGCAGTGGAAAGCTCTGAATTTATTCATTACCATCTCTCACCGTGACAAAGTGGAGTAAAGCTGGACTAATGATGGGGCAGAATGTAAATGGGGAAACTAGTCTGCTGGGAGCAGCAGGCCTGATCTATGAGTTTGCATGTGTTTTGCAACCTAATATAGCTTAGATAAGCAGACATTTTCCTAGGGACGCAGTTACAGCATAAAGAAGAGCATTAGGAAGCCAGGGTTGTCTCTCTCCCTCTGTGTGTGTGTGTGTGTGTGTGTGAGAGCCTGCCAAATGTGATTTATCTACACATAGGAGAATATATGAAAACTGTGATGAATGAGTGCGGGGAATAGCAAAAATTTTGTGCCAGCTCATGATCTTCAAATTTACCTCCGAGCACATGTTTGATTCCTTATGGGAACAAATATTATTGCAAATTCTCGCTCTTGTCTGATGTGTGAAATAAGAGACAAGTTAAAACACCTCTAAATGTCCCAGTTTACAGTCTTCTGTAACGTTGGTCCTGGTATCTGCAGATATAGGTAAATGAATACATATAAAACCTTAAGTATGTCTCAGAAGCACAGTCAAGAACTACTGTCGTTTTTAAAGGGGAATCAGGGTTTGAGCAAAGACTTAAATCATCATCACAGCTAATTTTTTGCTCCGAGCTTTGTTTCCTCTGGAGGCAGCTTCATTAAAACACCGATACATTTTGTCAGAGTGGACAGCAAATCACCTGGACAACAATTTTCTACGTCTGACAGAAACTCTGCTTTTAAAATGAGACTCTCCCTTTTGAAAAGGATGTTGGAGAGATAACAGTGCTGTTTCTTCAGAGGATGAGTGCCGAGCAAAAATGCCAAAACTCTTGTAAGCTTTTATTTTTTATTATGTTATGAGGGAAGAAGAGTACCTAGCGGTCTATTCAGTTTTTTTCTGCCTCTTCTCTTTGAATTTTCAAGGCTGCTGTACAAAGGCACACCAAAAATATGTTTGAGATGGACTTGTGTTATTCATCTGGCACACAAAGTTCCAGCTTAAGGGGCATGAAGCACATTTCCTCTTTAGCTTGGGAAGTTACATGTTTATTTTTAGATTTCAAAGTACAGCGAGGTCCAGGAATGTTGAACTGTAGATCTAAACCAGTTTATATCCAATATTCAGAGAATAAAGTTTTAAACAATCAACAATTATAAAGAGTTTGGTGTATTTGTCACAGCGTCAACTCTTCTGGTCCAGGAAACCGAGGATCATGGGTAATATCCACTGTTCAGACAAGACTCTTTAAGAGCATTATGTATGTAATGAATATTAAGACCCCCGTCAAGTATGACAGATATGAAGGAATATCCCACTCTCAGAATTATGTCACATTATCTCTGAAACTACAGTCAGACAGTCTGTGGTCTTTCCCATATTCAAGCTGAGTGACATAGTTCAATTCCAAGAATTCTGTCATCAGTTCCATGTTTGTCTTTTTTGTAGTTTTATGACAGTTTACTTAAATCTGAATCAATGAGTAAGAACGACAACACACAGAGATATTGCAAACTGTGCAGGCCGCCAGCAGCATTAAACAAACAGTTAAGCAATCAATGGCATATTCAAGACCAAAGTCCATAATACTAAAATAATGTAGGTTTAGTTTAGTTTTCTCTCCACATGAAATTCACCATGTATCAGCATACTGTTACTTTAAGTAAAACTGTAAATATATTATTACATAAGTACTGCATACAACAGAGTACGAAAAAATCATTATCAAAAAATGAAAAAACAGGGCAGTGAATGCAAATCCAACATTATATTTAATAATTTGTTTTTCATTGATTACATGTAATTATATGTTTTATATGTTTGTTTCTGATTTATTTAATAAGAAATAGAGAACAGCAAAGGATGATTATTGTGTTCGCGCTGGCTGGTAAATTTGTGAGTGAAGTTGGCTCAGTTGGGATGATACAAGTGTACGAGCTTCATCACCAGTGTTTTGTTAAACTAGCAATCGCACAACTGATGTTTCAAACCCACAGACCCTGGACCAGTCACTGCTCTGAGCAAACAGGGAGACACTTATCTCCAAGTGTTTCATTAAATCATTGATAAACTGGAAATGTGGGAGGAAAATCAATCAAATTGCATTTGTATAAACCATATTCACAAATCACAATTTGCCTCCAGGTCTAATGTGAAATAAAAAATGAAATAGCAATGTTTACTCTGGGAAAACAGCCAATAAATAAATGTAGAGAGATAAATAAAAGGGAAAATAAAACAATCAAGTAAATGTTATCCTTTCTATTTTTCATTTACATTAATTCATTTTATCAACTGATTGGTAGTGAATAAATAAAATAAAAAGCTTTTTGACCTTTGGATATAGTTGAAAGTTTAATTTCTCTGTAGGCTCCATTTGAATGTTATTTACCTCAGTTGTTTGTAACATTTTACTCTGCTCTGTCTCTGTCTGTGCTCAACATCCACCAGCGTGTTCAGTGATGTTAGGATCTTTGTTTTGTCTCTTTAACACTGTGCAACCTTACCTTTCTGAAGAGCTGCACCGGGTCTCCAAGCATTCTGCTCGAGACTATGTACAAGTTAAAGAAATGTTTACACGGCAGGTGCTGTGTTTACCCCACTGAAGTCAGGCAGCAAATTAAAAGGACGTTTCTCTCTGGTGTGGCTTAAGGTTGTTCTCTCTGATGCCGGATTTAAGAAGAAATGCTGAAGATACACCAGTGGGAATAGCTGGAGTTTCTCGGCTGTTTCAAAGCAAACACTTCACTCTGAAATGGAGGGGACATCAAGTGTGCTTATAACAACAGCCAAAAACAGAGAGGTAGTTGCATGGGGATTTATTCATAGTGCATATACTTATTTTGCATTTCATGTAAAATAGACATCCATGTGTATATATACTGCAGGTAACAAAACAAAACAAAAAAATTCATCAATACATTAAAAAACGTGGTAAAAAACAAGATTTGTCACATTTTCATGATAGAGACAAGTCAGAATGTTGGTGTTAAAAAAACACTGCATATTCTTTCAAAGGCACCAGAGTTCTGTTTGTGCAGAGTTACGGCCTTTGCACATTAACTGAGACGCAGACAGCAAATAATATTTAGATGAACTTCAACGCGCCTGATTAAGATTAAGCAAGAGATGATATATCAACCAAAATATATGCAAGATGGGATCAACATCAAGCGATGAAGCACAGGTGCTGATTTCACCTGATGTTCTTTTACAGCAGGAAACATTTCCTGACGTCCATTGCACAGTTTGAAGAGAAGCTGATGCAGAGATGTTTATTAAAACTTTTTAATTGTAAGTATATTGGTAAAAAGTCCCTGCTGTGCACATTTGGCCCTTTCACTTTCTTCCACAGGAGCTGAGTCACTTGTTTCTTGATCTTGGCTTCAAGTCAGCTACATTCTCATATCTGTCTAACTCCAGAAATCTGTCTGTCTGTGGCTCATCGCCTTTACACTAGGCACGTGTGTTCTCAAGGTCCAAAGGAAGGGCCGTGTCAAATTTGGTGCTATTTGGACACATGATAAGTTCAACTCTCTTTGTCACTTTAACAGTCCTAGAGAGAAAACCAGCATCACCACAGACCAAGCAAACAGCCCATTCTAAACAGGCAGGTTTAGAACGGCCACTCTACAACTCCTTTAAAAGACAAAAATAACTGTGAGCAGTGGCTCAAGTCAATTATATTAAATAAATTGACATCTGACTGAGGAGGAAGTTGCTGTTCTTTTTCTACTGCTTCAAAATATGACACTGTCAACAAATTGATCCTGATTGGTTAGATTTGTTAATAAGAGAAGCAAAACCTCTGAGAAATTGAAATGTGGAAACTTGCATCGAGTCTTCGAAGTTTCGGAAAGGGTACAAAAATATTAGTAATATGCAAATAGAAAAATATGCATTTTGTGTGCAAAGGCCTTAACTGTGTCCAAATCGTTTGAGCATAAACACATAATAAGAGGAGTACAGTTTGGTTTACAAGATTTTAAAAAGCCGTTGAGTTAAAAAGGTTGTAAAATAGAATGTAACAGTGAAATGATTTTGGTTGAAACCCAATAAATAACTTCACCTCAGGGTCTTATAAATAAAAAAACACGTGATAGTAGTTCCTCTTTTACAGTGTGCAAAAATATGTCCTTCTTCAAAGTGTGTGTGAAATCTCTTTGTCGCTCCTCTGCTCTCGAGCACCTTCAGCATTCGCCTGCTTGAGGGAGTCGAGGAGGATAAGGGTCCGGTCCGGTCGGTTCTGGATGAGCACTGGACAGGTGCAGCCAGCTGTGCGCGTCGCTGTGTGTCCACGTTCCAACAAGTAGAGATAAAGGATCACTTGAGGTTGAGCTAATCTGTGAGTGGTTTGGCCCCGTTGACTACAGAGTCGCCCAGGTCCGAACTGGTCAGGCGTTTTTTAGGAGCTGCAACAGAGAGGGGACGGTGGAAGGAAGCCGAAAGAAAAGAGAGAAAGAACATTACATCCCCCAGCGTGTCAATCATCCAGTCTGAAACTCAACTGCAGAAGTAAAACAGTCCATGCTATCAATCTTCTACATCTAACTGTTGCTGCTACAGTCGTCGTGAATATGTATGACAACTGTACTGTCTGTTAACACTGGTGTCAAACAGCTGTCAATATGTCGGGACACCGTCATTCTTAGAGGTCAAACAGACACAAAGGCACAGGAAGTACACTGTGCAAAAATCTGTAAGCTGCTAAGTGAAGAAGAACTACAATTCTGAGGCAGTGACGCACACGCACGCACACAAAATTAACGGAAGGTTTAATAAGTTGCGTTGTGTGTACCATGGTGAAATATATCTCGTATTGTTATGTACAGAATTTCCCAGTTTAAGCTTTGATAATATAATGTGAGCTGCAGGAACATACTTACCCGACTAAAACCGCTGCTTAACTTTCGCCATTACCGTTTCCAGTACAAACCATTTAACAATACATTTTTCAACTTATCAAGCAATGCACAAAACCATGGTAGACCACCTGGTAGACAAGCTGTCAGAACACAGGTTTAGCAGCTTCAATACAGAAATACTCACACAGAGAGTCAGACCTCCGGGAGCTGCTGAGGAATGTGCCAGGGCCTTTGATGCTGGAAGAAAGAGCAGCAAGTTTCAGGCTCCTGGACGTGACGTCCAGCTTCTCGTCCTGGAAGACAGGTGGACACAGAGACAAGACTAAACAACAACAACAGACAGACAACCACACTATAGCAGAGCTGCAAGGCTGTGATGCAAGTTACAAAAAAGCTAAATATGTAATGGAGTAGAGCAAACTTATCAAGGTGAATGGTGGTCAATGTGTGTTGGATCCTTTTTTTGTTGAACTTGACTGACTGATCAGCTCCAAATGTTAATAATTTGGAAATGCTTGAAACAAGCCCTTTCCCACAGCTATACCAGTGCTTATTAGTTCAGATCTTTACCAATGTTTATTGTGGAAATCTAGGAAGAGACAATTTAGATGAAACACACAGTGAAAACATCACTAGGATTATTTTATATTCAAATTCTGTCAATAGATCCCTTTCACCTAAATCTTACACACTGGACCTTTAATTTCACAATGTTGAATATCCATTGTAAATATGTCACTGGTGTTTATAGGTGTGTTTCTCTACATTGAGCGTTGGAGCTCTAATGGTGAGGTCAGGGGGGTTACACCAGGTCAACACTCTCTACTGGTTTCCACTTTGAGATATTCACAAGAAACTAAAACCATGAGCTCCTTTTGTGGCCTCAGGTTCAAAGACAGCTCCCTCCTGCATAACCAGACAAGGCTTTGATCCACAATCGCATGCACATTGCCCAGCTACGTTTAACACAAACACACATACATACACACACACACACAAGTGGAGATGCAGGTAAACTGAGATAAACAACCAATTTGGTGGAATTCAGTTACTGTTTCCACACTATATCCCCAGGTGTTGACACCTCTATCTATATCAGAGATGTTTTTATGGTACTGCACTTCACAGAGCACACACCACACACATTCAATGTACTGTAAAATCAGAGTTGTGGGACAAATCTTGTCATCCCCAAAAAGGGTGTTTGGACATCATAAGTGTTCCGCAGATTAATGTTCGGTTGAGGAGAGTGATTTGTGAAGTGGCTGCGACCTTGTATGATAAAAGCTTCTCGTACAGACATTGATTTGCTTGTAAACATGCAGGTTAATGTGTCCCAGTCTGAGCAGATATCTCTAAATATTTTGTGATTCTGTTGCAGCCCTCGCCAAGTGACTGCTGACATTTTGACACATGTGACAGATTTCTTTAATATTGTGTATTTAGATCATCAACATCACAGATGTCCTGTGATTTCCAGGAAAATAATCAACCCCGATAGTTTGAATAGAGCTTTTAAAATTCAAACAGAGAACCACTATTGTATGTGTTGGGCTGTTTGTTGTTGTTTGCGTTGCTGAGTCTCATCAAGATGTAAGTCTCTTAAAGAGATTCAATCCATCGTTTTTCCTTAAACAAACCCCGGGTGGGCAACAGCTATTAAGCTAATGCAATCGTCACTTACGATTCGACGCGGGAGTCATTTGGCAAACCAACAGGGTAATCTGGCAGATTAAAACCATTTAAAAAGTGAGTGTATGGCTGTTTCGGGGAAGGTTGCATACTGCTAATGGCAGCTGTCAGCAATGATGCCTCGATGTCTCCCTTGACTGCTCTATAGCACAGTAGATGACTGCGGGGATTAAGAGTGACTGGTGAAATTCATCTTTTGTTCGACTCTATGTTTGTGCCACTTCTCCGGCTTGTCTCACTCTGTCCATCCAGCGTGTGAAGTCAGTCATTTATTCGTATAGTTGTATATTAGGTGCGGTACACACATTGGCTCCAGTGTGGGCGACCTAGACTCACAAATGGCTCCCGACAACAGGATGTCCTCGACCAAACGGCTGCTGTTTGAACAAAGCTGTGCAATTAGGGACTGAAATGGAAAAAGGTGTAGGTTGTTGTGTGCGAGTACAAGCTCTTGTTAGGCATTATAGAGCTGGTTGTCTGCGTGGGCGTGTGTGTGTTTGTGTCGTACTCTGTACTCTTGGATTTGTTGTGTAGGTTGTTGTGTGCGAGTACGAGCTCTTGTTAGGCATTATAGAGCTGGTTGTCTGCTTGGGCGTGTCTGTGTGTGTGTTTGTGTCGTACTCTGTACTCTTGGATTTGGCGTTTGGACTCGTCCAGCTGGTGCTGCAGGTCCCAGACGATCTCTTTGTATTTGGTGTATCGCTGCTCGACCATGTCCCTCTGCCGCTGTGACTCCTGAAGGCACAAAATGGAGACTGTCATCATAACCCACCAGACGCAAAACACAACAGACCTAAACAAAGTCTTAACCGTCTAATATTGAAAGAACAATACTCAAATTATAGGAAAATGTGTCAGAGTATCCTTTCAAAGTCTGTTCCTCTGGTTCCACAGATTTCATGTTTTACTCTACCTGAGGTTGGTGATTTAAAGGGAAGAAAATAGAGTTGATGTGAAAGCATATAAAATCAATAAGAGATGGTACCAGTGAACCCACCTCTAAATCTTTGAAGTTGTCCATCAGACATTGTTTTTCAGGAATTGACTCCAGGTGGTCGAGGGCTATTCTTGTGTTCTGGAAATGATACATAAAGAAATTATTATTTCACACAATACTAGGTGATGATTTGTATGATCTTTATATCAAGTAATTTGATTTCATTTGAATTTATATTATCAGAGAAATCTATACAATGTATGTACTTGTCCCAAAATCTAGAGATTATTTTTCACTTGAAAGAAAACAATATTTAAAGCATGAGATTGTGGAACATAGGCCCTAGATAATGTTTTAATGTTTATCAATATAAATGCCGTGAATTATCTTAATTAAAAAGAAATCAAACATAATTAGATTAAAAATGACTATGTAGGTGAGAAGCAGAAGGCCCCAGACACTACAACAGTAAATGGAGGATGATACATGGATAAATAAATACTGAAGTATCCTCTCAATTCCCTATAACATCTCCCTGTTTCCCTTTTCTTTAACGCCTCAAAGTGAATGGAGATAAAGATGATACTACCCAGTGGTGCGCTGGAGGCATCTCAGTGACAGAGATGATGTCATAGTGTCTCGTTAATTTTGTTAAAACGCAATCAGCGAGATGTTGGATGGACAAATGGCTCCATTCTATTCATCTCTCCACTGTAAGTTCCAATAGGCTTCACATTCCCATTCACATGGAGCATTTAAGCGTCAAAGAACCTAGTTGTTAGGAGGCGTTATGCTGATTGCTGCACTGAATGGCACACTTACATACAGCACATACTGGTGGATGCCCACCTCTCAGCCTGAGAGCAGGACGGGTCGATACGTGCTGTCGCTTTGTAGTTGTGGTAAGCAGAAATGATTTGACTTGATGGCGGTCTGAGCCATTTCCTCCTCTTACTCACAATGGCTAATTAAGGATTGAAGTGGTCAAGCGCAACGTATAATTGTGATTGATAGACAGCATGCGTTAGACAGCTTCATTTATTTATTTTCCAGGGGAATAAAAAGCACCTGGATCAATATAACCTTTCAGTTGCGCTGAGTGATTTGGGGCTGACATGTAATAGCTGATTAAGGATGTTAGTGGTGGACATTAACCGTTCGGACGGTGTGGTCAATACTGTATTATCAGTCCAGCTCCTTTCTTAACTCTGTCAGTAAGAGTTATGATGATTAACAGAGGTCTAAGTCTTGACTCAAGCTATCATTTCCAAGCCTGTGCTGTGCAGCGTCCTGTGTTTGCTGCTTAACAAACAGCTTTAGGTCAACATGCTGACACAGCTTCATTAAATCAGACTGAAAGCCAACATGACTTAGAATATCTGCTCTAGTAGTTTAGGACACTCCCTAAAATTCCTTGCTCCTAAAAATACCACAGTGTTTTATATATATTTATATATATATATATATATTGTTGTTTAATGTCTGATTGTTATTTATGTAGAGTGCACCAACCACACCAAGGCAATTTCCTGTATGTGCAAATATACTTGGCAATTAAAAGAATTCTGATTCTGATTTAGCTGCTATCATTAATAACATCTTTACATCCATAATTACCACTCTTATTGTTTTCATTCTACCAGACAACTGTTCCTGGTCTCTCTCAGCTCTTCCCCTATATCTCTCTCTCTTCTCTCCCCTCTTTTCCACCTATCTTCCCCAGCAGTTTTTCTTTCCAAACAATTAAATCTTACCATCTCTACGTCCAAAATACGGTCCTGTAAAAAGACACAAACACATTGATATCACTTTGTATGCAAATACAATCAAAGAAAGACCCGATGCTAACAAAACGAGCTCATACTTGTTGCAAGACAGTGAGTCCGGGTAACTGCTCAAAATGGTGGATTAGCAGAGAGGAACCCAGCTTAGTGTGTGTGTGGGAGAAAAGTGACAGCGGAGAGGAATAGTGTTCCAACGAATGGGTAACAAGGGAGAGGAAATGCACGGGCCGGTGAGAGTCTGGAGCACACAACAGGCTTCTTAACACAATCACTGACACACGCATCCACAAAGACAAACTGCTCTCGCCGCTCATCCAGCACCTGACTGATGTTCCCTCTCCCACGATACATAAGTGATGCTATGCCTCTTATCTGCCACTCAAACGCACACCTGCACTCCCTCCCCCAACCGGCTGCCTCAACCTCTTTTGCCTGTAATGTGTTGATGCTTTGTAACAAGGGTACTTTCTTTTCCTCTGCCCCACCCCCCAACTGTTTGTTTGTTTCCAAACTCGTCTGAATCCCTCGATATCTGTCTTCCCTCGCTACATCTCTCTCTCCTCATCCTTCATAATTAAAAGCTCGGCTTGGTCTAAGAGGGCTGATTAATTACACACAAGCTCTGGCAGGTGCCATTGTGCAGCCACAGATGGGGCCCTGCGATCCAATCCACACAAATATGCGCACGCTCAAGCAGGCTGAGAAGCCCAATTGGAAACTCCGATTGCTTAGCAGACATTTAAGTGCGTGTGTGTGTATGTGCGTGTGTGCATTTGTTTTGCTGTTTAATGTTCGAGTAAAGGGACACTGAGACGCTGGGGGCCAGTCCGCTGCAGACTAGGTGAATTGGTGGCCGGCCAAGTGTAGATGCTGCAGTTCTGAAAGACAGAGACGATGCCTCTGGTGGCTTTTACCCTCCGAGGCCTCGTGTCTGCAGTAATTAGCTACTTGTTCAAGCAAGGCTGCAGGGAGTCTGTCAGGCCCACGGCTGTGTGCTGCTGTTTGTAGCAGCGTATCACAGAACTCAGATGACTGAAGGCCGGCAGTTACTCAAAAACAACCAAATGGATATGCAAAGGAGAAAAAGAATTTGGAGCCAAAATGGTGTGCAAAGGAAAACAGAACCAGCTGTTGTGCCGTTGAAATTAGGCCACATAATAAAAAAAATCTACGACCTAAAGTGCAGGTTAACAAATGCAGACAAATGGATTAGTTGAGACAAATGAGTCTGACCTCAAGGCTCCTCATTTCCTCCTCCTTCCTGCGACTCCTCTCCAACAGCTCTGAAATGAGAGAACTGTGTAAGAAAAGAGGTTGCTGACGATGAAGTAAACCAATTAAAAAGTAGGGTAAGTGATATGTTAATAAACCAATGCATATGTTAAATGATCGGAATGTATTGGTGGCTATATTTAGACTTTTGAAAATATGTTCCATCTCTGGCAAAGTGTCATGTCTACTTTTAATATTTATGTGTGTGTAATATGTAACTTATGTTAAAGCAACACAATTATAGAACAGTCACTCATTCAACAGACGTTAAAGATTTTCCAATGTGAGATCTTGCTGTTCTCCTTTGACCTGAGTGACAGTGGTGGAGATAGTAAAGTGATAGTTTGGGGTTTCAAGTGTTCTTGTAACGGCCATTTCACCTCATCAACCTCATCTTGGGCTTTAGGGAACAGTGATTTGATCACTAATGGGAAAACTGTGGTTCAGATCCAGACAAAGACTCTATCAAAGTCCTATCTGGACCTATAAACTATAAGTAATCAAGAATTGTCCAATTTTGACAGATCTGGTCAGTCTTGTGCTACAGCTGTGATGTAGCGGCCCCTGAAACTCACAGACCACTCGCATGTACTGTGAATCATCTCACACGATGCCCCTCAGCCAATCAAATCAGTGAACTCCGACGAGCAACGCGATCAGAGTTCAGTTCAAAAACAGCATGTGAGGTTTTTTTCGGAGGGCTCAGGAGGTAGGGAGGGTCATCCACTAAACCAGAAGGTGGTTTGATCAAAGGCTGCATTCCAAGCAAGACACTGAACTGTAGATTTCCCCTGACGGCCCTGCTGGCAGTGTGTGAATGGTATGTGATGGAAGAACGTGATCTGTATTGAACCACTGTATGAATGTGTGCGTGAACTGATGACTATGACTTGTACTGTAAAGCCCTTTGAGTCGTCGACACGACCAGAGAAGCTTTATCTAGCTACAGTCCATTTATATCTCATTTGTGAGAGATGCCTTATGTGATTGTTAAAAGCAGAAATTGTACACAACCCTACACCATTCCAGTGAGAATTCAAAGTCTTGAGCATATTTGCACCATTGCATTTTGCACTATTGCACACACTTGCACTATTGTTTTCTTCAGGTGTATATATATATTTTAGATATGTATATTTTATTTCTATTTACATTTGTATATTCTATTTGATCTTATTTTATTTTTTTGTCTGCTTGTAACATTCTGAGCATTGCCATACGATAGCCTGTGACCCAAGCATTTCATTGCAAGCGACTGCTTAATGTAATCGTTGTGCATGTGACAATAAACTCTTGAAACTTGAAGCAAGCTAGAGCTAACTAGAGCAGTGAGATATAAGAGGAACAGAAGAGAAGAGAAAAGCAGGTGATAAAGCTGTTCAACTCTTAAAGTGAGCTTAAATTGTTAGAAAATTGCTTGAGACTGTGAGGGGGGAATTAGAACAACAAACAAAAAGAACGAAAAATATATTCAATTATCTTCTTAAATCTTTTTTTTTTTTTTTATCAAATTTCTGTTGACACGTCTAATTCTTCCATATATATTGCCCTGAATCATAATGCTTGTTAGACATTATGATGCACCGGACCTTTGCTTGAGGAATTTCTTTTCCAACTGGACCCTCTCTGAGTTTTAATTGAATATTATATTCACAATTAGTGGTTTGCGAAGTCCATTCATGAAGTCGAGTAACCAATATCTACTGAGAACTGAACATCAAACGTATCTTTATCATAATGTGAGAAGCTCTCCACTGACACATACCTGTACAGAGTAATCCAATCATCTCATTTGAAAGCATTAAGGCCTAACGGTCTATAAACCTCCTGCAGAGGTATTGCTAAAATTGCACTTCTGACTGCCTCGCCCCCAATGTCTGGTAATGAATTCTCTAGTTCAATATCCAATTACCTGGGGACGACTGAATCTCCTCCTCATCAAGCGTGTGTGCATGTAAACACATATACATCTCACTACACTGGCAAACCTACTTGATGGAAACACTTGAAAAAAAACCTCCGGTGTCTCAAGCCGTTGCTTCTAGTGAGCAGAAGAGAGGTGATGTGGTGGTGGTCTGCTGCTGCTGCTGCCAAAGTACTAATCTCAGATTTAAACCCAGTCACATCTATAGCCTACTGAAAAACCTATGGTTGGTCCTATGATGCTAGAAGGAAGACGCTACACATCCCAATGATGAATGATCAAACAACGATTCTGCTTTATGTTAAAAGAGTTTGGCAATAAATTGTAGTTTGTATCTTGTATGTATGAACAGCTTTTCCTCTTAAGAGTAATCTAGTGTAGTAACATTCAACAATTCTATCGAGGCCGAACATGATTTTTCACTGGTAAACATCTCCATGGTAACAGCCAGATCCACAAAGCAAAGACATTGCTTGTTTTTATCGAGACATCGTTGGTTTCATTCAGACTTGTGGCTTCTACATACAGCATAAAACAATCGCATAGCTTGTGGTAAGTATACTTTTGATCGTTACAATATTATGGCTGATAATCAAAATCTCTATTCATTAAATTAATGGTATTTGTTTTTCTATACATTTTATAAGGAAGCACTTCCCATGCAAAAAAATTGTAGAGCTGAGAACAAAACAATCCGTTCTGATGGGTAAATTTGCCAAACTGCGTAGTTGTAAAGGCGTAGTGTCATTACTGCTCCTCATACTGTGACTGTTCATGCACGGCAGGGATTGGGAAGTCTTGTGTGGGTCTGCAGTAACACAACAAGTGAATCAGCGAGCAGCAACACTGCGGGGAAGTCATATTAAAAACGGTGATAAAATCTTAATTCCCACGCCTTTAATTCAGATAACCAGATCTCGCGGCTGCTGTGTCACACAGATTATTCATAGGTCTATTTACTGAGAGAGCCATATCAGTGATTCCGCCTGCACAGAAGACAGACAAGGAAACTTCTGTCAAATGGTAAACTGGCTCAACTGCTGTATCCAGAAAGGGTCTGGAGATGAGGCTGTATCATTAGATTGCCTACAGTGCAATGTCTCACCACTGTAGTCAAAGACACACAGTGAAATAACGAGCAGCTGATTGTTTTTCCTTCTCTCGTCTCTCCTCCAACTATGACTCCCTCTATTGTCTCTGTGTTACTTTTAACTTTCTTTCTCTCTGTTAATGCAGCAAAAATTGAGACCAATTTCCATGAGTTGTTCAGAGGCGTGCTAAAAACAGCTTCCAGCCCATGAGAAGAGATTCAGTCAGAAATTGGACTCTAAACAGGAAAAACAAGCTCATTTCCCAAAGAAGTTCCAAATTTCATGCACATTAAGATGCTTTCTCAAACATTTGGCTCTGTACATGTTGTATATATGAACGCTGTTGTTGTAGCAACACGGACGCATCTCTTTCTGTTTACTGAGATTCACTGAGTTGTTGGTTTATAAAGATTAGCAGTGAAACTCTCAACAGATTATTTTTGTTGCATCTGTTTTTTGTCGTTTGAACTGGATTGAACTGACTCAACTTTGGACGTTAAAACTGTGGGAGACGGACAAACCCCCTGACTGAAAAACCGAGGTCCAAGGAGATAGTGAGGAAACAACATTTTCATTAGGAGCTTGCTATGGAAAATATTCAGACCATTTAACAATCATTAATTCAACAGACAGTGAAGCCAAAGGATTTCTCATCCAAAGTTGTTTTTCAGTCTGGTATTAGCTGCCTATTTAAGACTGGAGCCTGCTAAGTCTCATCTGATGTTGCTGTGTGACAGATTGTAAGAGCGTGGGTATGTGACTCACTGACTTGCTCTGATGACGATAGTACCATGAAAAAAAAAAACACCTGACACATACACACAACCAAATCATGCTTCCTATGACCCAGTTCAGAGTCAGAGCAGGTATTACCATCAGTCCTGGGTGACCCGATCACAATGTGTCCTGAGATCAGATCACTTAGACCACATTCAGATGTGGTCTGAGACGCATTTGGGCACAATCCTTTGGATGTATGATCGCATGAAGAGCCCTGGGACACACATGAAGGAGCCAGCTGACAATTACGATCTGCTACTGTTTAACCAAACACTTCTCAGTGTCCATATGGGGATTTGTTTGTAGCCACAATATCAGCGCTTGATACTTTTCTCAAATTGGCAAAATTCATAGCTTCACACATTCATTCGTTCAGCACCTCTTTCTCTCTGCCATCATCAACACTGTCAAAACAGTGCCAACACCCACACTGGATGAAAACCGTTTTTTATGATCTTTCTACACAACACAACTGACATATGGGTTTATTTGAATATACAGAGGGGAAGTGAGATCCAATAACAAGAGGTCACAGGAGACCTATCAGGATGCATTCTAATAAAAGGTGTGAACAGATGAATTCAGCGCTGTCGACTTGGGATCGGATCTCTCAGGATGGAAGCTATTACCAGGTCTTAACAGGGCCTATGAGTTCATGAAAACATTATTTTCCTAATTAAATACCATTTGTGTACCTTTCTTTTCAGTGCTCACGGAGTGAAGCAGCTTCTCTTGCTGGTCCAGTCGCTGCAAGAGAGCATCATGTTCCGAGTCCCGGCTCTTCGTCAGGGCCTTCAACTGATCCCGGGTCTGCTGATGCTGCTTCTTCAGGCGCTGTTCTCTTCCGACACGTTCCCGCACCTCTTCGCACAGCCAGCGTATCTTTGTCTGGTTGGTTAGAGTAAATACACAGTCAGCTAAGATTGTATTTGATAAAAGATGTGGTAGGAAGAGTTTGGATGGGTTGTTACATTCACTGGGAGGGAGACGTCTCTGATTTAAGTATTTAAGTTCACAGGTTCCACCTTGAGAGAGTCTGCATTTCAGGCCCATCTGATAATAAAAATGATTTTCTTTATATATAGAGCTCCCATTAATTTTCTCATGCTGAAGTCTGCATGCTAATCAATGCAAAAGACTTCAGATAGGAACTTAATTAAGCCCCCAAAACTGTCAGATAGATGGAAATTCACGAGGGAATTCTGTTTTCCCTTTAAAGTTAAACTGCTTCATAAAAAAGAATCACATTTAAGTTCCCCTTCTTTTTAAGAACAGAAACACACACACAGTCATATAGGTCCATTTAAGGGACATTCAATAGATTACATAAACCTGCATTCACGTCCTGGAGACTTAATAACTCACTCTGACCTTAACTACTGACCCATAAATGAGCTTTTCCCCAAATGATAAACAAAGCTTTCAGCTTTCGGTTTTAATGCTGTGCCAATATTTCATTCAACAAGCTGTTACAGCCGAGAAAAATAGTCGTGTAAATCTGGATTCTAACTGTGCTCTGAAAGCCGGTAAATCATGCCTAGATTTTACAAACATAAAAACTCTTAACCCAGGGAGCTAATTATCTCTCATGTTCTCTGCTGTTTTAGTTTTGTAAATGTGCCGTCTTATGAAAGCACGTCTGACAGGAGATATATATTATGGCGATAAACACGATGAATTGTGCAAACACATTTTAACACAGCATCGTGCATCACGGCCACAGCCGTAATTACATGTTTCTTTTGTACACAGCACTATTGCAACACCAACAGGGGGCCTGACTACTGCTGGAAAGAGGCCAGGTAGCAACTATTATTGCAAAAGAGAGAAAGGCAGTGACAGGAAGGCATTGAATTAAAACTGCATGTCATAATTTCATCAATTCAAAAGAGCCTTAGTTTACTAGGATGCTGGCTGAGAGGGAAACTGCTCAAATACCGTGCGACTGAACCTCAGGTGAAAATTACCCAAGCGTTTCTTTGTAATCAGCTTGTTAAAGTGGTCACGTCAACAATAAATCATCTTTTTCATAAAGCATATGCTACAGTAATGATTTTAAACAGGCAAAAATCCAATAATATGTACTTTTAAGTTTGCATAGGGCGTAACATTGATTGAATACATTTCATGCTTTTGTTTTTCATTTATATTCTATACGGTGTCCATGATAATGGTGTAACTAATTATTCTCTCCATTATACCATTCATAATTAACAGAAATCCCGTGTAAAGAATTCAGCAGGGCTGCATGTAATGATCATACCTTTGACTCGGCAAGCCAGTGATGGGGGTCTTTTACTAATCCAGGTTTCTGTGAGATTGCCTGTTAAAACAGAAAAAGAAATATCAATGCAAATGTGAGCTCATCTGCCTTTGTTAGTAAGCTATACAAAATCCTGTTCAAAAAATGTCTACATGGCAAAAGAATGCAAATCTAAGAGAATTTTAAGTCTGGATTTTATGGAAGTAGGAAAAACAAATGGAAAGAACGGATGGACAAACAACAAGATAACAATCAGAAATACAGCCTCCTGTCAAACCCCAAATGTTTGTGAGGAACGACTTCTGCCAATTTAAATTGGTGTGTGTATATGTTAAACACCATATGACACTAAACACTGGAGGCTGCGGGTGTGTGTGTGTGTGTGTGCGTGTATATATGCGTATGTGTGTCATAAAAATGAACTTGGTGAGTAGGTTCCATCCCTCCCAATCAAGCTTGTCAGTATCTGCAAAAGAAACTGACCTCTAATGACTGCTGACACTCACACACACCCACACACATAAAAAAAAAAAAACACTCTTCAGACAAACAGACAGATACACAGATAAACAGTCACATAATTAGATGACACTCAGTTGGGAGCACATCTCTGCCAAAGATGAAAATGTTAAGATGTTCCAACTACAAACATCATTTATTTTTAACCTAAGGTCAATAAGGTCTTCCAGAGATAAATAAGGAGTGCGTCTTTCAGTGCGAGAGCAGTACTAATGGATTTTAAATTCAGATTATGTAAGGATTTCAATTAAAACCCTGGCACTCAAATAGCCCCTGCTTGTGCTTGGATTTCCTCTGCTTTTGCTCAAACTGTGCACTTGCACTCAGATATTTTGTTGCTTGGACAGATTTTCTGTCAGTTCCTCTCCTGAAGCTCACTGCTTACGTGCAAAATGTCTGCGGTTGGATTGTTTGTTGTCGAACAAGTTGTGGAGCAGGAGGCTAGCAGATCCAGGGCTGGACAATTCATTGTATTCGTCAACACTACAGGTGTCGTTCTATTGGTTGGGGAATTTGGACAGAAAATAAATCCAAGAGAAAAGGAGAAATCAGAGAGCAAACTTAGCACGCATGCACAGAGACAGCGTGAATGCAAGGAGAAGAAAAAAGTCCAAGCAACTAAATATATGTGTAGACACAGACACAGTTTGAGCACAAAATATATATAATTTAAGGCACAGTGTAAAAGCACATCAGCACTCTCACAAAGATAATGTTAACATACTGAAGATATGCAGATGTAAAATTAACAATGTTCGTTTTAGTTTAACCTACTATCATGAAACCTGCTTATTGGCACTTGTTAAAATTAAAGGGTGAAGTATTGGGAACAATTTAAAATGTTGACCTAATAGTGATTTAACATTAAAATAATTAATCTTGAATTGTAATAACTGGTTATAACATAATTGTTATAACAATCTATCCAATCATTCAAGACATTTCAAAACTACAAATGTGAGCCTCATACCAGCATGGGAGGAAAAGCTTGGGCGATCACCAGAACTATTTACGATTCATCATCTGGAAATGTCTGAAAAATGTTGTACCAATCCATCTCGTCGATGTTGAGGTGTTTCACAGACTAAGTGATAATTCTTCCTTGCAGGTGGCACCACAGGAAAAGTCAGGGGATCATCAGACACACACACAGTGCAAGTGCACAAACTCGCACACAGCCATGTACAAAGTTTACAAAAAAGTACAACTGTTTTTCAAGTACACCTTTGTGGCAAGGTGTTTACGCATGATCAGCCGACCCTTTCTGTCCTATGCCATGGTAAACACATCATCGCTGCTCTGGTGTCAGGCAAAATTTTAAACCCGTCACTCAAATCCAGATCCAAAGCAAAAACAAATTTCCCAAGATGTTGCAGAGGCAGCTCAAAGTACAGCAGCAACGGAGTACTGCTGTGCCGAAGTTCCCGTCTCTGGGAGAGTACAACCACATGGCAGAGTGTGCAGCGGTGTGGGAGGATAAGACATGCCTCTCTGCCTCTCGCTCACACTCTCTTTATTCTTTCCCGAGCCTTCAAAAGGTGGCTTGGTGCGGTGGCAGACAAAAAGGAGGTGAAACTGCTGAAAACCGAGCAAGTAGGCTGCGAGTTGGAAGTGTTGTCTGTGAGGATGAGGTGAAAGAAATGCCACTATTTCTTCAGCAGCACTGCCGGGAAATCCGAGTTTCTGCCACTGCTAATTTAAACGTGTGCTCTTGTGGTTCATGTGTCTCTTTCCGAATAAGAGTAAATCTGTGACTGTGTGTCTCTGGTTACAGCTTGTTTGCTTCACCTCACGCTGTGAAAAAGGTAAAGATAGCAGAGTTTAGAGAGAAGCAAAAAGCGGAGATGTTACACCTAACAGCAGGTGGAGAGGACACAGGAGACAGATACTGTATTTTCACTGAGGCATTTCACTTTCTCAAACAGCCTAAAGAGAACGGAGACAGGAAGCTCTAAAGAGACACAATATAAAGTGACAAATGTCCCAGGCTGGATTCAAAGACACATCTCTGCCATTACATTGTGTTCACTTGATAGAGCCAGCTGTGCCCAGGAGAAGCAGATGTGCAACGGAAGTAGGTCACAAGTGAGGGACAGGTACAGCAAGGTATCCTTAGAGGAGGTACAAAAAGGCTAAGCACTTACATTAAAAATACATGTCAAAGAAAAGATTTGTATAAAGGATAAAGCCATGTATATCATCTAACTAGGTTAAATAATTACAGTCCTCTGCCGACTTGCAGAGGGCACTGTGGGAACCCAGTTCGGCCTGTGCCTCTCTGTGTGGGGTGTGCGTGGGTTTTCTTATGTATGTAAATATGTATGTATGTGTGGAGGGATGAATGGATTTAATATATATAAAGATTCCAGTAATCTTTGTCTGTCTGTATGTGGTTGATGCTGTAACCGTGTTCACAACAATGGCAATGACCACTGATTCCCCAGTTGGGCTTCTGCGTATTGAGTTGAGCTTTACTGAACCTGAACTAAAGCTGCAGTGGTCCAAGTTCAGATTTCTGCAAGCTAAGTCTAGCCACTGATATTTACCATTACAATTCCTGCATGACACTTTTAAAGTTTCCAAAAGAAAGCTACAGCCAGCTTTATCCCAGTCCAAGCAAACAGCCCATTCCAACAGGTTTGAAACCCACACTTGTCTTCTTTGACTTGTGGAAAGTAGTTTCACTAATTCAAAATCTTCTTCTTTTAACTGATTTACCAACATGCACTAAATTCCCAGTCTTAATCTTTTGTATGACAGTGCACGGATCGTAATAAGTTTAACTTTAAACTGGTGCTGTACTGCTCTACAACTTCTTGCATTAAAGCCTCTAAAGAAAAATAATGAAGAAGAGCATCACAGGGTAATTGAAACCTAATACACCCTTTAACTGCTAATGATTCCACCCATTAGGCCAATCGCTAGAAAGTTTGACTTCTTTTCAACATGACAGATTACAGATCAGGCGAGGCGTTGGCTCGCATGTCTGGCTGTTGCACTGCTGGACCAGATTGGGAAATCTATAAGGGCAGATAAGAGCTGCCTGGGTTCATTAGCCTGGAGCAGCAGAGGAAAACAAGCTTTAAGCGAAGTTGGGGCTTAAACGTGTTTGTATGCAGGCGTGTGATTGTGTGTGTGTGTGTACAGTGCGTTTATTAGAGTGAAAAGACGTGCGTATTTCCAGAAGGCGCAATAGAAACTTTACTGTGCATAATAGGCATTTTATTATAGACCTTATTTAAATTTGTATTTAATTGCCTTCTTGAGATCTATTATTCAAGAGAAAAGAAATATTAGGAACAACATAACTACACACCCAGTATACAAAAACAACACTAAAAGGAATAGTAGTTGGAATAGTAAACTTTCACCCATTAAATAGCCACAGGCGAGGACATGATTCAATGTCCAAACAAGGACACAGTATTTATTAGAATATACTGTAGCACAGTTACCGAAAGTCAACTGAAGCATGATTTTACATCATAAACATGCTATACTTCCCGAAGATTTGCATCTTCGGGAACAACACAAAATAGCAAAACATTTCTAAAACCAGTGGCCAGAGCAACTCTAATTCTGCCTGTCTGTACAGAAACAGACAGACAGAATTAGACATACTTTAAATCGTCAGTACAGGCGTCAAGTTGATGCAGCTTTCATCCCACCACATACACACAGCATATTGTGGAGGATGCATGCAAATGCATGTGTGTGGGTTGCATAGAAGGAAAGTTTGCATATTATTTGGCGAGGACTGGCTGGGTGAGCAGAGGGGCTTACAGACACTTAACATGTTTGACACTCAACACCAGACAAAGTAGTTTCCGGTTAGTTTGTCTGCTGGTCCTTCTCTTCTATGGCTTCACTTCACTGTCTCAAAAAATTGCCCACTTAAGAGTTTAATTATGGAAATGACAAATTAAAATGAAATACCCACTCAGATTTAACACCAAACTGAAGCTTAATGCAGCTATTAGCTGTGGCTCTCTGGCCCAAACATATTCTCATTAACCGTTATTATACTGGAAAACTGTAGGAATCCAATTTTTTTCCAAGCAGAAAAGTATTAATGCACACTATTCGCCAAGAATGAACCAACAAGTAACAAAGGACTGCCTTGCAAAGTGACCATCGACTGTCCTGTTCAGTCCAGGTAATGTGTGTTCGTGTGCGTGCTCATGTGTGTGTCACCACCAGCGGGAGAGTGAGATAGAGAGAGAAAAGAGAACTAGTGGAGTCCGGAGGTGCTGAGCGAATGAATAATTGTGCAGCCATGAAGAAAGATTTCACCCAATTAAGAAACAATATCAATCATTATGTGGTGCACGTTGATTTTATCGTGGCGGCAACACGCAAAACGAAGAATGGACACTGAGATCCGTAAAATACTTTATACTTTGGTGGATCAGAGATTGTGGGAGCCCTAGGCGAGATTTCAGATTGGTGCCCCCCCAACTTACACATGCAAAACTGCAAGCGTTTTTTTTTAATATAATTTATATAATATATCACTTATATCGTTTAATATCGATTTTTCAGTGTGTTTTCTGGCTTGATTCGCTCACAGCGAGCGTAAAAAATAGAACAGACCCGAAACCATTACTGCTGATCGTGAGCTGGCCTTTTTCTCCACAGTGGCCAAAAACCATGAAACACTGAATAAAATAGAATAAAATGTGATGTAAAGAAATTGAATACCTGTAGTTTGTCTTCACCATTCCTTGCTAGGCTGCGGCAGGCTGTGTCTAGCTCCTCCCCCATCGAGGTAAGGATAGTTTCTTGTTCCGCCTCCATCCGCAACAACTTCTCCTCCAGTTCTGAAGCACGTCTCTGGTCACCTGACCTGACCTGTGGACGATGGCAGAGAGCTGAGTGGATGCAAATTCAACAAGTATTTTTAGATATACTACTTGGCTTATAAAAACAAGTATTTACAGTAGAGTTTCTGTGGGTGTCTAGAGTAAACACACCCAGGTTTGCTCATTACAAAATCAATTGCAAGTTATTACTGTTTATTTAATAATACACACGAAGAAAGAGAGACAGACAACTTCAGTTTCCTCTCACACAAACTGGCCGGCACTGTCGATAGTTTCAGGTTCCCGAGCAGGACACAGTCAATCTATAAGTCGGAGGCACAGGCAACTGATCAGTGCCCCCCTGTGACCGTGGATCGTTATCCTGTCCCTGGGATAATAAACCGCCCACGTTACATTAATAAGTGCCCCTTATTCTCCATTCAACCGATTTCAAATCAATACACGGATCGCCCCCAAAGAGGCCAATACGACTTATCAGGGACCCGTCAGAGAGGTACTTCATCTGCTGTTGTATAACACCTGGGGAAGTATTGATGAAGTCCCGTTAATAATAGTGCTGATTTGGCACCACTTAACCTTTCGAGTCATTCTCAGGTTTATACGATCACTTGTTTTTTGCTTCCTGTTACAGGTGAGTCATTTTGTTCTGTTGATTTGTTTAAACATTTAAAAAAAAATAATAATAAAATTACATATGTGCTGGTTGTTAATTGTAAATGTATGGGTTAAACATACCTCATCATGCCACCTAATATTTAAAACTTTCAAACTTGGCCTTGGACCTTCCATGGCCAATGTGTACATAGAGTAAAACATTTGGAAAGTCTCTACGTCATCACATTTATATATATTTGAAAAGGCAGGCTCGCAGTGACTACTCTTGAGTGGGAATCTGGAAAGCCGTGCTCACTTTCAAAGGCTGACACTAAACCCCTGAACCACAGCATTGTCTACGTTTTAGAGACTTCCTCCATCCTCTCCCGCCCCTCGGCTGCCTCTCTCACATACACACACACACACTTTTTGAATCACTGGCTCAGACAAGCGCCTGTCCCAGCGGTTCAAACGGCTTGGGACGTCTGTGGTCTAGGCCGTCAGGAAGCTCTGGAGGCGAGCAGCCTTCGACTTCGTACCTCATTTCTGTCACAAATGTACGTGTGCTGCAACTGGAGTCACCGCTCGTGGCTAGAGAACAAAGATAACTTTGTTTTTTTCCTCGAACAGCAGTCTAAAGATATTTTTCTAATTTCCAGGGAGAGACACTTCAGCCAAGACCTAGGGATGAAGTTACACTTTAAGATAAAAATGTGAAACCTGCACATGGCAGCTGCTGATGGCACGATGTATAGTTTTTCGTAACATATTTCAAAACCCAATGGGATACATGTTCCACTACATAACAATTGATAGGATACAAGTTTTACTTTCATGTCTGAAAACACAGCGAAGGGGTCAGGCCTTACTCTATCATCCATTTCCTCTTTGAGTAGTTTGTACTTTCTGAGGAGAAGTGCGTGTGCCCCGTCCTTTGTGCAAAGCTGCGCTGCCAGCTTATCACACTCATCCTTCATCCTGTCCAACTTGATGCGGAGCGCCCCACACAGCTCCTTGTCTGACGCTGCATCTTCCTAGAAGAGAGCAGATGTGTCAGAGGTCACGATACACAGGCAATAACTTTATATAACATAATATATAATATGTGGCTTATCTGCTCCAAAATAATTGACTTCAAGCTGAATGCAGTTTGTAACTTTGGGATTTTCAGGCACTGAAATATACAGGAAATGGTGCAAATAAGTTTTCAAAGTAGGCTTTTCATTTGCACCAGAGCTGGTCTGTGACTCATAAATACAAAAAATGACCCAGCAGGCTCGAACCCTAATTCACGTCTGCGCGGTACATTCTGAATTCAGAGAGTTCTGACATGACATCCTGTGCAGCACAAACCGAGAGCATCATATGGATATTAAAGGTGGTTATATGCCATTGTCTAAGTCCTTAACTACTACATGTCTCCAGCTTGCAAGGACCAACCCAGTTCAGACATTAGAGTTTTCATTTTACAAGGGGTGCATTATTACACAGCTCAAAATACAGTCCAGTTGGAATGAACAATAATGACCGAGTATCAGGAGTATCAGAAGTGACAAATACAAAGAAAAGAAAAGTAAAATCAGAACTGTTTGGAGTGAGGAAAGAGAAACTGATGGAAAATGCTAAATCAGAACTGGAAGGAGGAAGTAAGAGAGGGATTAAGACAGAGAGAGGGAAGATAAAGTGGAGGAGAAATCAAGAATGAGAGGAAAAGGACGAGAAAATAAGACTATTTTAAGCTTTTTCTGACAGTCGACTGTATCAAAATTGTAATATAAGCTTTTGGCTGTGCTCAATGAATACCAGGCGGGCTTCTTAGAGTCATCCGCTGCACCTGTGGGCTACTACTTAAAAACACTCTAGCAAACGCCCTTGTCCTCATTGCACTCGTATGACACAATTACACTGAGCTATGTCAGATATTAATGCCATTCACTGCAGCTAATGGGCTAAACTCAACCATATCAGAGAAGACCATGCCCCTTAAGAAACAATGTACCCATGAGGACTCATCATGGGGGTAGGGTGGTGTGGGAGTAAATCAAGAGGACTCCCTGATCTCCAGCGCTTCCTCGATGAGACTTCTGAGGTCTGATATCAGGAGTTTTAAAATATTCACGCTTGGAGCTTTGGAACGTCCTCGAAGGATCCATGGAGCACACACCACACACTATTAAGGGCTCAGCTATCCTCGATTCACCCGCACTCAGAGGACAGAGCCCTGGCCAATGAGGAAAATTGCTCTAAATGAGAATTTTGTCTGTCTCACTGAGTCGGAAATATGCCAGATGTTTAGTGGCTGAGGCATGTAGCCCTGTGCTGAATTTGAGGCACGTGCTGGTAATATCCTCTAAATGTCAATTTGAGTGTGACACTCTGTGATCCATGCCTAGGTGGGAAGAAAATTAATCTCTGGTTGGTTTATGACCTTGACATCTCGAAAGATTTGAAAAAAATTAAGAATTTATAATGCATCTGATACAATATCTAAAGATCAGCCCTTCTTTTCACAAGTCTAAAATAATTGATCAATGTGTTTGAATATACAATTTTATAATTTTTTGATAAGAGATTGAGGAAAAGATTGATAGCAGTCTTGCATTTGTATGCTAAATATGTATAGCCTGCAGCCAGTAAGCTTAGCTTAACTTAAAAATTGGTACCTGGGGAATATGCTTAAATGGCTAAATCTAATGGTAACAATACCTATTTACCAGCATCTGTGAAGTTTGCAATATATTATAATTAAAGTTTAAGTTATCATGAGCCACTATTTCATTCTTGATGTTTCCAGTCTGTATGCTATGTTAAGCTAGCTAGTTGCGGGCTATAGCTACGAATTAATTGTACAGAACAAGAGACTAGTATTATAAGTCAAAAAACAAATGAGCATAACTGTTTCTTCAGTTGTTAATTTCATTGACGAAAAAATATATATATATTATCAAGGGGACTGACCTTAAACTCCTTCAGGTGTGCCTGTATTTCCCGATGCTTCCTTATCCTGACGTCTTCCATCATTGCCTTCAAGTTGTCCACTTCCTTCTGATGCACCTCCCTCTCGAGCTGCAGCTGTTGAGCCAGTGACTCCCGCTCCTCCTGCAGCGTTGTCAGCTTAGCCTGTTGTTCTGACGCTCCCTTCTGGAGCTCCTTCCTGGTTCTCTCCTCCTCAGCTAACCGCTGAGCTTGATTGGACTGAGCCGAGGTCATGCGCTTGAGGGCGGCCTGGAGCTCTTCCTGCTTGTCCTGGTCTCTTTGAAGACGGCGGGTTTGGCTGTCGGCTCGTTCCTCCAGCCTCTGGTTCTCTTCCTTGAGTCTTGTTTGGATGGCAGACTGACGCCGAGTCTCTTCCTCCCGGACAGCTGAGGCCTCCCTTACCTAGGATTACAAACACTTTTAGGATTACTCTTTTCCTGAGGTTTAAGTTACACAATTAATTCCAGCCCCTCAATCTGAATAATAATAATAGATGACAAACTAATCTATGAATGATATGCCCATGTTTAGACTGGGATTTGTACAAAAATGTGTTTGTAGCTAAAGAAAAACAAGCATTTCGGAGTTAATGAATCTTGCAATATTTAACTTCAGTGCTTGCTGACTATACTCAAATAGGTGTCACCATTACATAGCATTCAAATAACTTCATGGTGTTAGTGTGATCCTGTTTGATTCAATGGTAAACTGGTCTTGAATGATTTACTGGGCTTGCAGATACGCTGATGGATTAAAATGTAAGAATAAGTAGAAGCATATTATGCAGTAAAAACCTGACCAACTGTCTATGAGTGTGTCCCTGGTGATATGCAAGAGAAATTCTATTTCTGGCTATTCAGCCCCACACCTCCCGCATTTCCTGCTCCAGTGACAACTGCCGCTGGCGGGTCTCGGACAGCTCCACGTCCTTGCGGTGGAGTTCTTCCTCGCGCTGGGCCAAGCGGCCTAGGATTTCAGCGAGCTCCCTGCGGGCTGCCTCAGTGTGCTGGCTCAGCGCCTTCAGCTGGGCCTGAGAGTTCTCCTTTTCGCTGGCTGCCTGGAGGGAGAAAAAGAGAGAGCACAAGAGCAGGGGAGAGGGGGTGTGTGAGAGGGATAGAAGGGAAATGAAAAATGACAAATGAAGAGGAGGAGGAAGATGGTGTACAAAGAGGAGCTCTAACAATAATGATGAGAGCAAGAGAAAGAGTGACAGAGGGAGAGAGAAGGAGCGAAACATATGCAGTACCAGGCTCTTGCACTGATAGGAAAACGCTCGCACTCAGCTCCCTGATAAGGGACAATGGTCAGGTCTGTTCAAAGCAGATTGCTTCTAATACTCTGGCTTTGACTGGAATTTGCAAAGACTTTGCTGTAGCTCAGAACTTAATCATTTAATTGAGCACTTGATTCTCTCCCCTAATTCATTAAGGGGGCAGAAATGATTTTGTAATGAATTCACGTCACGTCGAGTGTGCCAGGTGGGATTCTGTCCGTCTGTGTGTCTGCGAGGGGCCGAGGCTGCTGACTGCGAGTTTGGAGGTGACTCACCCAGTTCAAATGGGATGGAAATCACTGGGAGGTGACTTTCAAGCTAACAATAATAGTCAGCTATTAATTATTCAACCGTGCACAACTGCTGTAACATAGCAGGCAAATACTCTGACTACTCTGCTTCATGTTTGTACAAATACATTATTCAAGAGTTTTAATCTGACTTTGATACAAAGCCCTCTGCGCTATAAAGACTAAACAAAACAAGGTCTGAATTAAAATGAACAGAAAAAGGCATGCACAAATATCCAGCCTGTTGTCTTTGGTTAGCGTGAATAGAAACGTTTATACAAACCTCTATAACCCTTTCTCAGATAATTAATACATAGAATGTTACTGAAAGGGTATTAAAGAGTGTTCAGTAGAAATAAGTGCCATAATTTCCTTAAAAGCTTTTGCTTTCTCTTCATTATTAGAAGGCTGTTCTAGAATGCAAAGGATGAGTTTTCATATCACCCCTGACTAGAGAGCCGTAAGAGTCTTGTATGGTATCTCCATATTCATAGGAAATGTGACAGCTGAGCAACAGAGGTTGTGTCTATCATTTCTCAAAATTCTGTCCATCACTTATCCAGTTGTAGTGACCTTCCACCACCCACCAATGTATTCTGACATCAGTGTGGTACAGAACTACAGGGTGAGTTTGGCCAAGATAAATTTTACTTTCTCCTCACTGCCCGAGGTGGCACTAGACATCAGTCTGCTACTGGAGTTGAGAAATGCATTTCAGTACAGACAATATTGATCACCTCACTTCTCAGAACGTGCTGTCAAAGTCAAAGCAGTCGAGCATGAATGAGCCAGTCCGCCGCTAAGAAAATGCAACACGGGGAGTCAGAGCTACAGTTGTTGCTCACAGTGCAGCCAGAAGGTTCGCTGCAGGACCAGCCAGCGGCAGCAGCTGCCGGAGTGTTTGAGACAGAGCTGCCTGATGATGATGAGTAGGGATGACCCAGTATTTGTGCTGCAGTAAGTCAACAGTGTCAACTCAATATCTTTGACTGTATTCTGACAAACGGATAGCTGACTGCTAAGAGAATGGCTCTACGACAGTAGAAACGGACACAATAATACAGCATTTCCCACAGAATTAACTTAGTCGATGTCTGTAAAAGTCAAGCTCTTCTGATTCCAAGTGACAGGTAGACAGACTACCGAGTGACAGATGAGTTTTTGTGAGGGAAAGAAAATCATTGTTGCCACAACTGCAGCTAAAACGATGAGGTCTATGTGGACAAAGCTGAATTCTCTTATGGCATTTTGAGAAGTGTAAAAATGTTTTGGTTCATTATTAAACTATGGCCAGACGAATCAGAATATGGAGGGCTGCCACAGACTAGATAGTAAATGGTAATGTAGTTCAACTGTAGCTAAAGAAAAATCACAATCACGGTTCTGATTATCATACCTCATACATGATGAATATTGATACTTTGCGACCAGAATAATGTCAGTTTATTTGTCCGTGACACAGTGGATTAAGATTTAATAGACTACATTTGAAATAAATACCCACATTCACATAGTGAGAGGCTAAATATTGCTTTAAAGAGGCAAAAACATCAAGGAGACTAGATAGAGAAAGAGTCAAAAAGAAGAAGCAGCAGCAAAAACTGAGACATTCTGACTTTCAGTGTCTTGTATAGGTCAAGCTCCCAAACTCACTGGCTCCTATATTTTCAAATAATACAACTCAGTAGCATAACAAACTATTATATCCTGACTGCTGTCATACCTCTGGTCTATAACGCATGCTTTCTGTTTCCTACCTGTTCTCTCAAACTGAACAAATGAGAATCGGAGAGACTCACGAGACGATACTAGTATATTTATCCCAGAATGAATTTTCTCCACTGTGTGTGTGGACAGCTAACATTATTAAGATCAGCAGTTGCAGTCACAGCTGCTTCAGCAGGCTGTGGTGTCAAAATGTGGGTAATGAATGCATCCCAACCAACCTGCGAGGCCTTGTCAGTATGGAATTGCGCCTGGGCTTTTGCCTCCTCCTGCTCCTTCTGCAATCTCTTGCACTTTGCCCTCCACTGGCGCACAGCCTCCTGGGCCCTGGTCTTCAATTCATCCCTGCTCCTCGTGCTCTCCTGGAGCAATGCCTCCATCTCCCTCCTCTCAGCCTGCTCTCGGCTCTGAAAGGGAGGACTTTATGAATAAAGTGTATATTCATTCTTTATAATCTGAATCAGAGTTTCGAACCATGCTGTGGATCCTATAATGGCTCGTAGGCCTGACCCTGTGGGATCTCATTAGTGCGACTTTAGTTTTTCTCGATTCTTTAAAGTGTAATTTTGTGAAGATGTAACCCAAGAAAGCCACTTAACGCAGCATGTTTTTTTAATTTAAATTACCACTCAAAAAAGCAAGACTTGTTTGGATTCCTGGATAAAAATTACCAGCGGCTGATGAATTACAAGGTGAAACAGTAACCAAACAAAATACCTGCAACTGCTTCAACTGTTCCAATATGCGTAGCTGCTGCTGCTCCCGCCGCGCCAGGTCTGATGACAATTCCTGCAATAGAGAAAAGAGGAAGGTCAAGGATGTGTGCGTGTCCTTGTAATAGTGCTGCAGCTAATGAAAGGAAAAAGACACAAAAGCAATAGAAAGGGAGACAATGTGGAGGAGTGTGTTTAGAGGAAAGGAAGTTAGAACAATTACGAAAAAAGGCAGCTGATGTGTAAGAAAGAAAGCAAGAAAACATTTGTTTTGATTTTAGGACAAATCTGTTAAAAAGGTGGATGTGGCAGGCAGAGAGGAGGACGGCAGAAAAAGACAGCGAGGGCAAAAGAAGGCTGAGACTGTGTTTACATTCTAAATTGGATTATCTGCCATGCTGGTCTGAAAAGTAGTCTGAGACGAGAGCTGCACTGGATTACCTTCACATCCACAAGAAAGTCACAATCACTTTGAAGTTTCCAGTTTGATTGCAGTCGAGAGCGAGGGCGGAAAAGGTTACCCAAGTATCGTTTAGGCGTCTATACTGAACAGGTCTATCTGTTAGGAATAATAAGTCATAGCCTGATTAGTCCTAGACCTATTCAATTATACAGTTGTATATCAATTTAGTCACTGAGAAATTGAATCTTTCAGCCCATTCTCCTCATTATAGTTCAATTTTGATCATTTACCGTTAAAAATGAGAGATTTCCGACACGTATTTTGATCTCAGCATTAAAACCATAAGAGACGCCCCAGGTGATACACGCAGACACCCACCTCGTCTTTCAACACCGACTCGGCAATAGGGGAAGCGTGGGAGTTAAAACACATCAGAGATTAGAGGAATGTGCCAGAGCTTAAAATGCAGCGATTCCCACTAACATTTTATTGATACCCGGCATGGCCTCGAATAGCCGTGCTAAGCAAGGGGGATGTGATTTTCTCGATTTCTTTTCTTTGACTTGTTACAGTGATGGAAGTGACACATTGTACCAGTTTGAGGAGGATAAATTACTGCTGGTTGACTTCTGATCTCCTATTCCAACTGTCACTTCATCTGACGAGTTTAAGAGGATCAAGTGGCATGGAGTTGGCGGAGGATACAACCACGGATGAGAGGTACCCTACAAACTGAAACAACCCTGCTCAGGGTAGGGCCACCGCCATGGCAAAAGCTGAACACATTTCTCGTTTTGAGTTCATTCGCACCCCAGCTGAGAGATCCTAAATGTTTCCCTTGATTCTTTGGAGAACAGTGGAACCACAGCCAAATGAATGAGTGAGGAAAGACGTACAAAGCCTTCTCTGAACCACTGCTCGTGGCGAGCTCTTGTCATTTCATGATTACCACACAATTTCTCTGACACACACACCTCCACGTGTAAGCTGAGTTGGACCCTCTCCTTCTCCTTATGGTCCAAAGCCCTCTTCAGTTCTTCGACCTCCCGGAGAACAGAGGCCTTGCACAGCTGAACCCGCAAGTCCGCCACTTCTTTTTCTAAGTCTAAACGATGTAACACATACATACGTGCATACAACACAGACACACACAAAAACACAGATACAAAATCAAACTGATTACCGCAGGTTGAGAGAAAAAGAGTAGACTAGATAAGTACAACAACCTGGAGGAAAGTGATATAAAAGGGAGCAAGAGGACGAAATATACAGTACCCTTTAAAATAAATTAGGCCAAAGCACAATTTTTGGAGTAAAATCAAGACTTTAGTTTGTAATTTGTAACCATTTAATAACTTAACTAACTTATCTAACTGATTTATATGCATGGTCACCTCACCAAGGGCAGAGCAAGAGTTGATAGATGTAAACAGAATAAATTAATGAAGCGATAATAAGCAAAAATGCTGATTAGAGCCCAACCAATTTATCTGTTTGTCTATGAAATCCGTCTGATATAAGCCTATGACAGACATATCAGCATGAATGTTTGCACATATGAAAACATTTTGTTACAGAATAGACAATAGACAATCAGAAATTATGTGCATTTATATTTACATTTTACTTGAAAAAGTATTTTCTGAATTCAAGTTATATATATTTGGTTGTATTTGTGTGTGCTTGCAAGATTTCAATATTTTTCTCAAGTACCTTCTCAAGTTTGCCACAATTTTGTCTTATCTTTTTGTGCCGTATTTCAATCCATTTTCTGTCCTCTTACCAACACACCACATGTCCTTCCACTGTCTTTAACCTTGCTGGCCCTGTATCTGATCTCAGGTCTCTCCCTTCCGACTGTCACTCACCCACTCTTAAAGGTGTATTGATCCAGCTTTTGGCAACGTGTGTGTGCACTGTCTGAACATTTTCAAGGGGAAATTGATAAAAGAAATGCTATTGGTTACAGAGTAGCCATAACAATATATTCAATTGTCGTTTTCACCTACATTTCCCAATCCTCTCTGTCCTGTTTACGCTTCTTTGCTAAACTCCAGAGTGCAGACATCATTTCAGTACCTGGGCCTCGCTGTCCACCTCTTCCCTCCGCCCTGTCAGTGTGGTTGCCAAGTGTTTGAGCAGTGTGCTGAGAAGTATCCAGCTGCATCCTGTGAAGCTCAGTCTTCTCCTTACTTATCCTCAGCAGCTCATCTCGCATGTCTTCCACCTGGAAACCACAGAGAAAAACAAACCTGACTGGAACCACAACACAGACAGTGCCTTAAAAGTATCTTTGCAGCTAATTGAATTGTCTTACAGGGTTTCACGGTACATCTACATATCTAGGTAAAGTATCAACAAACAAACCTGTTGAACGAGTGACTCTCTGCTATCCTCGGACTGTTCTAATCGTCTTCTAGCTCTCTCCAGATCCTGCTCCATCTAAGGAGAACAAGCGTGTCAGAGCAATATACAAATAACAAGTCGTAAACTCATGTGGAGTCAGCAGGAGGTGTGGTGTGTCTATATACATTCAGTTGTTTATAAATCACAGAAGATTTCTTCTTTAATATACAAACATTCCTCAAAGATCCAATTCATTCATTCACCTTCTCCTTCTCTGCTTTCAATAACCTGGCTGCCATGGCTTCGTCTCTCTCGTGGGCTTGAACTTGTCGTCTCCCCGCCGTCTACAAAACACAAGCAGCATCACAATCAGGACACAGTGAGTTATTATAAATGCACACATGTATGAGTACTGTAGAAAAAAAAAACATGAGCGGTACTGTTGCGTCATAGTATCCCCCCATCTCGTCTTCTTGGAACAAGACACTGGCATCATGGTGGATGTGTAGAAGAGTTTAGCTCCCACTCGATCCAGCTCTTTCTGAGCAGGCTGTGGTGATGAATTGCCGGCTGCTAGCAATAACAGCTACCCAAGTGACTCATCATCTATTTGATTCACATCACAGCGGGGCCCATCGGTGGGGAATAAATGTGCCCTCTGCTCTCCCTCCTCCCCTGCTCTTTAGTAGTAAAAGAGATTATTTTCCTCTTCATTTCCTCATGCTTGTTTATTTACCCTTAATTTTTGGACAAATGCATTATTTCCCATCGCCCCGGGCCCTGCTGGTGTCCCATTAGGGCACTACAGAGGAGAGGGATGCAAATGAATTGGTAGCTACTATCATTACACTGTGTGTGTGTGTGGGAGAGAAAAAGTCTTGCTCAACAAGGTTACCAGTCTGGCTGAAGCTACACAGCGCCCCATTGTGGTCGAATAATGAACTGCAGCAGACATGAGAAATTAAAAGAGTGATGCCAAGACACGGATCATTTTATATAAAAACACGGTCCACACCAGTAGCCAAGAAATGGATGGTTTCATTATTTTAGTGAAATAACATCACGTTGATGATGTATGATTTCATTATTTTTGGGGCCAAATCAAAAGTAGAAATATAAAAAAGAAATAACACCAGATATTGTGTTCTTTACTGAGTGTGCACACCCAGTGAATGCACCTAGCTGTGAGTCTACTCCTCTAAAGTGCACGTAATGACAGAGCTCTTATAGCTATTAGTGCTTTTAGACTAATACGTCACCCAGAAAAAACACCTCGCATGAAATATTGCAAAGTTGAAATTGCTTACTTAGCCACCATTTGCGACTGCATCAAAATAATTCCCTCGGTGAGCTTTAGGAGCAGGAGGGCTCGGTGACACAGCGGGGAACAAAAAGATAATGGAGGTACATTAAGAGAGGGAACCCGTCAGTAAGACAGTGCATCACACTTCTATTACACAGGGAAATAAAGATTTGTTTTCATGTTCTGTGAATGTGGTCGAGCATATTCTATGGGCAGCACCACAATAATAAACCACAGTACTTAACTGTGTGGAAGATTAATATTCAAAACAAGGTAGCGGTTTTAGTTGGCATCTTCTCTGAAGTGAAGAGTAACTCCTCAACAGAGATTTCTCAGAAATCTTACGGTAAGCAATTAGCCCCATCAAACTTGCATTTTAATCCCTCTGTACTTGAGTTGGCAGCCAGAACAGCTTAAGATTTTTCTATGAAAACTGAGGTTTCATAAATTGTGTAAAGGTCAATGGTCTGTATTATTACTCAAGGACAACCAACAGGAATTTATTCATTTTGATAGTCCTGTGTGAATTTTTATCCCCCTTTACTGAAAAACAACTCAGGACCCGTATTTTCCACACTGTTGCATCTAGCAAGACCTATGTGTCTTGAGATCCACACAGTTGTCATTTTCCTGTCCAGCATCCATATTGCTTCAAAAGAAAATGTGCTTGCACCGATCTGAGCTTCGATGGGCATGTGTGGCTTAAAAGTGAGTGTTGTCAGGTGCACTGTTGGTACATAGCTATCAAGACGCAGTAGACAGCGACTGTACTTTTGACCGACAAAATCCTGGTCTGAAGCCAGTGCTGCAGAGGTTCACTGTTACTTTAACCAAGTATTATAAAAATAGTAATATACACCGCACTTTACTGTTCACAGACTGTGTACAAAAATGTTTGTGTTTCTGGAGTGTCTATTTTGAGCTTTCACCATTTAACTATGATGATATCCATATAAGACAGATTGACCTATTTTACGTACAATAGTATACTTGATCAACTTTATGCTCAGTTGTGTTACCTAGAGTATAAGAATAAATTCAATTTTGACATGTGATGGTATGAAACAAAAAATCTGAAGATCAGCTCAAATCAGCATGTTGCGTCCTCTGAGGAACTTCATGAAGAGCAAAACAACAACATTACAATGCTGCTATGAAGGCTAAAATTCCAATTTCATTGAAAGTTTTTTAATATTAGCGAACAAGAGTAGAATTATTTATGAATGGAAAGATGGTCCTTCGTATTACATATTTGTGGAACGACCCTCAAAACACAAAATGCAGTCCAGCTTTGAAGGTCTTAATATTCCACTTTCGCTGAACTTTGAAAGATAACCAAGCTCCAAGCTAATTTGAGAGACTTTTCTTAGGTGAATTAAAGACAGTTCCACATGTGGTGGCTAATGTTTGCTTGACAAGTGTCCCTACAATTTATCTTTTCATGAGGGTATGTGTGTATGCCATAGACTGTATATAAAGATGGACCACATGACTGCTCCCTATAAGTGAAGCCAAAGTTTCTTGTACTCCTACTGATGGCCGATTGCAGTATAGGTAATAAACCCTATCTCCTCCATGTTAGCGTATAGCACATTGACAAAAGTGAAAGGGAAAATACATTTTGCTCAAAGATGATTTCTGTTATTTTAGGTTTTCTTATCTCAAGTGCTCATTTTCCAGTAATTTCAATTCATTATTTGATGTGTTAAAATTAAAGCTTCATAATTGACAGCTCGGATGATTGGCGATTGGTCCAGCACATGCAACGGTAGGACGTCAATGGCGTCGCTCCATCCATGCTCGCTATTTCGCAGACTCCAAACTATTCGGCGCTAGATGGCAACGTTCCTTTCTGAGATATTTGGGATTTATATATTAGGAATTGGAGTATTCTTATTAAACTATAGCTTTTCACTACTTAGTGATGTTCAGCCTACTTTGTTGTAAACTTCTTGCCGTCCTACGTGCTTCTATTTTCCTTTTAATGTCTGATATGATCTTCTTTTTGGCTTCATTTTATAGGGTGAAAGAACATGAGTGTCGACAGGGAGGTGTGGGATGGAGGAATCGCAGCAGATGAGAGGAGGCGAAGAGTGTCACCTCCTGCAGCTCATCGGATAGGCCCCCCCGCTGCTCGGGCCGCCTTTCTCTTTCCGCGCTTGTCTCCTCGCTGTGCATCTCTCTCTCCAGCTCCTGCAGCCGCCGCTCCACGTGAGACGACACCTGCAGACAGTCAGAGGGAGGACGCCTCAGGTCACAGACACATCAGGGAATGGCAGCAGGATGTGATAAATGAGGCAACAGGAAATTAAAAGCGCGGGTGACAAAAATATATTTTAGAACTGATAAAAAGTATTATAATTGGCATGCAAAAATGTGCCGTCTAATCAGGAAGCATCACATCCAGCTGTATAACAGTTAAGCCCTTTATCTTGTCACATCCACAAGATAAACAAATATGAAGCATGCTGGCTGTCATTGGAGGCAGCAGATTTGTCACAGCAGTAATGGTGCGGTGAGGAGCCATGTGACTGGAAATTATTATGATACATTTGCTAAAGATTTATGAAGTCACAGTTAAATAAAGAGAGCCATATGCCCGTAGCTGTCTTGTATTCAGAAAAGGAAAGAGCATGTGCATACTTCACGCTTTGTATGGCAGCTTTCATCCATCAACACCTGTGATGAACTCTCCTTAAAGTCATGAAGCATCCACTTCTCTTGTCAAAGCTGGTAGAAAAACTTAAAATACTGGTAATGAAATAAACAGCCACAACTCACTGAGTCTTGTCTCTGGGATGTAGTCAAGTGCCCTGTGAGGCTCTCCATCGCCCGCCTGGTGTCAATATCAGTCCTCGGGAAAAACACAAAACTAACAATAGAGCAGACTGAAGACATTTACACAAGAGAGTTCTCAGCGGTTTTGAAAAATCCTATTCCAGAACATCATGTGTCGTGACTAAAAGTAGTTATAAGATGTTGAAATAAAGTGGTGGATCGATTAAGTCTCGTCAACAGCCCGGCTAAGGTTTTTTAGATAATTTAAAAATGTTAATACATGTTCAAAGAAAGATCTGCCGCCCTTAGACTTTGCAGTTGTATCTGAAGTTTCCCATGATCCTTTCATCATTTTCTCATGAAGGAGATTTCAAAGACCTGAAGTCAATGTATTCCTCTTCAAATCTCAAGTGAAAACTATTCATGTACAGTGGATAAGAAAAGAATAAGATCAATAACCTGCACTGGTGCAGACGGAAGCAAAACCATGAGTTAGCGAACAAAATATTGTGGAAAAACTGTGAGCAGGTGGAAAGAGGAGACTGCTTAACAGTCCATTTACACTTTGTGTGTTGATTGTGAGAATAAAATCAGCGTGTATTAAATGAGTAGTTTTATCCAAAAAACAAAACTGGTATTAATTGTCAGTGTAAGTCTGAAGGAACAATGATGTTTCACTATTTAATTTTATAAACTCAGAAGAATGATTTAAAATGTGGCTCAAATGGTATTGAAATTATGTATGATGATATTATTATTGATTAATAGCTGATTTGTGAAATCAAAGGCCACGTAATGTAAGATTGTTCTTCCTCCTTTTTTGTTGATGGAATGTGTCAATGTATAAGTGTATTTACTCATTTGAGATTGACAAAAAAGTCAAGAGAAAACATTTTTCATTATATTTTTACATTGCAATATCACCATTTCAGATATCTACGTTGAAGCTTTTAAAAAAATATCATTGTGAGAAATTGGTACATTGATTTTTCCTGTGACTAACATCTAGACTGTTTATTCTCCTTGAAACCACATTTTTAATGTTTTATTCAGCCCTGAACACCTTGTCTGATCAAATAAATCCAGCTGGTGAATTCACTTGTGTATTACCCGCTCTGTGCAGACAAAACATTTTTTGTTTTTAGTTTTTTATGTTCAGACTTTTTCCTTCATCACAGATACCTGTTCCTCCTGAGGATTTCTCTATCCAGGTCATCAGACAGTCTCAGCTGGTCACTTTGTAGATCCCTCAAAGATTGGTTGATAGAATGAATCTGTGTGAGTGACAGACACACACACACACACATTGAATACACAACTCAAAACACGATCAAAGCAGAGCAGATAGATATGACTGCATTTACAGAGAAACACATTTATAACTAAATTAACAACGTCTGATTTGAAGTGTTATTAAGCTCCCTTTCCTTGTGAAGATTAGTACAGATAATACTTTTCAGCTTTTGCTCTTGTGTCAACTTTCTGAAATGACATGAAGTGATAAGCATCACTGATTATTGGTTGGTCTGTGGGCGCTGCTTACACCGTCTCCTGTCCGAGTGGCATCCTTCTTGAAGCGAACACCGGCCGACTGAGACCTCTTCCTCCTCGCTGTGGAGCCTGTGTAGTCCCTCAGTGGAGAGGTCGGGTAAAAACGCTGGCCTTCTGATATCACAGACAAACGGGCGTTATATAGTTTGTTTTTGAGAACAATGAGATAAAACAGGTGTCAATTTGAAAAACTCCACAAACTCCGGGCAGTCAGCAAAAGTCTTTCCATTGCTCCATACCTGAGCCTGAACCAGCCTCCAGGTCACTTGTGTGCAGTGTAGAGGCCGAAGCTGAAGCACTCCGAGCACCATTGGTTCTACTCAGCCTCTGTGTCTGCAGCTGACTGATCGACTCCTCCAGGTTTTCCCTGAGCTTGTGCATGAAAAACAGGGACAAATGATTAACAAACCAAGAAGACAGAGAGAACAGCTCCTAAATAAAATCACAGCCCTGCAGATGGCAAAGGAGGAGGAGAGGTAGAGGAGAGCATGGCAAATACATTTAAAAGTGACAGAAAAGGAACACTGAATAGTGAGAACTGAATGTACCACTCGATAACTGACAGATATAATCGCAACAATATAACACGCAGGGTTTTTCCTGCAAAGAATCCCGAGGCAGCCTCCTCCAACGAATGTCATGCCACCTCCGGCTCTTGGCAAAACCCTTTGACGAGTGCCTTCATGGAAAACATCATTTTCCATTTGTAACATGCAGCATTATGTTGATGTGGTGGCGATGTATCAATTCAGTACTCTAGTAAAGGCTCTGCCAAAACTACCAAGAAGAAAGTGTTCATGCCCAACAGTAGGAATGTGTCAGTTGGCCTGATATTGTGACATTTTAATATTGTTGTTTTGCACTTAAATTCTTAATTTTCTTTTTTCTAAAGTGGCCTTGCATCCCACAGTTGAAATGCTTTCAACAACAGCAGAAATGGCTCATACGATCAGCATTTACTACAAGCAAGTTGATGAGTTGCTGTAAATGTATCAGGTATTCAAGTAGTGCACAACCTACTAAAAGAAGTAGAGGTGCTGGTGATGGAGAGAATCACAAAGCTCAAGACAGGACGAGGTTTCAGTTACCAAGCCATTAGGAGTGTGTCAACAGGAACCCAATGTTAGAGTGATGATAATGCCACTTTCCAAAAGCATATTTTATTTTTTGGAAACAAAGCTTCACCATTAAATACATCATAAAGACTAATACACACATGTGTAGCTAACAACAACAACGTCGTTTTCAATCAATTCAATTAAATAAAAGATAATTCACAGGAACCCTATAGCCGTGTAGGTGAATAAGAAAATAACATAAAAGTCTTAGCTTTCCTTTAGACATAAAAAAAAACAGTAAAATGTGACATTACATAGAAGCAGAATATTTCATCCTCCTAGTTTGTAATTGTATCTTGGAAAATATATTGCTAGTTAAAAAAACAGCGTTTGATTCAGTGTTAGGTCGGTGGATGGCGCGGTGCACATTCACGTGTAAACACATGATCAGGATGGTAGCACCTCTGCCTCATTTTGAGCCAGGAAAAACACTTACTACTTGGAATAGAATGATCCCAGATGTGTTATTGCTGTGCACTGAAGATGTAGAGTCATTAAACTACCAAACAAATCACACTGACACGTCTGTCTGTTTTCCAGCATTGCCGCCAGACTACTAAAAACAAGTGCTGGAGAAAGTGACATGTTCCCGTAAGTTTCCCTAAGCTTAGTTAATTCTGCTCAAAATATGTTTAACTGGTATTGATATAAGTATTCTAGTGGTTCAGCAAGATGCATCTGATATTGAGACATGGCCGTGTGTGCCATGGAAAGACCAGTATCAAACCTGTGATACTAGAACATGTGTAAATACATATTTGATAGAGCAGGTGTCTCACCAGTGCCATGGCTTCAGCATGGTCGTCTGTATGGTCCCTGTACTGGCCCAGCATCCGGTCTACTTTGGTCAAGTTTCTACTGGTGCCCTGCCAGAGAGGAGCAGCCATTCATTAGTATTCATTGATAAACATGAATGAATTCATACTCAAGCTTGTATTTACATGTGTTTTAAGTGAACAGGGAAGCTGGTGTACAGTTACTGGAAGTTTTAGCACAACCACTTCTCAGACCCATGCTCTGTGTGGATGAATGTAACGTGGACATGCAGGTGCAGCACCTGTAACGTGGTGGCCAGGGTGTCGATCTTCTCGCAGATGTCTGTCCCTCGGTCCCCACCGGGGCCGCCCCTGTCCCGGCCGGCCCTGCGGTGGGCTTCACGCCCCCGAGGCCGGTGGCCCCGCGTCCGGTCGTACGAGTCCGACCCGCTGGATGTGTCCATAGTTCGGGTTCGCGACTGGGAAACGCCCGACTGGGATAATGTGGAGCTTAGTGATCGACCACCAGAGTGTTCCCAGTGACGTTAATCAGATTAACGACCCCGGTGGGACGGATTGGAACTTCCAGTGAGATAAGTCTCTTTATCACAGCAAACAGACACGGGAGCTGAGTCATTGTCCATTTACCAACCAGAGGAAGACAAGAACACAACTATCTGACCACAGCAACCCCACAGCTCCCACTGGTCCCCTCCCAGTCAATCACAGCCATTGTTGTGACTGACGCTCCTCCTGGTTAGCAACAAGTGGCATCCCTACCACTGAGAGTTAGCTAGCTTAGCCACCGTTAGCTCACTTTATTTAGCTCTGAGATAAACCAGCGAGGCCACAGAACACTGCTCGTGTCCACCGCTAAGAGGAACAGAGGAAGTACTTGCTGTTTGTGTGAATAATTCCGAAAGAAGACGCTTGCTTGTGTTGCGTGTAGCCTGGGAGCTAACAGGAGAGCAGCTCCACTGTGCTATGGCAACTTGAACTAGCCGCGTCTGAGCAGGAGCACAACACAGCCCGCAGGCCGCGAAGGATGCCGGGAACTGTAGGACGCTCACAGCGGAGCAGTGGAGGAATTTGTTACCAAAGGACTACATTGCCCAAAGGTGTGCGTTTGCGCCACTGCTGCCGCTTCTTCCGTTGGAGAAGAGGAGAGGAGAGGAGAGAAGAGAAGAGAAGAGAAGAGAAGAGAAGAGAAGAGAAGAGAAGAGAAGAGAAGAGAAGAGAAGAGAAGAGAAGAGAAGAGAAGAGAAGAGAAGAGAAGAGAAGAGAAGAGAAGAGAAGAGAAGAGAAGAGAAGAGAAAAGTAAAGAAAATGTAAAGAAAAAGTAAAGTAAAGAAAAGAAAGGAAAAAGTAAAGTAAAGAAAGAGTAAAGAAAAGTAAAGAAAAGAAAAGAAAAAAAAAGAAAAGAGAAGTCATACATAAAAGAAATTAAAGGAAAGGTCAGGTCTTATGACTATTCACTTTATAGTATACTAATAGTCTGTATTTGAATGGTCAGAATCATAAAGAAGAACTAAATATATAGAATAAAATAAAGTCATAAAACACAAAGAAAATTTGTACATGAAATATAGTGAACTGGACAATCCATGTATTTGTAATATGTACTCTATGTGTATTTTAATATGAAGAATAAAGGGATACAGCTAAAACACACGGCTCAAGAACTGAAAAGAAAAGAACAATATCTTTATATATTTGATTGGGACGAAGCATATTAATGAACATTAGTATAAACAATTATAATAAAGAATTTAAGACTACAGCAAATAATAATAAATAAAGACAACAATGCAAGAGTAGAGAAAGAGACAAAACACACTTAAAAGTGTTCACAGCTCTGGTTTAGTCCCCTTTAGTAGTGGCCATAGTATTGTTGCCAGTGTAATCTTTTCAGGCAGTCCACACAATACCTTCTAATCATATAGAGGTAGAGAATCCCTTTGTGCAAACACAACTGCTACAAACACTCATTCACCCCTCTGTCAGTTAAACTCATCACTGTAAATATGGAGGAAAGACAGAAACATTGCTCTAGCAGCTGGATGGAGCAGACTCTCAGGGATAACCCAGGAAATTGTATTTACACAAGCTAATGCTTTGCACACGTGCCCTGTTTAATGTTGTTATTGTGTGTGTTTTGTGTTGAGGCAGCATTTAACCTGTATCCATAAACAATTAAAGTAACTTTAACCTAAACATAAAACAAGCATATACTTAAAATGCATGAAGTTTTAAAAAATTCAATATATAAAGAATAATTTGAGAAAAAATACTGAGCTTATATTCCACTTGAAGATTAACTACATAAGAATACAACCAAATTTGTGTGGTAAACCAAATGGAACCATACTTTCCCCTTGTGACCCTTTAGTGGCACTCGTTTTTAATTAAAACTGTATAAAAGAGGGGGACAAAGACATCTACACAAAACCTTGTACATCAAGAAGCATATACCTAAATGCATGGTTTTAAAAAATCAAAAAGTAAGGATAACTGAAGACTTTTTTGTTTGTCTGGTCATGATACACCTGTGTATCGATTTTTGTGAAGACCGGTCAATGTGAACATATTCCGGGGGTCTCGGGGGGGGGGTCAAGAGTGCCTCAGAAGTCCTCCCACCCCTCATGCTGGGAGACCACCTCCCAACCCAGCACTGAGCTGCAGCATCTCCACCTTCCCACACCTCACATGCACGAGCTGCTGTGGCCCTGTCAAGCAAACTGCACTTCCCTCCCCACAGCTTGATCTGAGGATTACTTCAGCCCGCAGCAGCAGCAACACACGGCCACACAGTCTTGGACATCAGGGGCACTTCCAGGTGGAGGAGAATAATTTGAGAAAAAATACTGAGCTTATATTTGTTAAAGCGTGATCGTTTATCCTTTAAGAGAAGAAGAGCCGAACTCAGTCTGCTCAATTAAGTATTTATTTAGAAAGCAATGAACAGGTTACAGCAAAGCAATGGGCTTCCAGTACATTAGTTGAATCAGAGCGCCACGAACATCCGGCGCCTGTCAATTTTATAGCAGGAGATCTTCGTTCCTCATCCTCGGAAGTGCTCAGGTGTAATCCATCCTCCTGGCTTTTGGAATACGGAAGTGAACAGGAAGACACTCCCAATGACGCTATAGTTGCTCGGCAACCTGTTTACTGTTTCCTTGACTCAGCAGATGCCATGACAGGCAAAAGAATATTATCAATTGGAGAAAAGATTATTATGTTTTCTGCTATGGCAAAACAATCCTGACTGTAAACATTCGGATCCTCGAAACCAAAGCAACGTACAACATTAAGTCAACAGAGTCACTCTGTCTGACCTCCAGGACTTTATCAGACAGCTCCTGGAACTGTATATGATGTTGAATGAATCCAAGGGAATAAGCCTTTAATATCAGAAGTTAGAAATGAGAACAAGTGAAAGATTCATTATTAACACTAAGCAGCAACAGTTATTAAAATCATTTGTATGAAGGCATAATATCTAGCCAAAACTACCTCTAGCTTTATTTGGTTGGAATTCTGTCAGACACAACCTATAGTTAAAAGTTTGAAATCCCAACATATTCCACTTGAAGATTAACTAGAGGCATACAACTAAATGTGTGTGGTAAACCTAAATGGAACCATACTGACCCCTTGTGACCCTAGTGGCTCTCGTTTTTTAATAAAACTGTATAAAGGAGGGGGACAAATACATCTACGCAAAACATTATATGTCAAACAAGCATGTACCTAAATGCACAAGGTTTTAAAAATTCAAAAAGTAAAAATAATTAAAGAAAAATAAAATATAACTTGAAGATTAACTTGATTTTACTTCATATTGGTTGTATCGTGATTTTTGTTTTGCAAAATAGCTTGGACCCAACTTCCAAAAACAATACTTCTCAAGTCCAACACAAGAGTGCCTCAGAAGTCCTCCCACCCCTCATGCTGGGAGACCACCTCCCATCCCAGCACTGAGCTGCAGCATCTCCACCTTCCCACACCTCACATGCCCGAGCTGCTGTGGCCCTGTCAAGCACTTTCTCCACAAAGCATGATCTGAGGACTACTTCAGCCCGCAGCTTCAGTCTTGGTGCACACATTGGTTCTGTGCACTTCCAGGTGGAGGACAACATCCTGCAGGACCCAGTCATGCCTTGGGACGGGCTGCAGGTGGTGACGTGCGCCGTGCTGACGCTGGTGTGCGGGGCTGCTGTGTGTGTGAGCCCCCCGATGGAGGCTGCTGACTCCTGCCCTGCGGAGTGCGACTGCTCCGAGTGGAGGACTCGCACCATCTCCTGCGTTGACATTGATATTCTCCCCAGGTTCCCGGCGAGCACCGAGGCGCTGTAAGTAGGCGTTCAAGACGCATCTGTGAAAGTGATTTCTGCTGTCCCCCCCCCCCGTCCCCCCTTGCCTTCTGAATTTAAAGTGCTCTTAACCCCGAGGAAAAAATCATTATAATATCATGAATATTCCTCCAAAGTGTTCCCACGGGCACTTTCAGGCTGTCTGTGATGTTAAGCAGCTCTTCCATTTTGAGGTATTATATATATTTTTATTCCTATTATAGGGTCGCTAACAAGCTATGTTCAAGTTGTCAGTTGGACTTTTTATTCCTGATTCGGTTTTATGTGTCCAATCTTAAAATGTGCCGGAAGAATACGAGAGGTTTTACAATAATTGCCATGGAGATGAACTTACAAGCAGTTGAATGTTGAATGTGACTGTCATGACTGTAAGAAATATATTTATTTTATGGTCATAAAAAGATTAATTTAACCCCAATATTAACCTGAAATTATCATATTGCAAAGCACTGATGTGACTGAACAGTTTAATAATATATAAATGCGATAGATTTGTTTGATATTTGTTGTCATTTGCCTCGGAATAGTGAGAGTTGTATCCTGATTATTATTAAATCATCTATAATTTAGTATAACACTGTCTCACAGCAGTTCAAACTGCTCCTGTCAACATGGTTTGTCCTAAGAGTCAGTTTGAGTGATGCATTTTGTGAGTGAAGATACTCTTCACTATTAAATGTTATTACTTCTGGATTTATCAAGGAAAATATAGAAAAACAACAGCCAAACCTTCTCATATAAATCTCAGTTTCAACTTTGACCTTTGAATACAGACATTCTCTGCTTTCCAATTAATTAACAGCAAAAGTACGACTGAATTATTAAGATGATGATCTCAAATAATACACCAACTTCTCTTTCTCAAAAAACAGTACTTTCCTTCCAGCAATATAACTCTATAATTATACAGTATTACTGTCAGCAAATTACAGCTACTGCTACTAATTCTATTAGTAATTTTCTGTTGACTAGCTTATTCTTTTCAAATAACTGTTTGGTTCAATATAAGGTAAGAAAATGGTGACATGTGTTCATTCTAATTTCATAGAGCCCTTGGTGATATCTTCAGATTGCTCACTTTGTCTGACAAAATGCCCCAAAACCCCTAAAATATTCCATTTAAAGTGGGACATCAAGGAGATAAAAGCAGAAAAGCAAAGTTGTACCTTAACTTTAATTCTTCTTCCACTCAAAATCCAAGAAAAGGAATTAAAAGCATTGTTTAGAGTGGAGAAACGACAGGGCTATTTCCTGTATGGCTGTGTATTTAGTGGGCAATAAAAACAACTTTTGATTTCTTAAAAAAAAAAAAAAAAAAGCTAACAAATGATCTGCACTCCATCTGTTGTCTTGTTATCGGAGACCCCAAGGACTCTGTGAAGAATCCTGCGAGTCAACTTGACGTAATATGTCAGGGTCGCCGCTGAAAAATGTGGCAGGGCTTCTACACTTCCTAAATTGCTTAAGTGCGGGGCGAACAAATTACGCAATAGAGAGCGACCATAGTTTGCCACAGCTCTGCGGAGTGATGGAAACACATGCCCTTCTCAGGGACTCCATGGCAGATGTGGAAACATGGAAGAGTGAAAAGTGGTATTTCCATTTCAATCAGCATTCTTGAGCAATGCTCTCAGACGGTATTGCATTATCCAACCTGCAAGGATGTTGTGGAAGTAACCAGGTCGATACATTCCTTAATATTTCAAATGTTATTTAAAAAATTTCTGTATGAATAGAGACGGGAGAAGAAGGGTGAAATACTGCATTTTTCTGGGTTGTCGTCTGATACGTTGGTTTAGGGCAAAAGTAATGATGTTGAACAGGATAAACATTATTCCTGCAACAGATCAGCACATTACCATTGTCCTTTTAAGTAACACTTGTTACCCTCTTACAAAATTCCTCAGGAGTACTGATGTAGGCCTCGCTAACCCAAAGAGAAGGTTCTGCGCCGTGTTGTGATAATCCTCATTCCTCTCCTATAGTTTATTGGAACATCACTCCAACAGCAGCCGTCACAAGATATTATCTCCCGATCACTGCTCCAATTCACGTGTGCAAGTGCCCCGATGTCCCCCAGGATATCGTCACATTCCTGCCCAGAGTCCTCCAGGAGGATAGAAAGACATGAAAGCATGGCACCAAGTTGCCCTATCACCACCCTGATGAAAAAAAGATCTGCCAAATAAGCCCAAAAGAGACGGTGTGTGGAAGGAGATGTTCTATCTAGCAGATGAGGCGTAAGGAAGTTTGATTTTGCTGCACACTCACTCAGGAATGAACTCTGGCCCGGTCAGGTCAATGGGGTCCAGATCTACAGATTCTAAACAAGCCCGACTGTCAGTTCATTTTTCTATTGGCCTTTTGTCTTGCAACTCATTTGCTCTGTCAAGGACTCGGTCTATTAGTTTGTCTTTCACCAAACACTAAACTCTAAATCCTCATTCATTAAGTCCCATGAATTGGAGCAAAGAGAGATCACATTACATGTTTATAGTGGACGAATCTAATCAGGACGCTTTCCTTACAAAGGTAGAGACTTTGTGTCGGCACTGTTGGAGAGTGACTCGTAAGTAACATTTTTGGTTAATAGCATCTAGAATCTCAGTTAAACTATAAACTAGTGTCATGGCCTCGCACAAAGTGTGGAAGCAAGGGGTCACAGGCCATTGCAGGAAAAGATTGTTTTTTTACACTTTTTATTTTAGTAGAGATTAAATGATTATGAATATTAATAAGTGATCTTTAGATTTGCTAGTAGACTACATTTCCACAAAGCCAGGTTAGCTATTTTTAATATTAATACTATTAATACGCTAGTTTGATGGAGCTGGTTTCCGTTTGCATAAGCTATGTTTAACGTACAGATTTGAGAGGGACATCAGTCTTTTTCTCTGAACCTCTTCTAGAAAGCAAATATGTGTGTTCCTAAAAACTATTTCTTTTTCAACCTTGATGGAGAGGTGTGCTCTCAAGTTGCCCTTCTTCATAAGTACAATAATTGTCCAATTTTGGGCAAGAACTCTGGTTTTAAGGTAGGCGTTTGGTTCAAATTTACGTTGTGGAGGAAAATGTGTAATAATTCTATTCCCAAGAAAAAAGGTGAACGCAAAGCAGGCGTCTGTGTAAGAGTGTGCGTATGTGGATACTTTGTTTGGAGCCTTTGTGTATGTGTGTGTCTGTGTGTGTGTGTGTACTTGTGGTGGAAGTTACTCTATGTGCCGCTGGGAGTCAGAGAGGTGGAAAGGAAAGCAAAGACATGCTTAAAAAGCCTGCGTAGCGTGACTCCCGGCCGCGTCTGGACGATGCATTCAAATACAATATTTACTTTTTACAGCACATTTCTCAAACACCCAGAGAGTTCCATTTGAGAATAATTAAGGGTGAAAAAGACTTCAAGGGAAAAGAAAAGGAACGCAGCAGTTCCACTCAGAAACCTTTGGATCAGAGTTTAAACGTGATAACTCATTGTCCCTCAAACCTCTCATCAAAACTGACGAGAGAATAAAATTATAATGCTGTTTCCTGAATGGTTACAGATGAGCTCTGGGCTCTTAATTGTAAAATAAGAAGTGCATTGAACATGATGGGCCGTAGCTGCGATTACTGGAAACACTGACGGTCTCGCAGCTATTAATTTGTGCCGATGGGTCATGTAATGGAAATGGTTACTGGTGTTTCACATTCGGCAATAATATCCCTGTGTGTTTATGAGAAAACAAACAGGAGTGACATTTTGTGCATCACTTTAAATACAAGCCATTACTAGGCGACTTATTCTTTTAACCCATAAAATGTACATCAGAAGAAATTAAGGATCTTTGCGGCGACACCATACTTTAGGTGAATCACACTGGAGAAAGTGCAGGTTGAATAAGTAACCTACCCGCTCTACCACAATGGTCGCCACAGACTACTACACATCAGTATGAGACACAGCCTGTAAACACAGCCATGTTGTCAATAAATTATGTGGCTTCTCCCCACTTCAAACTCAATTCCCGGCCTGTTTGTTTTCTCGGGTTTCTGTCCAGAATTGCAAATTGAGGGAGTCATTTTCTCCTTAAGCCTCTGCGATGGGCCCGTTGGTCTCTCCTCCTCGGACTCCTGAGGGAGAACGCCCGCTGGTGTTTGGGTTTGAGCGCGTCGGCGAAACAGCGTTGGTTCTGACGGTGGGTGTTTGGTGTCAGGGTCTGCTCTGTGTCCCGCTGTTTGTTTGAGTTTGTCAGAGTGTGCGCAGGGTGCTGTGTCTACTTAGTGACTCAACCCCCCCCAATGCATGTGAACGCGATTCAGGCTCCTGGGCCCAGATCTGCAACTTGTGAATTAGTCTATTGTTCCGCTGATGGAGCAAAGGTGCATTAAGATGGTGGCTTTGTTCCGAGTCCCTTTGTTATACCTGGTGCCAAATGGACACTTGCACGCTGTTGTTGGTTGAGACAGGATGCGGTGGAAGAAACTCTGAATGTGCATCATGTGGAGACCATCTTTATCTCTTTCTTCTATTGTCGTGTTGTGATTCTCAAATCTACCACAACAAAATATGCCATAAGATCACAGGGAGGAAACAACACATTTCCTCATGTGAAGTGCTCACAATCTACTTTTTGACATCCTGGCAAAAATACGTTAATTTCCTGTTTTTTGGGGTAAAAAGGTTATACGAGAAGAAACAATCTCATGTCTATACTGTCCAATATGAGCATATTAATTTAACTGGCATAAAGAATTGCAACAGGCAACAAGTTCCACCTATATAGCACATGTATAGCTCTCAAATTTACCAATTTATATAATGTTTGATAAATGCATACAAAAGCTGCAGTGAAAATATGTTTCTTGCCAGGCAGCCAGCCAGCAGAGACAGCTGCCAATAAATATTTGGCACATAATAACTCCAACCTATCATTTTTACTCTCCAGTTTCTATTTGGATTAAACAAGAGATATGACAGGTACATTTCTGAGCTTTAGATGTGCTGTTTGGTGTATTCGTTCTTATCCTTGAACAGAGCCAGACATCACTGTCCATCTCCTTTCAAGCTTTTTTGCTATGCTAAGCTAATCATGGCCATAGATTCCTATTAAAAGACATGATATTGAGGCTCTCCTTTAACTCTCAGCAAGAAAGCAAATCCCCCCAAAAAATGTGTGGTGATTCATTTTCTTTTCGTGCAACACTTTTGATTTAGTGACAGAAATATGGATCATATTCTAAATATTTTTATGTCTCATAATATTCCTCGGTTTCACAGTGCAACAGTAACATTGGGAACTAATTTATTAGATCAACGTGGAAGTGTGTATCACATACTTAGGTCTTAACCTTACTTTCTGAAACAGTGTCCTAAACCGACCCAGACATTGTTTGACTTGGCTGCCGTATCAAGTCCATTCGGTTCCAAGTCTTTGTTTTTTCTCATGTTCCTAGAATAAAGGGGGGGGGGGGGGGGCTGTTTTACCAGTGACTTCAAAGAAACCTCTAATCTGATGCTAATTCAACAGCATTGTGCCTTTATCTGTGATTCCCCTTCTCTTTCCTCTATCCTGCACACCAGACACACTCCATCTCCTTCTCTTTACCGCCTCATTGTGTGGAATTATTGGACAAAATGAAAAGACATAAATGATTGATATTTGAATCACTTTAAATACATCTTGAGTATTTTTTTGGCATTTCTGTTATTGAAGATAATTATAGTCAATATCTCCAAGAGATTTTGAGTTTCTCTGAAATGTTTTAGCATTTTAGGAAATATGTTTCTTCTTTGTTGCTGAGAGTTATATTAGGTGTTTCTGAATAAGCTTTTTTTAAAACCCAAATTTCAAACATTTCTCCAAAAGAAATCAAGGACACTTTGATAAAAAAAAAAATTGTGTCCAACAATCAGAGGATGTTAACAGAAAAAAAGAAACAGTTGAATATATGTGTCAGCTAAAATGTCCATTTTTCTGTTTTAACCAGATGGTTTTTCGAGACCCAACTCTCCTCCCTGCCAGCGGATGTCTTTTCCAACTTGGTCAACATCTCATGGATGTAAGTGGCGATCTAGTAGAATTATTCCACTCAAGGTTTGTAAACAAACCCTTTTCAAAGTTATTCTCATCCACCTGTTTTATTTCCCCTAAAAGTGGGAATATTTCCCAGTTCCAAACTATCCGGCCTTTTCCTTTTGCCTGCCACACAAGCAGATGATATGCTCTCTGTTTAGTATCACCACTGCACGGCTCCTAATCGCAGCTGGAAACGCTAATGCCTTCCTTCATCAAGAATGTTGGTCCTTCGACCGCAGTCATAGGCTTGAACACTGGCTATAGGTTTTCCAGCAGAGCGATGCGAGTGTGTAGACTCCCTGTAGAGGGGCACTCTCTGTGTGGAGGTAAAATACATTTGAGCCTTGATCCTCAGCAGCCGAGTTCAACATCTGCGTCCGAGTCATGCATGAAGGGAGACAGAGGTGTAAGAGACGATTGGCCAGTGTTAACTCTTTGTTCACTATCTAGATAAAAATGACCGAAAACCAATCATATGTGTAGTTTTTATTTTGTTAATACTACACTGTTTTATTAATTTGCCTCTTAATAAACTAGTTAAATAGAATGAAGTTATTTTTTAATCCAGTGCTAAGATTCAAGGTTTATTCCAAGAGCAAACCTGTTGATAAGTAACAACAAATGAGAGCAGAGTGACTGACGACTGGGTAATGTATATATATGAGCTGCATTCCTTTAAAATTGCTCCTGACTTGGGGGGCTCGGGAGACAAGGTGGGCTCATAAATCCAGGAAAGAGTTGCAGGCGTCAGGATCACTTTTAGAACCGCACGTTTAAAGTCTTTTATGAAAGCAGGTCTCACATTTCGCCCTTGCACAGAACCTTCATTCTCAAAAAATCAGACAGACGGTAAAGAAAACAAATTATTTTGACATTACAAAGATGATTTGCTCATTAGATTTGGTGTAACCTTTGCTTATTCCCGTCAGATATATATCAGTGGACGTGAAGCTGCAGAGGCTGGAGAGGCACTCATTCAACAGCCTGAGGAAAATCACCCACATGTGAGTAACTCCAGGAAAAGGGCACGCTCTTTATTGATCGTCATCGATTAAGCCGTTCCATTTGCTCTGTGGAGAGAAAAATGTTTAATTCTGAATCTTGCCGGCAGCAAATGGAAGTGTGGGGGAAACTGATTATGAGCTTATTTCTCTCCGGCTCATCATTTACTTCTCCTCATCAGGGTGGTACGTACGGAGCAGTTTTGCAGGGGTTGAAAAAAGGACCCTGTTGTATGGGGTTTACCAAATGCAGTTTAGATAAGAGTCTATTCAATTCAATGAAGGAACCCATTATCTGGATGTATTTGGTGCCTAATAGGCACGTTAGAGCCGAGACGCTAAACAGCACCCGCTATGTGGCTTCCCGCACTTCATCTTGTTCATGCTCCAGCTCCTGTTGATGCAGCTCCGGTGGGAAAAGTCTAGCAAGGTGCACTCCATTCTCAATTATGGGATAGAGATTTATGGCCGAGTCTCTGGGTGGACCACATACTTTCCAGCAGAACACCTCCTAGCAATTCATATATTACTGTGAGACTTCCCGCCCGCGTAAAAGATTTGTTCCAAGTTATAGCATCTTGTAACACAGCGGTTTGGTGTGCGCAATTTGTTCCCTGCTCCTCGATCGCTGTATAAAATGTGGGCTGTTTGAAAGAGTAACTATGATTAACAGCTACAGACAGGCTCCAATGGCCCGGCTTGATGCACATTTGTCTGTCATTTTCGTCTTAATTATCCTTCCTTTTTGTCTTCCCTCATTGGCTCCCTGATCCCAGGTATCAAAATACAGACAAGAAGGATAATTCAAACCACCAGCTCAGGGTTGAATCTGTGTTCTGGGGTTGTATTCTGGATCTCTGGGGCCTATTTGCCGCTGATTGGTGTGGTGTCGTGCCATACATCAGATAATGGCATCTCTCTCAGGTTTCCTTCAGGGTCAGACACAAATTAATGCTCCGCTTCCTGTTGGCTGCTTGAGACCGACAGCAGCTGTGGATGGAGGAGTGCAGTCGGGGCTGAAAACTCGGAGGGGGCTGGGTAAAGTTTGTGTGGAGCCATCATCAATGAAACCACCTATTTTAACCAATTGTTAGGTTTATACAGAAGTAAAAAAACAACATATTAAATATTGTGATATTGGGTAGTGCAGATAAATCTCTGATGGCAAATGATACATTGCAACACTGATTTAAACGCACAACCCACACACACACACAGATCATGAAAACCTCTACATTCTTGGAAAAAACTCTGGGGGGAAAAAACTCTGGCACAAAGGAAAGTGTTTTATCTTCATAACAGCAGCAATGGCAGTTTGATTGAATCACGTAGAGGAAATAACTTGCATAAAAGCTGCATTAATAAATATATATTTAAATCAACAAAGTGCAGAGACAGAGTGACAAACCCACCTAGAAGTAGCCTTTCATCCAAGTCTGCAATTCCCTACAGCTCCCCATTAAGTGCTTTAGCATCTTTAATCTCGCTGTTTTGGTTTTTAACTTCTCATCAACCAACTTTCCAGCCACTGAAACAATAAACATATTGTGCTCTACCTACCGGGCACCAAGTGGCAGAAGGACTTAGCCAATGGTTTCTCATATGTGTCAGTGATATATTTTACCTCTGCCACACTAACCGTATTCTACCTTTTATTGAGATTGGATTCATCATTGCGAACCTTTTCATATTGTTTAGTTTATATGAGAAGCCAAAGTCACCATGGCAAAGAAACGAAGACCACACACACTTAAAACATTTAATCAACAGAAAATCCAAATAAAAATAATATCAAATTCTCATTAATACTACATAATTGACCTTTGGTTGAAGCCCTAGTTCTTAAACAGCAGCAGCGGGAAGATGAACCTCACCCACTCAGAGACCTCCACTGCCCTGACCACGTCTTTCTGCTGAGATCAGTGTGGTTTGCCTGGTGTGTGAAGAAGGAGCCAGGACACATGTTCAGGATCACCACATGGCTTCAGGCTGCAGAGAGAGGTGTTCAGTCCAGCACGGGGCGCACCAGAATAAACACGCTAATGAAACACTAATTAGACTCCACTTCCGGCCGTGGCTGTCTGCACTAAGCCTCCTGTCTCCTGCACTCTGGCGTGCACCTTGCTACGTTCTGTCAGCAAATTTGAAGACTACACAGTGTGTGTTTCCTACGATGGTGTATTAGAGCCAGGTTGAAAATTATCAGAGATTTCGGGGGAATAAATGTGTAATAATAGAAGAATAAAGTTGTAATTTTAGGCTATGTGTCATTTTAGAGAGGGAATATCAGAAGATCAGCCGGTTGCCTAAATTAAAATGAGGACTGTGGAGCGTTTTGTGAAGTTATAATGCACAGCACCACATTATCATAAGTGTCAGGACTTTCAAAAGATTGCATAAGAAACCTTTATTCGGAAGAAAGGACCACACAGACTGGAAGGAAAGTGACTCTTCATGGGAGGAGGAAATGTTTGGAATTGTCAACTGGATGTTAGCTTATCATTGGTTACATCCGTGTGACATAGAGGCTCATAGTTTCAAAATGAGATTAGTTCACGTTTTTGGATGCAGAGAAGGGGAAACTGCTCATTTAGTTACTTTAGCTAGTTACTTTAGTTATTTAGTTACTTAAAAACTAAAACTACGACGTAATTTTGTCAACATAGCCCTAATTAAGCTGTCCTAGTTTCTGAATGTGATTGTGAATAACATTTTTTTTCTCCTTAACGTATGCTGTGAATTGGTTTGTATTTATGTGTAAAACACTTTTAGTAAGTCTCTTTCTTGTCTGTTTATTCTTCCAGAGAGATACGTAATGCAAAGAGTCTGACCTATGTTGACCCAGAAGCCTTTAAGAACCTCCCAAACCTCAAATATCTGTGAGTGATTTTTTGTTTTGAAATCATACCGGTTTTGAAATTGAATAACCAAACACTAACATCGTTGTGGCAACCCAAAAAAGATGAGTGGTGTAGATTTAAAATACTTGAGTCTGGCAATAATTTAGACATTGTGATCTATTCATAGAATTGTGTGTGTCAGTGTGGGTAAGACTGAGTCATGCTTCGTTTGAATCTAATGTAGTGGTACAGGCTGTGTTTAGACAAATTACTGCACAAACTAAAAATAGATGGAATCAAACCACTTGGAATGAGAAAGAAAGATGTCAATCTCTGAGACGTCTTGGTTAAAATGTGAATTTTTTGAGTCTGGCAGACAATTAGCGGTTTCTGTTTCCGTCCAGAGAACTTAAGTTCATCGATGTAGCGTGAGAGTTCAGTTTAGTGTGACGTTAGCGTTTAAAAAAACAAAGCTGAACTCTGTCAACTGACAGTGATTCTTCAATTTACAAATGAATACAAAAGTTGTTGTGTGATTAAGGATTAATACCTGTGGGTCTCAGGTGCATCTCCTGACTGTTTGTATTCCTGTTCTTCTTCTCAGGGGGATTTTCAACACTGGCCTCACTTTCTTCCCTGACTTGAACAACATCCACTCTAATGACATGAACTTCATATTGTAAGTTACAGCATCCTCATAGCTGTTGAATCAGGCACACGGTTCAACATGTATGTTAGATAACACTGGTATTTCCTGCTTTTTAATGTCAGCTGTCAATGATATAATAAAACAGACAAAAATGAGAGTTTTAGGGAAATAATCAGCCATTAACCCCCTATCCTGTGCTTCACTGTAGAGAACAGGAAGATGGTTGTTTTGTTTCACTTAGTGTTTAAGTTTTCATGATTTTGACAGCCTGATAAAGGAAAGGGAATAAACAGTAAATGAAAAAGAAATCACGTCATTCTCCTTTGTATTCCATGGCAGAAAGACGGGCAAGTACAGTAGCAACATTTTGTTTGGAACACAACGCTTCAGATTATGGGAAGTGTGGTCTCAATTTTGGGAAACGGTACCATTAACCAGGGTGTTATTACTGTACAAAATGCTACAGCAGCAAAAAGTGTGTGTGTGTGTGTACACGCACCGTGTCTGCTTCTGCGTGTTTCTATGAAATGAGGTACATCCGTAGTCACCTCTTTGTCATCACCTTTTCCGACAGATGCTTTAATAATTATATATATATTTGAGAATACATTCATCAACGCCACAATTCTCTCCGTGACATTTTCCAATGAAAGATATATAATCACAACACCTCTTAATTTCCTGTCTCATCTGTCCTTTTGATTGCAGGGAAATTGTTGATCATCCCTACATCACTGAGATCCCAGCCAACTCATTCCGTGGCATCACCAGCGATGTGCTGACAGTGTAAGATAAGACAATTACCATAAATATGCAGAATGAATATAAAGTGTAGAGTAACAATTGTATAGTTTATCCCTAAATCCAACAGAATCCCTAAAGTAGCTTCTAGGAGACGCAGGAGTCGGCAAAATGACCTCACTTTGGAAACATGTTCTCACTCTGCACTACCTTGGTTCTCACCAGGATAGTAAAAGCAAGTACACACAGAGACGCACAGAGAACAGGCAGTAACATATAAGCCAACCATATGCAGACCATATATAGACTAACACAAACATGAACGTAGCGGGTGCTGCCCCCTGTCATGGGAACTCACACAATAAATTTCGGCACACAATGTCCAGCACTCAAACAATAGAAAGGTGACAGTATATTGTAGGCCTGGTTGAGGAGGACTCACTAAGGAACAATCCTGAGAGAACAGCTAATCAGTGCTATTTTCTTGTCTTTTTTCTCTAGGATGCTGTATGGAAATGGCTTCAGAGAAATCCAACATCACGCCTTCAATGGGACCAAGCTGGATCAAGTGTAGGTTAAATGGTATTTCTGTTATGTGAAACCTTATTTTCACAGTTTTACGTTTTGGGGAAATGCTGCTTTCTTTCAGCGAGTCAGACGAGAACACTGATACCACTCATAAATATACAGCCTGCAGCTGGTTAGCTAGCCCCCACTTGAAGAGTGAAAACTGTGACACAACCAGTGTGGTTCTTTCCAAACATATCCAAAGCTCACTAACACGTCAAAGCTTGTTTGTTTAATCCAAAGAAAATCTGCAGTGTTTTTGAAAAAACGACTGGTGGTTGCTTTGTAACGGTTTTGTTCAGGACTATGTCTTCGCTCTTTCCACCTGTTTCCAGTTTTGCTGGTCTGAGCTAAATGGCTGCTGTTTGGCTAATCTTGTATACATGGGTTCTGAAAGTGAATATAAGGAATCTATAGGTAACGGACAAGATTTTGGGGCTGGAAGTTTCTAGTTTGACCAATCCCATCTGAGCAGCTTTTGGTTGCCGGCAAGTAAACAGTCCGTTAGGAGAGCAGAACACATTGACTGAAATGTATTGGTTATTGGCTTTTTAATTTAACGTATTATATAACGATTCAACAGAATTTCGTCTGGATCTAAAACACCAAAAAATCATATCGGTGTTTGTGATCTGTGTTGAGAGACACTCGACTTGTGTGATAAAAGAAACTACTTGGACTGGATATCCGGATATCGGATATCGTCTCTCTACATTGGGAGACCCAAAATAGTGATTATTGCCCCTAGAGGCTAATCTGTTATAGTTCAGAGGCTAAATCGAAGAAGTTGGCCGATCAGCTCTGAGATTACAGTTTCACTGTATTTGCAACATGGTTGCGTGGTATCAATTTTGAAAATCTAGGCAGAATAGCAAATTCCCAAAATGTTTGACTACATGTGTATTGTATAAACTAAAGGTTTTCTTTTATTTCCATCGTGAGTGTTCACAGTTTTATTTTTATACAATACATTTCTGGAGACACAACGTTTTTCTATGTGGTGCCGTATCTGTCGAGTAAGAAGCCTTGCAGTTCTCAAAAAAATGAGGTGGCTCAGTGTTTTGCCTGGATTAAACCATTGCTGACATCTGGCAGGTGTATTTCCTTACCCAGAATTAAACTACAAAAGCAGCAGGACCACAGCTGTGTCTCTATGGGCCTTCTCATATGTACCGAAGAAGGGCTTAAGCCCAGCTCTTGATTAGTGAGCTGGAGTTCTCATGGGAAAATATGTTTCCAAAAGTGGGGTTCAGGAAGTCTGTATTAAGAGTCTCCCATACGCTCGTGACACTGGAGTCTAAGATCTGTGACAGTCTAGTAGACAATCATTTCACACTTGGAAAAATAATGAGTCAGTGAGAAGAGAATAAGTAAGAATTGCTTCCTTTTTACTCATTTGACACGACAAGTTTTTATTTCTTGTCAACCCCTGATCCAGAATCCTGCATATTGAAGATATGAGGTATATATGATATTAATTTAAAGCGTCTTTCGCCTTTTACAACACCTACATAAAGTCAAGTTCCTTCTAAGAGCCTAATTAAGCCATTGGTCTGTGACTATGTTGAGTCTTACCACATTGATGTTTGTGTTGGCGCATGATCTGCTCTGAGGGGGGAACTGATCCCAGCGCAGCCGGACCAAGACAAACACATCCCTCACAACTCTATTATGCTTATTAGATTTAGGAGTCAGGGAGGTGTAGTGAGGGTGCAGTGTGTTTAAGGAGTACGCCATCACAACATTTTGATTGAGACCTTCTTTCTGTCATATTTCACCCCTGAAATGTGAGAAAATAAACACAGAAATGTACAGTGATGAGGCTTGGGGAAAATATTATGCCAAGCCTCGAATCTGTCGGCCTGATTGAAATGTGAAGGATTACTTTTCTCTTCATGAACTTACATTTGTGCTTTCCTGTCTCAGCGACCTGCACAGGAACAAGTATTTGACCAAGATGGATGAAAGGGCTTTTGCTGGCACCATTAGCGGCCCCATGCTTCTGTGAGTATCTGAACTGCCTCTCTTGTCTTATAATTACACACAATCCAAAAAGATGAGCCGTCAATTACATCCATTTATGTGATGGACCTGAAAGTGGCATTGATCGCCTGGTCTAATTCCCTGTAAAGTACCACTTCACTGGTCTATTTTAAATTCACATACAGTATTAAAACACATTGTTTAGTGTATGTATTAATAAATAATATTTTCATTAATCACAATGTGCAGACGAAGTGTAAATCCTTGCTCCATAACTGTGTTTTTGACCTGGAAATTTGATGTGCATGCAAGAGTGTGAGGAGAAACGTCCACTGTCTGATATTGTTGTCTTTCTGACACTTTTAAGGTTTTTTAAATCTGAGACCCTGTTATTAAAGGTGTTCGATACCAAACCCCTTAACCACGGCTATCGAGTTGCTGTTGTGGTTCTGATCTTGCCATTAAGTGTCTGAGAAGGTAAATGGGGTTCGTGCGCAGGTCTTCCTCTGTTCCACTGAGGGAAAATGTCCTGAGTGAGGTCACCTCCTTGAGGTCATGAGCTAAACATCTGGGAATGACAAAATCAGACATGACACTCTTTGGGTCTGTGCAGATTTTTTTCTTTCTTTTGTATAGTGTTACCCAATGTGTCCCATGAGAGGGAAAGAGAGAAGAGGACAGAGAAGTGAGGAGTGCAAATGGGACTAAAAAAGAACAATTGAGCCCTTAGCCGATATAAAATTGCTTGGATTGTGTTTATTTTATTTAATGAAATTAATCATTGACTTAGTGGTATAATGGGTGAGGAAACTAAAGAAAGCAAAGGAGAACTTGGCCTCTACTTGGCCCCGAGAAGGGGGGAGCGGACAGCGCTGTACAGTGGAATGTCTTGATAATGGGATCACACAGGATGTTGGTGAGATTGTCAATCCCTTGAATGTCTTTGTCGCGATGAAGTTGAGCTGGCTTTGGCATGACAACCGAGCGCAAGCAATACCACATGTAATTGCTTAAAGATGATGAAGTAGTGAGGAGCTCACTCAAGGAAACAGATGGAGGATGTTGTTTAATCCATCTGTGAACGCTCCGGTCTCATCAGATCTCTGTTGATCTGCTGATTCTATGGCTGAAAGGTACTGACTGGTGACTGTGTGCTGTTATTTCACTTTGTCACATGGAAGTATAGCAGTCAGTGTTATTTATCGGCATGAAATATCCAATATGATTGGATTGCCGTATGCAGTAAATTGGGGAATGCAGAAAATTCTATATCATCAACAGTATCGGGGCGTAGCTTAGCATCAGTGACCTCAACACCTGCGTTAATCCATGATTGCGTGACATAGCTTTCCATACTTAATCCTTTGTGGAAAAATTCAAAATATTTTCTTTTCAGCAGCATGTTATATTCCCAAAGGTTTTCTCATGACCCTTCATGTCTGTTTTCTCCCAATAAATTGATTTCTATGGCAAAACAAATGTTTGGATCCATTTACCGAAGAGAAGAAGAGAAGAGTGTTTTGCAAAATTTTTGGGAAAAGTTTCCGTGGTTCGAGGTATGGGACCAACTAACAGATGAGCGTAGGTTCTAATGTCAGCATTGGGTTGAAACAGGGCGGAGAGTTATTGGGTCGGTACATTGGAGATAGCTCCAGTTTCCCCACCACTCTCATCACCACTGTTGAGTGTTACAAGTGTATTTATAATGTATATTGTTTTATTCTCTTTCTATCTTAAAGAGATGTGTCCCTGACAGGGATCAACTCGCTGCCGACCACAGGTATGGATTCGCTCAGAGAGCTGAAGGCGCGCAACGCCTGGGCCCTCAAGAAACTTCCGCCCATCAAAACCTTCAAGCACCTCACCATCGCCAACCTCACGTACCCCAGCCACTGCTGTGGGTTTAAAAACCTCAAAAAGAAACGAGGGTGAGCGATCATCTCAATTCTTCATTTTGTATTCGTCGCACATACTAAATATGACAGTCAGAAGTGGAGGAAGTGTGTCCACAGCTAAAAAAGACAAACTGTATCCAATGGAATACTCTTGTAGTGCATTTCGTGTTTTCGAATGGTCTACCACAGTGAGTCAGGCAGCTGCACTTGCATAGTGTGGATCTTGGCAGGGATTGAAGCAACTCTATGATGTGTTTACCTATAACTTTTACAGTGCTGCCACAATTAGTGTCACTCATTACTGTTATTGTAGGAAGAAGGTTGACCTGGACCATTAATGACTCTCAAAACAGAATTCCCTTTTCTTCAACTTGATATATAAATGATTTGATGGTACAGTAAGTGCTAGCAAGGACTCCATCCAGGGCTGTGTTAAGTGTTCGCCTTATGTCTATTTGTGTGCATGTGTTTTTCAGCCATTTGGAGTACATCATCTGTAACCTGACTGTTCTCCAAGACATGCATCACAAGCGCTCTGTGGGGCCCCTCCGCTTGCCTTCCCTCCAAGGGGACAGCGTGGTCGAAACAGTCCCCGACCTCGAGCCAAGTGACGGAGGTCCGACAGACTCCCAGCAAGACTGGTGGAGAGGTGACTTCCATGGCAGCCTCCACTACCACGCCTATTTTGGGGGCCAGCCAGATGAGGATGTGGGTTTTGGAGAGACCCTCAAGAACCCCCAAGAGGATACCAGCCAAGATTTTGACAGTCGTTATGATTATGTGGTGTGTGAGGAGGGAGAGGAGGTGGCGTGTTCGCCAGTCCCCGATGAGTTCAATCCTTGTGAGGACATAATGGGTTTTGGCTTCCTGCGAGTGTCTGTGTGGTTTGTAAGTCTGCTGGCCATTCTGGGAAACGTGATAGTGCTCCTGGTGCTGCTCACCAGCCATTACAAGCTCTCGGTCTCCCGCTTCCTCATGTGTCACCTGGCCTTTGCAGATCTGTGCATGGGGATTTATCTTCTGCTCATTGCCTCAGTAGACCTCCACACACGAGCTGAGTACTTCAACCATGCCATAGACTGGCAGACGGGTCCTGGTTGTGGACTTGCAGGGTTTTTTACAGTCTTTGCCAGTGAACTGTCTGTCTACACCTTGACAGTGATCACTCTGGAGAGGTGGTACGCCATCACCTTTGCCATGAGGCTGGATCGCAAGCTGCGTCTGCACCATGCAGCAGCTGTGATGCTAGGTGGCTGGTTCTTCTGCCTTGTCCTGGCGCTGCTTCCTCTCGTTGGGGTGAGCAGTTATCAGAAGGTCAGCATCTGTCTCCCGATGGACACCCAGTCCACAGTGGCTCTGGTCTACATCTTGTCAGTGCTGGTCCTCAATATTCTGGCCTTTCTTGTCATCTGCGCTTGCTACTTCAAGATCTACTGCGCAGTGCACAACCCTCACTATCATTCTGGATCCAAGGACACAAACATCGCCAAGCGAATGGCTGTCCTCATTTTTACTGACTTCTTGTGCATGGCGCCCATTTCCTTCTATGCCATGTCGGCCGTGCTTGACCGGCCGCTCATCACTGTTTCCAACTCAAAGATTTTATTGGTGCTATTCTACCCGCTCAATTCTTGTGCCAACCCGTTCCTCTACGCCATCTTCACCAAGGCGTTCAGGGGGGATGTGTTCATCCTCCTCAGTAAGGTGGGGCTATGTCAGCAGCAGGCCCAGCTGTTCAGAGGCCAGACGGTGTCATCAAAAGGCAGCAGCGGGACATCTCAGGTCCGTAGAGACAAGTGTAAGGTCAGGAAAGGAGGAAGTGGAGGGCAGGATGAGGTGCCCATACACCTGAGGAAATGCTCTGGACATACCTACCATCAAGCAGTCAGCCAGCAGGCAGGCCCTGAGGAGAGCCAGAGCCTGAACACGTGAGCCAAACGCCAGCTTGAAGATGTAAAAAGAGAAGTTAGACAGGTTCAGGTGGGACAGGAGAGGCCTTGAAGTGTTTGTCGACAGATCCGTTTGGATATTTAACAGAAAGCTCCAGTATTCTGTATGTGCTTCAACTTTCAGGCCAAGCTCAGCTGTTTTCACAATTACAGCTGTGATGATTTTATGGTTCCAGTTGATGGAAAATATCAAGTGTCAGTGAAGTATGAGCTCCACTTCGTCTCATTTATAGTCCTTTCTATTAAGATGGACTGGATAGAGCTCAGTTCATCGTAAGGAAAATAGATATAAAAGTCAAACATACATTGAAGAATATGTCTTATTTTTCCAGCATTTTATTATTGTCTTGAGTTCAATTCAAGTTCCTTATCCGCTCGCAGTGTGGCCTCGAGGCACAAGAACATACTGTATGTCAAGTTGTCTCAAGCATTTCAGTTTCCAGTGATAAGAGGAAATATTTGTGTCGTATTTATACTTGGTTCAAGGACACTCTGCCATTCACAGTGGAATGTGCACATGGTTGATGAAAATACAAAAACACTGCATTTGTTATCGTCTCATCAATACCTGTACCTCTGTATATAATCTAAATACAATGTGGTTTTTGGTGACTTATAGATGAAAATAGGACAGTGTCTAATTTCTATGCATTTTTGAAGGGTGTTTACCACAAACTAAAAGGAATTGTGCTCGACTGGAATGTCTGACAAAGGACATGAGTGTTTAAACAGTGAAAATGGACTCTTAACTTGTACTTTAATGTGCCTTATACCTGTATCAAATTGATATATCCCTATTTTGAGATTCATGCATATTTGCCTACTGTTGTTTCTCTATGTTATTGTAATTTCTTCATGTTATAAAATATTGTTAGTTTCACTCATGGCTCTAACCACTATTTGCACAGGTACCTCTTCATCTCCCAAGAGCAGGTGATCAAATTACGAAAGAAAACACGAGACCCATTTTAATTATTAGCCGTTCTCTGCAAATTACACACAGGTATGATAATCACAAATATATACCGTTAAAGCCGTGTCTCTCCCTTCGGAATGTCCTGGTTGTTTTTCTAGCATGAACGTGATCTTTTTCCATCCTCCTGCGGAAACAACTGACTTATACAATCAGTGGAGATAGCTTTGCCTTTGCCGGGAGAGCCTAAAGAAAATACAGCTGAGATATATGTGATCCGCGGCGCGGTAACTTGTGCGATATTGAGCTATTATGAGTTAAAGGACACCCTTTGACAATGGCAGCTTAACATCTGGTTAGCATTTCATCTGCTGGGTGACATTTTTTAAAGGAAATATACAGATGAACAGGAGGGTGGGGGGCATTTCCAGGAAAAAGGGATAATTTCAGGCTTTTTTTTTTAAAGGTTTGCCTTCAAAGTCTTGACGATATTTGACCAGACTGCTGGACAGTTTGTTTCAGTATGGAAAATATAGCACACCAAATCTATACAACCCCACTGTATTCTCGAAGCATCCGTGTGCTTGAATCGGCCGTAACCCCAAAACTGGAACGATTTCTACTTTTTAAGTTGAAAAAATTAAGAGTGGCATCTGCTCGCTGTGTTCCAGACTCGACTCACGCTGCAAATTCCTACAGGACTAACAGGACATCAATTTCAGATGAATGTTTTCCACAGCTCTGTGTCCATCTCTTCCAGTCCCCCATTAACAACAATCCAGTGTGGACTCTTCAAACGCTAAGCTGAAGCTTGATGTGCCTGGCTGAGTTTGTGAGGGCCTCCTCCCTTCCACTGCCAGTTAGCGTTAACTCACAGTTCATACTTGTTTGGTGTGTGCACGTCGAGGTTGATCAAAATCGCTGCAGGAATCGTGTGGGTGTCTGGGTAATGTGCACCCGTAGAACTCTTCAAATCTGCACCTCCACTTTCTGCACCGTTATTAAGTGTTTTCTCACAGAGATTTGTGAGTCGGTCTACAGGCCAGGCGGCAGACAGGGAAGGTCGAACGAAGCGATCAAGACGTGGACTGAATTTATTTTGACATTCTTCTGCTAGCCGGGTTCTCAGGCCTGCCTGATCATTCCTCTCCCGGTATTTCAAATAAACTCATCTCTCTCCTGAGCAGGGCAGGACCTGACAATGCGCCTCACTAACACCAGATTAGGTTGCTAGAGTAAAATACAGTGGGAACAGTCCTGAGAAGAGGTGCAATAGAACCCCAGGTTGCAGACAGGAGAGTTAGAATAGCCTCAGTCACACGGAGCGGTTCAAAGTTCTCAAGTGTCCGTCCAGCTTTTGCTCCTGGGAACATCAAATCCCTGCTTTCATGATGTCATTCCCAACGTCATCCCATGGCCCAGTAGACGTGGACGTCCACTTGAATAATCACAGAAAACCCTTGAATGACAACTGAAGTGAATCATGAAGTTGGAGTGAGTGAAAACATTTGTCTCCGTGTTGTTTTGCAAGCAGTTTCACTCACCGCAAAATATTAAGACTCTCAAATACCAAAAGACTAGGGCCCACACTTTGAAACATGATATTTGAATTTTTCGCAGATGTCAAAGACGATTGGTGAAATCCACATCCAGCTTTCTGTTTTCCTGACGAGCCTGTGATGTATCAGCTGAGCTATTCTAAATCCTGAGACTTTCTGGCATATGTATTACATGCCTCTTCTACAAAATAAGTGGGTATATGTAGGATTTTTTATTAGCAGGTAAACCGGTAAATAAAGACTGTTGACTCCTCTCCCATTGCCAGCAGAGGAGTATCTGTTTTACTTTCTCGGAGAGTAATGTTCCATGTCACAAACATGCCGGAATCTGAGGAGCTCTATAACCTCGCTATCTTGCCAGTGTTGCATCTTGCATGACACAAAGAAAACAGCGTTGTTGCATATTGTTAAAAGTGCAGCCTCAGCGTCTAGACTGCCAAAATAAAGACGAAGCAACAGAAATAAGCACGTTCATTGTCGGGTGTCACGTTTCCATCAGTGCCTTTCAGGGCTGGAACCCCCTCTATTGCAGAGTCCCCTGACCTGTGAGTGATGGCAGATTGGATCCAATCCCATTGCAGACAAAGCCAGATATGTGCGTGATTTTTGCGTGTTTTCAGACTGAGTCTTTTCAGATCACACTTAAGTTGGTATTTCAGTTTCAGGCGGACTGGACACTATAGTTAGTAATGAGACAGGCTGCTTTGTCCTGGGTTAGCTGGTTAGCAAGCAAATCCTAGGGATCGAAATAGAAGCAAAGCAAGACTTACCATGCATGTTGATTTCCACCGCTGGGGACAGCTCTCTGCGAATAAAGGGATGAATTTTGATGCTGAACTTGAAGCGTTAAACCAGGAGATTGAAAAGAAAACAGCTGTTACTGCTCGGAGCTAAAAGTTCAAACCCGACTTACTTTCTCACCTGCTCAGTTGCTCACTGGGCAGAGACATTGATGCAAGAAAGGTGGAAGGAGGTTTCAAATGCAGTGTGACCTTGGGTGCTTTGGTTTAAGTATACTGAGTCCTTATGACTTTGTGGGACAAAATCAAGATTTGCAACTTGGCTTTAAAACAACATGGAGCATCACTTGGACTTTCTGACCTGTGACTTGAAATCACCCAAAGACGACATTCTCATAAGACAGTGAACAAATCCATCAATCCATCCAATATCTTAACCTCTTATCCTCTGAGGGGTGTGTGGGGGGCTGTAGCCGATCTCAACTTACATTGGGTGAGAGGCGGAGTTCACCCTGGACAGGTCGCCTGTGTATCACAGGGTCAACATACAGGGACAAAGAACCATTCACACCTTTACAGACAATTTAGAATCTGAACATTAAATCGAATTTTTCTTGACAAAGGATTATTAAAAGCCTATGGGTTATTTAATAGCAGGCATTTTGAATTTCTCCTTATATGACAATATTACCCCATAGTTATAATAAGTGTCATTATTTACACCTATGCTTTTCCTGCTGTATTGTGACAAAATACTTCTTCTGACAAAGTCTTGTCATGTTTCAGGAGCTGGAACAAAAGGTGTCTAATAAAAACCTCTGTTTATAAGAGATTCCAGGACCAAGACTTGAATTTAATTCATGACTTGTAAAAGGGCCGTGTCCCACCCCAGCTCTGCCTTTTGGAAACACTAGATTCACCATGGGACACTGTAAAAGACATGAGGCAGTGGAGAAAAAGCAGCATAGGAGGAATCTCCATTAGAAATGGATAGAGGCCTTTTGTCCCGGAGAGCTTCAGATTTTCTGAGACAGCAGTAAACTCAACATGCCACGGCCCACAGGGCCGGCTACTACAGCGCACTAAAGCCAACAAACTCTATTTCACCATGCGGCTGATTGTCAGTCATCGTCAGTTAGCTGGTAAAGCAGAGAAAGCTAGAGGGTTTAAGCTAGACATCTCCTGGGCCTCATTAGAAGTCTCATTCCCCAGCAGCTCAGACTCTCATGTCTGAGTGCCCAAAAGAAGCATGAGGGCCCACTTCATCAGAGGCGGCCAGGGATGCATTCTTTCTCCACTAGGTCTGTTCAGGGCTGAATAAGTCTTTGTGAAGTGTGATACACTGTAGAAGTGACAGCCTGCCACAAATCCATTTACAATCAAGGGCAGAAATCTCCATGTATTTTACTGATTCGGCTCTAATCCCAGACAGAACTTTTATCTCATAATTACTCTCAAGGAAATACACAGGGATTGTATCAGTTTGGATTGGAATTAGAGGAACGGCAGGGAAAACGCCCCCGACTGTGTAAACACCGACCGCCATCCAGGCGCTGGATTACGCAGCTAGACAGTGGAGATAGCTTTGCCTTTGCCGGGAGAGCCTAAAGAAAATACAGCTGAGATATATGTGATCCGCGGCGCGGTAACTTGTGCGATATTGAGCTATTATGAGTTAAAGGACACCCTTTGACAATGGCAGCTTAACATCTGGTTAGCATTTCATCTGCTGGGTGACATTTTTTAAAGGAAATATACAGATGAACAGGAGGGTGGGGGGCATTTCCAGGAAAAAGGGATAATTTCAGGCTTTTTTTTTTAAAGGTTTGCCTAAAGGTTTACGCAGCTAGACAAGTGGAGCTGATGACTGGGGCTGGGGTGAACTTGTGGGTTTCACTCACATGTCAAGTCGGAAGATTTAAAATGTGATGAGGTCAACTAATAAGACAAAAAAAGGAATTAAGATACAATGTAACCCATTAACATAAGGCTTTGCAGCTATTTTGAGGGTTGCGTGGCGGCTTGGAGACAATCCCAGCTAATATTGGACATATACAGGGACAAACAACCAATTTGTTTGGTAAATGTAAATTACACAAAGGATTAGCTGTAAAAGCTCAAGATGATTTATAACGGTAGAAATTGTTAGCAGAATTGTTTAACATTAGTAAAAATGAATATAAATAAAAGTAATTAATGACCTTATAGTGGTAGAAATGTAATCTTGAGCACACCGACCCAAAAAGTTAATTGTGTGAAGAAAATGTTAATATCCACTGACTGCCAAGAACAACAGTTTTTTATTACTCCCTGAATAAAATCAGCTCGAGAGAACAAATTTGGAACATGAGTAATGGGGATGAATGGGAGCAGCTCCTCTGATAGAGCTATGGGTACAGTGGTGCAAGAAGTATTGTATCAAGACCTTAAGTAAAATTACTAATTTCACACTAAAAGTACCACACTATAAGTCCTGCATTTAAAACATTACTTTAGTAAAACTGTTTTATCAACAAAATGTACTTAGTGAAGGGTTTTCAGCTGCAATATGCAACTTGACCACTAGACATCACTAATTTCCAGACACCAAATCTTTAATGAGTATGATGTATTTTACTGCTGTAGATGTTTGAGGTTGAGCTCATTTAAACTACTTTACACATAGTCGGGCAGTTTAACCTACGACAGTGCATTACAAGATGACATCTCCGATCAGGTCTGACCTGACCTTCGAGAAAACAGCAGGTTTTCAGCTCTTAAATGGTTAATTTAGGATTTTGTCAACGGATTGAGTTATTACATTAAACATCAACACATCTGGAGATACTGTCGTCTGAACAGTGACTAAAGCTGACAGACAAATGTAGTGAGGACAGAGTAGATGGTTGCATAAATATCGATACAATATAAGTACAATTACCTTAAATGAGTACTTATATCATACTTGAGTAAATTTACTTAGTAGCTGTCCACCACTGCTAAAAAAACAAGCACTGTAGTTCACCAACGTCGTGACCTTAGCCTTGAATAAAAAAGGCTGACACTGATTCACTGACCTGATTAAAGTCAGGGTTGAAATATGCAGGAGAGACATTTACTTCCTTTGCCAAACACAACTTCATGAATTCAAAGCAAAACCATCTGAGATTTAAAAAATGAAACGGATAATATTAACAATACATTTCCTTAATACTCACAAAACGGCAGCTGATTTACTTTTAATAGAATTTCATTTCATAAACTCATCTATCATTTGTGAATACCTGAAGTGAAATAAAGTTCAGTCAGCAGACACAGCATCCAACAATATGGCGATTAAAATCAAATGAATAGTTATGAGCTTCTCTTCAGTTTTTTTTTTAATTAATAAGCAGCGAGGGGAGCTGCTGGATGCTGTGCTCTGGAAACTCGGGATCTCTTGAGATGATGTTTCTTTAAACAGCTCCCTACTTGAAATGTGTGGGAAACCTCTGCCACATTCTTATTTGTTGTTTGCAGATGGTAATGGGCCCTTAGAGTCGGTTTGAGTACTTTTTTGGACACTTATTTACGGTCCACAAAACAAAAAAGATGCAATTAGGTTCGTCAGTGGGAACAATTTAAAGAAATAAAAGAAACAGTCTTCTCCAATTATGCCCAATTTATCAAAAGTGTAGCAAAATCTCATTCAATTTTCAGTTCTACGTCATTTACCTCTTCAGTGTTTCCTTAGTAACAATGTGGTTTCTTTAGATCCAACGACCAAATCCACACAATAATCAAAAAACACATACTTTATTTCAAATTGCTGCAACAGGGGCACTAAAAACAAACTGCAGAGCAACACACAGGCCCCGCGTTAAACTGACTTTGATAGAAAATATTCTCATTTTTAAAAATCATGAATAAAATGAAAGCACAGGAGAACATATGGTGGACGAAGAAATTTGGAACACGGCGTCGCGTAACAGAAAAAAAAGGAACACTTATTAGATTATAAGAGCACAGTTTGGTGCGGCTTTCCAACCTTTTTCAAAAAATAGAACATTTCATGAACCTTCAGGAATAAATAGAGAAAAACACAACAGGACCACCCCCTGCCCCACCAGAAACAACAGGTAGGCAAAAGAATTGGGATTATGGGGTGTGCAAGAAAAAACACATTTCCAGAGAAAAGCGGTGACAACACACACAAATCTTCATACACACATGAACACTCAACACATGCCTGTGTTGATGCTCACCATCTCTCACACGGACAACTGGACAGAACAGAGCACGCTGTGGTTATTGATTAACTCGGCTGATTTCACTACACATTGATAAACTGACAGTGCAAATCTTCAGACGGCTGCAGAGAACTAAAATTAGAGCAGAGAGGATATACCAAGGGGACAAACTTTTTTTGTACAATTCTTAAATGAACTTGGTGTCTGATCTTTTCTTCCTCCTCGTCCTTTTTTTTGTTTTACGCTTTGAGATAAAGATGGAATGAAGCTCCAGAGAGGCAGACAGAGAAAACAACTTTTGGGGGATTCTGCGCTCCCTAAGATTTTTAAAAATGCCTTCACGCAACTATTAAGTTACTTGGAGATTAAATTCATTGTCTGAACACTTCATTGAACAAAATTTTTAAAAAAAGGTTTAAAACAATAACATGTGGTTAAAGTACATAAAAACACTCTGGAGCACCATTTTCATAAACATGAATTGTTACAGAATTGAAAGAACAAAAGATTTTCGAAGCCAAAAGGTTGATTCTGGCCGTTCTAAAGGCAGCGCTCTCGACTGGTGGCACTAAGTTTGGACTTAAAAGTAGACACGAGTCAATCCAGTCAACCGACTACAGTGCATTATGAAGGTGATTCTCTCTTCTACGTGGGTGATAATGAATGACCTCGGACCTTCTGCGACAGGGCAGGCCACGTCACCCTGGTCCACTACACCTGTACGTTGTGAAATGTTTGCTCTCCAAAGTTATGCGAATTCTCTCAGCAAAAAGGTAGAGAAGCCTGGAAGAGGAAGAAAAAAATGGAGAAACCACGCTCTGCTCACAGGCTTTTCCTTCCCCTGTAGGTTTCTCATACGGCGAAGCTTGTCGAGTGCTTTGACAACACCCGTTCTTTTTACAGTACCCTCACAGTCCTTTGGGTTTGTCAGAGTTCTCAAAGACTCAGACGAAGTTTCCTGAAATGAATCCAGTCACAGGATATGGAAGGATACTGAAGTGTCTGTTAACTGGATAGCAGGAGTTACAGAGTTCCTGCTCCTGCAGCTTTGTTTTTCTACTTCACCATTCAGCATCCCCAATGGCTTTGGAGAAGACATAGTCTTTCCCGTTCAGATTCATGATCCCGTCCTTCAGGTGGAATTTCCATTTGTTCTTACTTCTGTGAATCTGGGGAGCAGAGGTTAAAGGCATTAAGGTCGTGGGCGTCAGGGACAGATGGACACTGTTTCAGTTTAAAGTGGACACAGGCTGTAATGTCTTTAGCCCACGGGCACAGCGGGTGACAAGTGCAACGAGCAAAGAAAAGATCGCATTTCGAACAGCAGACTGACTTAATTAAAGGTTCAGTGTGTGGAATGTAGGGGCATCTAGTGGTGAAGTTACATGTTGCAGCTGAACACTCCTCACCTCACCTCACCTCACCCTTCCCCTCCAAACATGAAAGAGAACCTGTGGTGGCCTTAGGTTGTCATAAAAACTCAAAACGTATTTAAATACAAAGGGCCCATTCTAGGGTAAAGAAAGTAGAAAAAATAAATGAACATAACATTTCTGTCTTCATGTTGTTTTGACACAATACACCGATATACCATGAGAAGCCATTTAGATACAATGCATCTCTGTAAATCTATACACACACAGGCTGCTGGGTTTATAGAGTGTCCTTATCTGACACGGAATAGATTTTTTCTTACCTTGTCATATTGGCACACAACTACATTCTCTGTATCAAACAATTCCTGGTCCTCCTCATCACTGACATCATCCTCACTGTTCAGTGGCTCCTGACAAATAAACAAAACCAACAAGTTGAACAATGTTTTGAGTCCTCCACAGGGTGGACATGGCTTTAAAATGGCATCTGGCACATTAAAACTATTTTAAAAGTAAAAGTGAACAATCCATATTTATTATAATCTGATAAAATGATAATATCATGAAATAAACGTATTTATCAAATGAGCACAAAATGTAGTATTGACCAGTTTACCTTTTATCAAACTGCATGCATGTTGCGGGATAATGAAAAGCTAAAACGACCGATGTAATGGAGAGTGCTGCCTTCCTGCTAAGTATGGTAAAACTTTATGGATTTTTTTGACAGTCCCATTTACACCTCAGGGTTTCTCCCCAATTCTGCTGATGCCCAGTCCAACTATGACAGACGCGTCAATGAGTTTGTGTGAGAAAGAGAAAACAGACAGACGTTGTGCACACATCTCTACTATAAAGCAACGCAAAACACCAGGTCAGGGATGTGTTACATTATTTTGGTTTTTAAAAATGTGTTAATCGTTTAAAAGCTGGAGGGATAAATTAAACAATAGCGAGTTGCCAGTCTAGATGACTAATGGGAAACATTGAACGTCACGTATGAAACAAAATACTTTTAACTATTTCAGCAAAAGCTCACCACTAAAGATTTAAGGAGCCACTGAAAAAAATTGTATAGAATATGACTATGAATATTTTTTTAAAGATTTCCTCTTGTGCCCACCTCCTCAACCTGTCCGTCCTCTCCTCCTTCCCTCGCCTTCTCCTCTTCCTCGTCTTCATCATACTCCTCCTCCTCATCTTCATCCTCCTCTGATGAGGTGTCTCCGGCTCCGTCCACCTGCAGCATCATGGGAGGCTGTGCCTGGGGCTGAGCCTGGGCCTGCTGCTGGGGTTGGGCCTGTGGTGCAGCTGCCCCCTGGACCTGCTGGACCTGCTGGACCTGCTGGACCTGCTGGACCTGCTGGACCTGCTGGACCTGCTGGACCTGAACTGCTGCCTGACCGGGCTGCTGTGCCATCGGTGTTGCCTGCATCACCTGACGGGAAAGAGGGGATGGAGAAAGAAAACTGTCAATATGAAAGTCGTATATTCTGTATAAAAAAAAAACACAAATTTACAGCAGGTTTCCTGTGCGTTTTTTAACAAGCTGGATCATACTTTAGAATTAGAATACACTTCTATATTTCCATCAATAAAAGTACAAAATTTTGTAAAGCGGAAAAACATAGTGAAAAAGCGGCACAGTGTATTACAGCTGTGCAAACATATAGATACAATGATTATCACATGATATTTTCCATGAAAGTGGTAGATAACAGTGAAATTGCACAATATGCACTGTGAGGTTTATGGCAAGTACATTTTATTTCAGTGTGTTCAGTTACACTACACAACCCAAATATTTTTCCCTAAAAAAGGTTTTGCACAATTTGTTTTGCTCATCACAATATATATCTCGTCACCCATATATTGTGAGACATATTGTATTGTGCGCTTCCTTGCCAATGCACAGGCCAAGTGTATAAGAGAAAAACAAATGATACTCAATAAACCAAATAAGAGCAATAAAACGAAAAGGGGAGGTGCTTACCTGTGTGTTGCCTTGGACTTTGTTTGAAGCCAACACAATCTGCTGAGGCTGGATGATGACTCCTGTTTGCTGGGGCATTCCTCCCTGCATAGGAGTCAGGACCTGGATTCAAAGTTCATGAGAGGAGTCCACATTTTATACAAGCTTTTAAATCGACATTCATAAATAAAATACAAGCAATGCCCAATTCCAATTGGTGTATTTGGCCCAAGCTGAAGAAAAGCACAGTAGTAATTGATGTATTAAACTTAATTGAGCCATTTCTGGTGTAATGGAGTAACGTACAATAGGGTACTTCAGAGAAAAGACGTGAGCCGACTGATTTCGCAGAATTATTTCATATTTTCTTGGCATTTCTTTGACCATATTTCCACATTTCTCCTACTGCTTGATTGCCAAAGGAGCCACAGCTATGCAGCTGCTGGCTTCATCTAACCTCATGTGTCATGGGCAGAGTTATGGACTGATTAGACGTAGAATGACAATTATTATACACTGATCAGCATTAAAAGATGTAACTTTGTTTAATGTTGTGGCTGAGGGTGTGTTTTTTTGGACTAGGATGAGCCATGAAGCCATGGAAAATGACAGACTACAAAATCACATCAGAATAAACTCTTTCAAAACAGGCCACAGACATACATGGATCAGCCGCAACTTTCAAAATCAGTCGCTCGTAATGCTGTGGCTGATCTAAGTATACTTTAAGTTGACAGTAACTATCTGAAAACCACAGACAAACATGATAGATGGAGTTGTGTGGCACTTCCAGCAAGCAAAGTCAACTTAAAGTTCAGTTTTAAGGCTTTCACTCCTTTTACCACAGATTGATGTCCTCCTATGTGTGATAGGATTACCTGTTGTATGACTGGTGCCTGCACACCACCAGGCTGCATCTGCTGCTGCAGGAGGATCTGCTGCTGGGGCTGCTGGATGAGGTACTGAGCCCCGTTGGGAGCACGGACAACCTGCAGGATCTGACCTAAGAGACATCGAAAGAAACATGGTTGGATTAAACATGGTTCATAACTAGTCTTTCAAACCATCTTGGACCTTGCGGGGGCCAATGTTTACAAAGCTTCAACTATTTGGGACGTCTCTACACCATGACATTCACGTATATTTGAAAAATACCCTTTAATACAAGGCGGGTGGCCCCCTGACACCAGGGACTGCTAAGTGGCACTCATTGAAAATCAATGTTGAAACTAACCCACCACATTATCTACAGATCAGGGACATCCCCCATCCTCTCCTGCCCCTCGGCCGTCTCTCTCACTAGCTGAGAAAGCAGCCTCTGCCCACAGCAGCACCACTTTGCCCCACAGTCATGGTTTAGCCCCAGCTGTCTCTGCGTCGGCCGCCTATGCTGGCAGTTCAAATGGCTCGGGGCGACCGTGGTAATGGTTGTCAGAAACCCAAGGGGCAGAAAGCCTCTAGAACAAAACATGTATTATTTATGTCGCAAAACTGCGTGTGCTGCTACTGGAGCCCTAGAGATACTAGACTTGATAATGTATCTAGCTAAGCAAGGTAATGGTACGTTTTGTGCGTGTGTCTGTGTCTGTGTGTGTGTGACAGAAAGAGATGGGGGAGTTGTCCTAACATGACTATTGAGGAGCGTGTTGTTATGGGGGAAATCCCTGACCCACAACATGATTGGCAGAAATGCCAGTGTGAGCGTTTTACCTTGGCTGGTGATGAGCTGTTGGTATGGGCCGACCCCTGTCGGCAAAGCAAGCGTTGCTGCGGTAGCTGCTGCACTCTAGTGGAGAATAAGAGAACACGCATGCAGGCAGTGAGGAACACGTATACACACGCAGAGATACAGATTCACGCAGCATTTGGGCCTGAGGCAAAATAATATACATAACTATGGCCTACAGGTTTGGATTCATCGATGTGGCAATTAAGACTGTTTAAGTATCATGGCTGTCGAGGTGTAAATGCTCTACAGATGTATGAAAAATGCACAGTAGGTATTTATCTTAAAGCTTCTCTGAAGAACTGTTAATATCGATTAAATACAGCAAAACCACTTCATAATTCATGTTGCCTTGGCTGATGTGATAAAAGCAACATTTACATATTTATGATCATACATTTTATCTTCATGGTTTGATAGTGAATGTTTAAAGTGATAGAAAAAGAGCTTAAAATGTTTTTTAGAATTGAGAGAGAACAAAGTGAATAGGAGCAAAGATGCTACACCTGACATTAACAGATGATTCGCTGAACCATCTGTTAACCGTTACCAAAGGAAAGAGTTGACATACCATTGTTTTTAACGGTGTGTTTGTCACAGACACAACAGGAGTGTGTAAGAGGATGTATTACTGTTGGCTTTATATCTCAACTGTAATCCCAGGTGCTTAGCAACTCTCTGAAAGTCCTTCCTCTGCTTTTGACGTCTCTGTTACTACACCAGTCATTCTGCTCTGAAGAAAGAGTTGAGATCCTTAACCTTCTTCTTCTTGTGGGTAGGCTATTCAGTAACTGAGTGAGAATGTTTTTCAAAATGTTGAATAAAGGTGTTAGTAGTTATTTTTAGTAGACACCATAACACTGGAATTTGTTGCCTTTTTAGAGGAACAAAGCATTTTGTGTGCAGGTGGGCCAGCTAGACCTGTTCCAAATCCTGCACTTTTGCTCACTGCTGATCAAAAACAGCTACCTCCAACTTGTCTACAGTATGGTCTTTGGTTTACTTCTCCTGTTATATTAGTTTTTACACTACGCTGTCACACTTTGTTGGGACGTACAGTAATAACCCTCACAGTTTTTCTTGTGTGTGTTAAGCCCAAAGCTGTCATTTATTATTTATCTACTTTATCTAGCATGATCTACTTACCATCCCCGTTGCACTCATATGCTGCAGAATCTTGGGATCCTGAACAATGACTTGCTGCTGGGGAGCTGTGAAGACAAACATATTTAACTTAAACCATATTTATAACATCTACTGAACAAATACATTTTAAAACGTACGACATATTAACAAAATCTGTAAAAATTTGGTTGAACTACTACTGTCTCTTAAAATCTAAGGTATTCATGATAAGTTCACTTATGAAGTATCAAATACCGTCAAAGGGGTTTTTTACTTGTGAAAGGTGGATAAACAATGTAAAGCTGCATATGACCTTCATATTGCTGTGTTTACAACGTGCAGAGGTTGTTTGTATATAAACATGAGTGGTGGTGCCGGTGCGGACCCACCTTGCTGCTGCTGGGGCGGCAGGATGACTTGCTGGGTGTGTGCAGCCTGCGTCACATGCTGAACATGTTGCACCTGTTGGACATGCTGAACCTGATGATGATGATGCTGTTGCTGCTGCTGCTGTTGTTGCTGCTGTTGTTGTTGTTGTTGTTGCTGCTGCTGCTGCTGCTGCTGCTGAAGCTGCAGCTGAGCGGCCTGTAAGGCTGCCTGCTCCTCGGTATGGAAGCCCTCCACTGCCTTGGACTGCAACAGTTTGTTCTCCCATAGCTGAAGCATTGAGCAGAAAGGCCAGCACTTTTAACCCAGTGTTGTGAAAACAAGGTAACGAATTTTCAGAAAATGAGGTTGTTGCTGTAGATTGGTCTATAGTGGTTGAATATCATTCATCAAACCCAATCTTCCCAACTGTATATAACTTTGCGATGCCAAGTAGAAATAAAAACAAAAAAACATCAAGGTTACTCCTAAATAGACTTAATAATAACTTAATCTATAGAGCACTTTTATTGTGTTTACTAAGACGAAATTTGTTTTTTATCCAATATGAGTTTACAGATGTGTCTGATGGCAGTGTTTGAGTGTCTGTGGACGAGAGAGAGGAATCAGTAGAAGATGAATGAATAAAAGGAACGATTTGAGCTATATAAGTAAATTATAAATCACTGTGTGGTGATCAGTGTTGATACAGTAGGACAGAGTGAGCAGTGCTTCATATGAGGCCCAACACCAACTGACTTCCAGATAGCGAAGGGAATGTGGCCACATGGGTCTAGACCACTGGTTTGAGTGATCGGCTCTCAGGACGCATTCGGGTACGTCCACACCTGTGCTTGGCTCTGAGCACTTGTTTATACCAGGTCTGAACGGCCTTGTGGTTATTTACGTCCTGGCGAAGCTTGACACCACACTCTGCTTTCTTCTGTGGTGGTTGTACGCATAAACAGTGACTCGTGATGAGGACAGTTACCGTTTTCAGCTCGAGGAGGACCTGCTCGTCCACCCCCTCGTCCAGGAACAGCTCCCGCACCTCGTTGATCACATCCTCAATCACAGACTTGTATAACTTAGGCTGAGAGGAACAGGAGAGAAGACAGTCATTAGCACATTGTCAATGTAAATATGATCAATGTTTAACCACAGGGAGCTTCTTTAACGTGGATATTATGGTGTCTGATGTAAAACTAATTTTTTTGAAACATTTCAACCCCCCAAACAAACATGTCAATACATGACATGTCACAATAATATTTTGAATAAATGTTGCAACTGTCCACTATTATACAATCCCTGGGATGTATCTTCAGCCCGAGATGTTTTCCTGCTGTAATCCATGTGAACCGGATGTATGTGGGGATACTGTGAGATACGAGGCGGCCTACAGCCACAAATACACAACATTTAAAGGCCCACGTCAGTCTATGTTCAGCACCAGCACACAGCGGCACAGTGTACAAAGCTAAGCGGGCCAGCACGCTGCGTTTCCCCGGTGTCCGCAGCACGGCCCTCGGTCCCTGCCTCCCCCTCGGCCCCGGCTGCTCTCCGCGATTTAAGGCTCGGCCCTGGTGTTTATATGTGGAAGCCGGTGACGTAGCGTCGCGGAGCGCCTTCCCATCCCGGGCAGTCTATATTAGAGAGCCAAGATGGCCGTATAAAACCAGGCGGCGGAAAGGAGGAGGGCCAGAGCCGGAGCGAACGGGACACGAGGAAGCCATTTTACGGAGCAGCGAGGCAGCGAGTTCGTTCTGGGGCCGAGTCATGTGGAGGAGTTCCCCGGGGTTTTAGCTCATGGTGCTCGGCTCTGGTTAAAGCAGGGGTGGCCTGGTCGGCTGGAGCGGGACATTATCGGACATGAGCCGGGTAGAAGTGGAGGTTTTGGGCGGAGAGCCTCTGCCTCCTGGGCGTGGAATGGTGGACAATGAACTGACGACTTTCGACTAAAAGGACATTTTTTTTTAATTTGGTCGGTCTCCCCGAACACAAGCTTCATTCATTCGTTCGCGGTGGATGATGACAAGGTGCTTTGCGTACATTTTGTATTTTTTTTAAAGAAGTATGCACAGTCTAACCAGCCTAGCCCCCCCCCCCACACCGTACCGTGCTCCTCAACGACACGAGCACCGACCGAGTGAAGGAACAGCACAAACAAGAAATAACCTGAAGCCCCATGTTTACTCTGATTCAAACCACTCCGGAGTAATCGAGCCTGACACACAGCACCAATAGAACTTAAAAAAAAAATAGATATGACTTATAATCCACCATTTCCCCCCCAACGTTATGTATAACAGAAAATAAAGGCTATATCTCTTCTTTGCTTTACTAGCTTGTTTGAATCTGAAACCCGGTCTCTAAAAAACTGATTAAAATGGCCGAATGACTGCACGGTAAGTCTTTGGTTTTATTTGGCCCCACGGTGGAAGTGTTTTGGTTTAAAAAGCAGATTTCAGTTTGATACATTAAAACAGCACTTGGTGGACGGCTGCTCCGTTAACTTTACCCCGTTTCCCCCCCCTCTGACAATCCTGAGAGATTGGTCCTTACCACTGGGTTCGAGTTAGCCGAGCTCGCCATTATACGCGTAGTGTAAAGACCACACGGAGCTTGGCGAGATTTAGAGCCAAAAATGATCAAAAACGAGGTTAAAACAACTGGGAGTCGGAGTTTGTCAAACAGCCGGCATCACTTTTTTGTAAATAACACACAATTGTCTCGGTCTTATTTACAGTCCCGGGCTGCTGCGACTCCCCAGCCGTCCTCCGTCCGTCCAGCTCCCGCTTTATATACTGAGCGATGGAGCTGCGAGTGCGCGAAACATAGGGCAGGGTCACACCGGAGGCACCGCGAGGCTTCCGCAGCGCGAACGGGGACTGGGGGCCGGCGCCGGGCAGTCTGGGAAATGGAGTTCGAATGGTTCGAATCCGGGAAAGTCGTGAAATAGCGACACACATGTGAGTTAGGTTATTGGCAATGGATTTTTATCCATTTATATGAATAACGATATTAATAACACATTGTGATCGTTAACATTTGTGTTAGTGATGTGTCCTTTCGTGTCGAGGCTTCGAACGCGTGTGTCGAGCAATCTAGTCGAGGATTGTGTTGATGACATGTGGTGGCGATCATAGCCTCGCAATGTGGTGACGATCAAAGATTCAAGAGTTTATTATCAAATGCACAACAATAACATTAAGCAGTCGCGAGCCGGCAGCAATGGACCCCCCCCCCCCCCCCCCCCTCACATTTTGTGGACTTGGGACTTTATTGCACTGTGTAAAAGTTATTTTTTTAAATAAAATTGAATAAAATGTTGTCCCTATTTTACGTGTCACATGCTGTCCCTACTCACACAAGCACATGCACATCACAACCTTCTGCCCAATTTGTTTCCACTTTCCCTTTTGACCCCACCATTATATCATAAAGACAGACACCATATTAATATGTTACTAATTTATGTATTGGCGTCACAAACATCATTCACCCATCCAATTCAAAGCGTCACACACCAAAGCCATGGTGTCATATCACTCTGCCTGCCATTTATTATCCACTTGATGGCGCAGTGGAGCAAATGAAGCACCGTGAAGCTTCGGCCCATGAGTGAACCAATTGGATGGAAAAAAATCAATGCTTCATGAAGCTTCATCTCGCCTTCTCTTATATATGTATATACATAACAATAATAAGAACACATTATTAGGGCCCCAGCACCTATAGCTCCTGCGAAATACTATCTCGAAGGATTTGTATTTCCATTTTGGGCTTTTTCAGGGCCTAGACATGCTCAAATTCTTACCAAAGTTTGCGGTAAATTCAAAACCCCAAAAAGTAATTGTATTTTGGAGTAATTTCAAATGGGCTTGGCAAAATGGCTCAACAGCGCCATCTAAGGAAAAGCCCCTCAGTTAGCTTTCACAGATCTTCACAAAAATCGTAGCTAAGATGTATTATTGTTGTGTTATTATTATTTTTACTTATTAAACTAAAATAGTTTTTTGTACATGATATACAATATAGAGCACAGGTAAACAACACATTTTCTCTCTCTATAATATAATATATAATATATATAGAAAGCTGGTTAAGTATAAGACTATTATTAATTAATTAATGTCTTATGGAAATGTGTTCTTCCTCTCACTCCTTTTCAAATATGTGGATAAAATCATTAAGTTTGATATTTTTGTTTGTTTGTAAGAAAAAAAAAATGTATTCACATATTTGATATTAAATCAAATGAATGAAAAACAATAGTAATGTATTAAAATGATCAGAAGGGGGTATTGTTACTCCAGAGACCTGATCAGTGCAAGAACAAATTGGCTACATTTTTATAGATTGAACTTCAGTTTAATAAGCAGTTCAAATAATCAATACCACATCTAAATAGTAATTACATGCTACAGTCCTTCCCTGTGCATCACATTCACACAGATATCCAGTCACCCAGTCACGTGTCTGCAGTGCAATGCACAGCAGCTTGTATAGACAGGTCAGGAGCATCAGGTCACACCAAACATCAAAAGGGGAAAATATGACCCCAGGGACTTTGACAGGGGCATGAGAGCCCAGTGGACAATTCATAAATCCAAAAAGCAACACCAAAATATACAGACAGCCCTTCTGACTTCCTAAGAGGTCACACCCACTGTGAAGAAGACACAAGTGGAACTCATACGGGTCATCGCTGACAAGCAGATGCTGGATGTTGTACTTTCCAAAAGAAACAGATAAACATTTAAAAAGGTTAAAGACGACCTATGGTTCTTAGGTAGGTCCTCACTGTGATGACAGAGAACACTGTCAGACGTTATCCCAGCTGGAAACCTCCATATTAGCTGGATAAATTGCAAGGGACAAGAGGTCATGATTAAAGTTAACGTCCTCCAACAGAGTGTGTGTGCCCAACAAGCAGTTTTCATAACACCACATTCGGACAGACAAGATGTTACGCAGGCGAGTTTTGTGGTGAGCGAGCCACTGGCTAGGAAGTTAAAACCTAATTCAGAAGGAGAATTAGTGAAGGAGCCTTGTTGGCAGAGTGGAGCTGTGTGAACCAGACAACGTCAAATTGTTCCAAAGTGTCAGTTTTGTTTTAAAGAACCATCGCAGAGCAGATTAGTAATATGACACAAGATACTGAAAAAACACTAGAAGAAAAACCACTCGAAATTTCCAGGTTTTCAATCTGGCGTGCATTGAAACAACAAATATAACAAAATACCACCCAACTCAACTTTTTCTGTGGGTGGGATCATTTAAATTATGTCAGGCGCTTCCAAAGGTGAGGATTTGTTTGAGTTTTATCCACCAAAACCAGCTGTGGCCCTCATCAACAACTTCTGACATCAGACACCTCCACAAAGTGAAGCAGTTCAATTATATTAGAGAGGTTATTGTGTTATATCTGTTCAATACAAGCTGAAATCGAATTGGCCCCTGAAGTGCCCTTGTCCTATCAGTAGTCTTTACAAAAATAATAAATAAAACATCACTTAATAACAATTCTTACAATATCATCAATAAAGACGTACATTTCAAAAATTTTAGAGCTTTTTTGAAGAATACTATGTGCTTGAATACGGGTAAAATTTCTAAAATATATTCAATGATGAATAGTTTAAAGCTATGGAGCTAACAGTAAACAAGGAATGACTTGAATGTGCTGCTTACTGAATCAGGAACTGTGCAAGGATGTTGCAAACATGATTGTCCCGTCTGTTTAAAGATGTCAGAGGGGAGTGGCCAGTCTGGTTGACGCATGGTAGAAAGGTTAGTGTTACTCACATAACCACTCTACAGCTGTGCTGAGCAGGAGAACCTCTCACAATGAACAAGTCCAACCTCGAGGAGGAGGATTCCACAACAGCAGAAGACAACTTCCTGTTTCCTTCCTGTCAGCCATGAACAGACTCACAGGAACTGGACAGTTAATGAGTGGAGACATGTAGCATGGTCTGATGAGTCCTGATTCCTGCAGAGGCTGCAGATGGTTGGGTCAGAATCTGGTGTCCAGAGCATCAATCACATGGAGATAACGACCCACTATGAGTATGGTGTTCCTAATGAAGTGCTCAGTGAGGAGCTGCTTCATACAACACGGATGCGTACAATGCTTTGAGCAACTTGTTTTACATTTGTGGTGGTGCAGTGGTTCACACTGTCTGCTCTATGTTTAAAATCCCAGTTCAGCCATTGTCTTTCTGTGTGGAGTTTGCATGTTATCCCCATGTCTGAGCGGGATTGCTCCAGCTAATCCAGCTTCCTCCTACATTTCAAAGACACGCAGATTGGAGTTAGGTTGATCAGACATTGAATTAAAAAGTCAATTCCTTTGTAAAGCATTTTTAAAAGCAAGGCATTGTACATATAAACGGGAGGATAAATAAAAAGATAAAAACAACCAGCAAAGACAACGACAATAAGACATTGAATAAGTAAAGAACAATAGAGTCAAATCAGATAAAAAGCACACAAATAGAGGTCTCAACCTGAGTTAAAATCCAAAGAATACAAATGGGTTAACAAAAAAAGTTTTGAATCAAATTTGAACTTGACTGTTGCACCGTTTAGAGCCAAACTACAGCAAAGGCCCGGTCTCCTTTATGCTTCAATCTGGAACCTCTGGACCTCTGTGATTGTGTGGGTGTAAAGTTAAAGGAGTTAAAGTTTTTTTTTAACTCTGCCTTTCCCCTCATGTCAGGCTGGGCTCCTGGTACCCTCAAAGGATAAGTATGGATAATGGATGGATCAAGGGCCTGATGGGACCATGAAACATCAAGAAACAAAGAAGAGCCAACATGGAGGAGTGGTGGATTTTCATGACAATTATTTTATCCCTATTAATATGAAGTTTCTCCAATAAATCAGGTACCTTTGATTTGTATTGACTTTTATTGTAGCACCATCATGCTGCCACTAGAGTGTGATAACACTACGTTCCAGAGCTGCAGGCAGGAGTGAGCGCACACACACACACACACACACACACACACGCCATTCACTTTGTGCAGCATGCAACTATTCTACATGTTATTCAAGAGGGGAGGATTGGAGTGAATTTTTGGACAAGCTGTATATCCATAGGTCTTGTCTGCCTCATCAGAAACACACCTGCCCCGACTGCCAGGGGAAATGTTTCCTAAAAAACAATAAAGCTTTGCAATAAATGAGAACTGACAAGAGGATGTTACCTCCACTTCTGTCTCCATGGAAACTTGCCTCGCTGGTCATTCTGTGGATATGGATGATATAGACCGGGGGACACACGGCCTGTGTGCATCAATCCACTTAGCACCTTGCTCTGGCTCCTTTACACTGGAATGTCACAACCATTGATTTCAATACATGTATTCGACTGAGGTGAAGTTAAAGGCCTGTACCTGACACTGAAGGGAATGTGCTTTTTGTTTTTTCTTCCTAATCGATATGTGTGAAAAAGTGAAGAAGATGATTGTGTCTGTCAAAGCATGGGATGTGTGGAAACGTGCAGCAGTGTTATCCCCGGCATGTTGCCTTTTACCTTTGAGTCTGTCTCTGTGTTACTGAGTAGTGTGATGCCCTCTAAAGATCTAGAGAAGGCACACTTTTTTCTCACCCCCCTTCTTTCTTTGCTGTAGTTGCATAGCAACAGAGGAGCTGCCACGGCTCCAGTTGTGTTGGTGGTGGGAGCGCGCTGCACAGGGAGGCACTGGCTCCAGATTAAGCCTGTCTCAGCTTCAATTATGAATGGGCTTCCACTGCCACACGGCTCCAAAATGGCACAGCGTCGGATTGATAAGACATTGAGGAACTCTTTGGTGCACTTAACTCTTTTACCACTTCTCCTGAAGGGGGAGGGGTGTAGAGTTTGACTTTAATCAGAAGTATTGAACTTAAATGATTAGAGGAAGTAAATGAATAATTAACTGGCGGAAGAGGCATGGGTATGATAAGACCCATGTTGATGGGAATGTGTGAGGTTAATTATTGGGGTCAGTCTCGAGAGCAAATCACAGTCTCCAGTCTCACAACGCTGGCAGTTAGTGTGTTAGTGCTGCATGTTGAAGTGCTGAAAGGCAGAGTAGGCTTCACAGTATTTAATGTGTAATAATATATTAAATACATACCACTAATCCTGATTTCAATATTTTCCTGTGATCTCTCTTTGATCTTCAGAACAGAACAGCCAAACTAATTTTCTGCAACTTGTATTTTTTTATTATTGCAACCAACTGGAAGACAATACATCACATAAACATCATTGTAGTTTTTCAGAAAATGGAAAACAAAATAAAACAACATTTATATATTTTTTGCCACGGTATTGGACAACGTTGATATTTACATGTAGTGATGAAATAGGTCTTGAAATCATTCTTTGGCAATATGATTGCACAATAAGGAGAGAATTGAACATTTACTGAAAAAATAAAATAAAACAAAAGAAAAAATAATAAAAACAACACCTGGGCGTACTCCGCATCACATCTCACAGATCAATAACGGTTTTGCATTTTGACATCCCTAACCTATGGCTTTCCAATATTCAGCTCAGACAGTCACAGAAAATAATGGCAGTATTGTAGATCATTTTGTCGGAGAGGAAACAGAACATGAGAATGTGCATAAAACATTAACAAATAATAAATGGCAGCTCCGTGTTTGAGGGTGTCTCACTTTATGTTTGGCAGGTTTGAAAGAAACACTTATTTTCTGGGTTTTCCAGGCAGTGAAGGTTATTTCCTTTTGCTTTAAAATGTTTCAGGTTTATTTTATGCCTTTTTTTTTCCGGGATGTGCAGGTCAGGGGTTCATCTTTCCCACATGTCACCGAGTGAGTCAGAGGGACAAAAAAATGCTGTTGCTAAAGCAACACATTCTCCCCCCCGACATGCCTCTTGCCAACTGAACACATTATTAGTCACCACAACAGTGGATTGTTACTGCAAATACAGCAGAGTGCTTGACCTGGGCCGCGGGAGCACTCAGACAGATATGAGACGAGAGACGGATGGCACACAACAAGAACATTGACAGTGTCTCCTTTTAGCCTATTTTTTTATACGCCGGCATGGACACCATACAAAATACAAAGCCAGTGATGCATGCTACAGGTGGCGGAGGATTGTACCAGTGGATGGGACATGCATTTCTTTGCCTGCTCGGCTCGCTGACGATCTCTCAGCGTCTGTTCAGCTTAAACAAAACCTCGTGTGACTCTGCTGCTACGCTCCAAACTCAGTCAAAGCTGCGTTTTTTATGTGCATCTCTGCAAGTGAGGGAAGATTAACAGTTTAATGCATTGCAGATTTAGGAAGAGAGCGTGCCACAATGGCAGCATCACATCCCTTTCGGATGCAACAGATGTCAAAGCTCTCTAGTGCTCCAGCAAGTTTCAAGCGAGTCAGTATCAATGTTAGATGAGATTCACACACAGGTTGTAGAGTGGTAAAATGTTCAAAACGAAAAACTCAAATCTCCAGACTGGGCTCTGGAGGTAAATATGTGATGGACTGTTTGTGAGCTTCACATCGACAAGTAATACCTTAACCAAAAGGGTAAAAATACTGTAGGTAAATTATAAAACAACCTTGACTGTGTCTGCCTACTTCTACATTCCTCTTCCTTCTCTACTCTACTCTCCGGTGGCCTTTATGGAGACATGGTTCTTTCTGAAAACATACAAAGTTTCCTTCGCCCATCTGATCCAAACATTTACACTTGAACAATGCTGATGGGAAATAAGGACACGTGAACATTTACACACAGGAGAAAAAAACCCCAACAATAATGTTATAAATAAAGACAAGTAACGTTCTGTCAAAACATGTCAGAGATATGACAACAGCGGTACTGAGGGCAGGCAGGCAGGCAGGCACAATGTTAAAGGGTGTGTGTTCCTGGGCACACAAACTCACACACTACAGATGTGTTCTGAAATAACACTGGGGTTAACAATGAACACCTACAACAAACAAAAAAAAGGTCAATGTACAGGCAGAAGAAGACGGAAGGAAGCCCACCCGTAGGAGGTGATCCAGCTGGCCTACAGAGCCTGAACCCAAGGCCCAGAGGTGGCACCCCTGGGCCTCTAATTGCAGAGTGATCTCCCACATCCCTCCCTGAAGACATGTCTTTGAAAGCCCGCTCAGAAAAACAAAGAAGAACCCAAACGATTCAAAAGAAAAAATAACAAAACAAAACCAAAAACAACAAAAAAACAAAACTCCAATATAACCACGGGTATAAGAATTGGCGGCAAAACTTTTTTTCTTTCCTCTAGGATCAAGGTTTATATGAAAATAAGTCATGCTTCATGCTAAATACATCGTTTATCTTACATGTTCTTTGAATAAAAAAGATTTGCTTTTTATCTTATTTACAAGCACCCATGCAATATAACTGAGAAAGTCCTGCAGGTCAAATTGCTTCAATTAAGAAAGGAAAAAAATAAAATATTTTCTAACCTTTTTACAGAGTTGCCCGCGCGGGACAAATTGCTTATATCTTTATGAGGGTAGAGTGAGGGTAAACAGACACAAACAGAAATCTATAACCCACAGTTCATGTATATAGTTCTTTGACATTGTCAAATGAAGAGGAAGGTGTGGCAGCTACTGGTAGCTATGATATCTATACCAGGTGTCTACGTCTATGGACAGAAGTACTGGGGAGGTTTCAGGGACGTTTACATTATGCAACAACAACAACAAAATGAAGGAGATATTGCCTCAGACCCGGCACACTATCCATCTCTATGGTGATAAACATGACCTTTTTTTTTAATTTTAATATATCTATTCTTAAATACTATGAGTGCTCTTGAAATAAACCATGTCTTAACCCATGATGCTTTTATTATAAGTGGCGTAAAATAATCTTAAGTGCATGAATATATATCACATTGGGTTTTACAATTATTTTGACACTTAAGGTCATTCTCTTTAGCTCTTCTTTACTACTATGCCTTCTTCTTCTTGTTCTTCTTTTTTTTTTGTCAGCTGTCATAGCGGCTACATGAAGCAACCTGGTCGCTTATCTTTGGCACAGTCTCACATTTGTGCTCGTGGATGTAGGAGAGTGATGCCGGCGGGCGGCCCGGAGAGAGAGAGCCAGTGCTCGTCCCGTCGGCCCTGCCGTCGTCGCCGGCATCACTGCAAGATTGCTACAGATTCACATAGAAACAAACAGGTAAGACAAACAGCCATCTTCCGCTCGCGTGCTGTACGCTCCCTCAATGTGATTCAGTCGAGTCGGGTTCGACTTTTCCTAATTAGTGACAAAACATGCTTTTTTTTATGGCTTTCATCCCCTTTTTAAACAACAACAAAACAACAGAGACACATGAGAAATACCCATCAATGTTAGTGTTGCTGAACATGTAGGAAAACATAGATTTTTGATATTGCCACAAATAAGTAGGATTCACCTAATGCCCTGCAGATAGATAGAGGGAGATGAGAAGTGTCCGTTGAGACTAATGCTGTAGTAACTTTACCTGTTGACCTATTGTTGTATATGTGTGTGTGTGTTAATGTCTGTGTGCGCGCTTGTGAGCTGTATAGCGTCTGTGTGTTTGCGTGACTATGTATTTGTTCTATGTGTGTGTCTTAGTTTCTCAGGGCCTCTTTCTGCTCCTTCTGGCCCTTGGCGGTGCGGTTTGTGATGTTGTTGAGGCAGGCTCTGACCCCCGCCAGGTGAAGCAGCGACCCCGCCGCCTCCTTCATCTCCTCGTCGTCGCTCTCCGGCGGCTTCTCCACCGCCGCTGCGCGCCTTTTTTTCAGCGGCAGTGTGTCGCTAATGCCCCTTGCTCGGTTTTTGGTCCAGGTTAAACTGCTCCCTGCCAGAGTCCCAGCTCCCGACCCCGAGCTACGTCTCTGTCCGCGCAGGGGCTGCTGGGAAATGTAGGCAGCGGCGGCAGTGGTGACGTGAGAATCCAATGGGATCTCCCGGGGTTCGGTTTTGACGTCCGATTGGATCTCCACGGCAATGATGTCGTCGTCGTCCAGAGGGCAGCAAGGGTCCGCGAGCTGGGAGGAGCAGAGCCTGCTGGGTGATTTTGCGGTGCTGTATGTGTGGTCATCCTGGAGGTCCTCGCTGCAGGGCGGCGGAGAGTAGCAGGATGGGCTGTCCTGCCCTCGGCTTAGATAATCTCCAAGGGATGATCTGTATGAAGCAAGGAGACAGAGCGGGAGAGAATATTGTTACTCCTGCTGTCACACTGTGGGCAGGTGGCCGGGCCTGCCTGTGTACTCCTCATTCCAATGACGCTGCCCCACTTTGCTCTGCAAAGAGAAAAAATCTGCTGATAATCCATCACCCTCAAATAGCACCCTTGGGCCTAATGTGCGGTGCATATTTCTCAGGTCAGATTAAAACCTTGTATCTCCACAAAGAGTCAGCCTTCCCTTTAGAAACCAGCAGACTCACTTTCAGGTTGCCACCCATGCATTTTTCAAACCATACAGAGCATTTTGAACAGCTCTCATGCTCCCTGAGGTTGTGGAATTTGCTCAGCAAATAAAGGACCTTGCAAGCTCTAAAGTCAGATCACTGCAGAGTGACGATCCTGCAGCAAAGCCATTGGACCACTGTCCACCTCATACATAATGTTGCAACACATATTTTGCTCTTTGATTCAGGAGACGCCCTCCCTGTACGACATTAAAGGACAGGGCTGTATTCAGACAACCAATAAATCAAAAGCAGCTTCAGCAGCGTGCCCTGTCCCCTGGACATTTTCTCCCTTCAGAATGAGAGGGTTAGCATATTAATATCTTATAAGAAAAACATGCACCCCTTACAGTGATCAAATATTCACTGCATACCTTTAGTGAGCCTTTGGCTATGTTTAATTCATTAATTCTGTGGTGCAGACCATCATACTCTTATGCTCCTATGATGGATGTGCATGTCCATGCATGTTCCAAATGTCTTTTGAATAACAAGGCCTCTCCCACTGATAAACCTACGTGTGTGTGGGTGTGTGAGACCGTTATATAAACACACCTGGATGAAATGTTCTGCCCAGCGGGGAGTGTGTGAACGTCTATGTCTTTTGAGCACAATAAAGTTGTAATTATGTAAACTATCAGTGGAAAATTTCAGCGCAAGGTCTGGTTCTTGTAGGTGTGGTGGTGTTGTTTTTGTTTGGAGGCTACTGGATGTGTGCATGTGTGTGAGGGCGTGTCTGTGTGTGTCTGCGAGGGAATGTGTTTGAGCAGGGAAAGACCTGACTTGACATTAATTACATGGTTGAAGGTAACAGCAGCAACGTTTACCCACCTTATGGCCGAGGTTCTGCTCCCCACAGGGCTTAAAGGTAGGGGTCTGATCACAGGGAAGAGGGCCTGGCTCCTGACGCGGGCGCCATTTTGGATCACACCACGAGGAACTAAAAGTGGGAGCAGAAGATAGAGTTACTTATAAGAAATATTTAAACAGATTGATTCAAAGTAAATCCTGAGGATTGAGGGGAAAAGTACAGAGGGTGCTTCCCCTTAATCTTTTTGGACCTGAATGGGACTTGGGAGCAGCTCGGTGAGCATTCTCTGACCGTCTGAGGAGGCCAACAGGGCAATATTGATGAGCAAGGCAAGGTTAAATTGAGCAACAAAGCGTCATAAATGAGTTAAGGCCGCTGCGAGTCATTCAATTACCAACGACCGCTGGGCTCGGCTAAATCCGACGTCTCTGATGCTGTGGGCTGAGCAGCAGGCAGCTGGAGCTCAGAGGCGGACACCACAGAGACTATTAGATTCAACAGCAGTGACACATTTGCCGTGTTTGAAACTTAGTTAAATACAAATTAAAGGTACTTTTAAGGAAATCCAGATACATTAATTTAAATTTGCAGAGCAAACAAGGCTTTGGAAAGGTTTTTGTGTTCATTAAACTTAAAGGCAGTGCAGTGCTCTTGTAAATTGGTCGTCTTGTGTTTTTTTTTCTAACAAAGAGTCAAAGTATGTTGTTTAATAGAGAAGTAAGAGAACTTTAATATTCACTTCATAGGAATATAATTGTTTACATCGCTGGAACTGTAGAGCTTTTGTTCAACGATTTAATCAATTATGAAAATAGCTTCTGACTGTTCATTTTATTTTTCCTATTCTGCTTAGATGCATAATTTCCTTTTCCCTCCACTAGTGCCCCTTTGAGTTCAAAATTATTTTTTTTTAAATTCACACATCCAAAGTTGGGTAGGTTCATAGGTCTGTGCTGAGATGTAGATGCCAAGACAAGGGTTTGGGGAAACTAAAAGATTCAAAGTTTCCAAGAGCACAAAGAGGCAATCATTCAGTGGAAGAATTTTTTGGGAAGAATCCGAGGTTTTGGTCAACAGAAACCAGACAGGAAAGTCCTAGTTCAGGGAGCAGGACATGGCCGATTAATAAGAAATAAAAAGCTGCCAGAAGGACAGCCGTCTCTACAGCACTCCATCTAAGTGCCATTTTACTCCTCTGAATAAGCAAGCATATGGCCAGCCCACCTGGAGTTTACCAAATAGTGCTTTCTCCGACCTAACGAGACAAAAATTGAATTTCGCAGGCCTGAAAGCCATGCGGGCGAATCGACTGGCAAACACCAGGTGCTGCTTATTACCCGGCTATCACCTGGAGTCATCGTACTGCAGCACAACGTCGGCACCGTCATACAAACGGAGCCAAAAACAGACAAGTCCTCGAAGACAACACTACAGAATGAAGGCAAAGATCTGCCTCCTGACAACACAATGGCCTACACCACACTTCCAGGATAACAGACCGGCTTTGCAACAAATCCTTGAAGGTCCTCAAAGCCGGCACTTGAGGCCAGTTCAGATTCTGAGGGGAGAGCCCAAGATCACAGGGTACAAACGCCCCTGATCCCTGCTGGACGCTGGGCTTCAAGCTGCTGTCACGGTCAGTGCAGGTTCTATATACTGTACTGATAGCCATTATTAATACATTTTCAATACATATTGAGAAATACACTAATGATAAGACATGTATACTAAATATGCTTAAGGTTGCATCCACATAGATACAATTGCATTTGAAAACACATCAACTCTGCTACAGATACACCTTGTGTCCACAATATCTGGGAGTTTTAGATTCCCTGTAACAGAGAAGTTTGAAAACGCTGCTGATCTAATTGTTTCCTCCGCTTCCAGCATCAACCTCCAGGGCTAAGAGATGAAGCGACACGAAATTGTCTAAAGCTGCAGTTCGCTGAATGGCCACTTGAAGCTGACTCCAAATCTCTAACCCCAAATCAGGTCAATCCCCATAGGCGCATATGTTAAAATGTTCAACTTTACAGCGGAATCAAACTTTTACAGCACGGTCATAAAAACAGGTCTCAGTCACTAACTTCTCACTTTATCCAGCACTCTTTCTACCAGGCATCATTCACACATTAGGTGGTAATTTGGGGTTTAGTATCTTGCCCAAGGACACTTCAGATTGCAGGCTGGAGGTGTTACGGTTTTAACCACTGACCTTCAGGTCTGTTGACGACCCTCTCAAACTCCTGAGCCACAGCAAACCAGACTTCTACATTACAGACGTCTACTTCTCAACAAGAAAGGGAACAATCACATTTCCAAAAAACAATCTTTTTCTGAATAGGTTTAATAAGACCATGATATGATTTGTCAGCAGACTAACAGTGAAGAAGAGCTAAACTTGTGATACCATCAAGATGTAACTACTTAAAAAGAGAAATAATTAAAAAAGATTTAGTTTCCGATGTGATAGAGAGAATGAATCTGGAACTTTTCCCAATTCTGAACCAACACAATAAAAGGGGAAAAAAATACTTATACTTTTAAAATACTAAAAACAAACATTGAGAGTCTACAATAAATCTGTCTTATGCAGCTTCAGACTCAGCAAGGTCATACTCCTGCCTCTGGTTTCCTACTTGTGAAAAGACCTGGTCTAGATTTTTATTATGTGTGTGATGGAAGAGAGCGAGAAAGAGGAGAGAGGAGAAGAGAAGAGAAGGGAAGAGAAGAGAAGAGAAGAGAAGAGAAGAGAAGAGAAGAGAAGAGAAGAGAAGAGAAGAGAAGAGAAGAGAAGAGAAGAGAAGAGAAGAGAAGAGAAAAGAAGAGAAGAGGAGAGAAGAGAAGAGAAGAGAAGAGAAGAGAAGAGAAGAAGTGTGTGTGTGTGTGTACATGTCAGCCTACACAGATCTCATTACTCAGGGCTGGCTGCTCACCACAGCCATCCCAGTTCACTAAAACAGCTGTCATTTCCATCTCCAGGGTCAGTTTGCATTTCGCAAATGATGACCTGCTGTTTGCTTTGTCTGCTGCAGGAGCGTTTGTTAGTTAAGGTGCAAACGCTCAAAAACCTTTGCCGCAGCATCAATACAATGTAGACCAAGCGCACCCCCCCCACCCCCTTCATAGCCAATACAGTAAATCTATGGCTGATGCTTTGAGGAGAAATTAAATTCTCCCCAGGAACCACAGGCTCATTAAAACATACATGTTGTCATGGCGAGCCACTCCAGAAAACAATCCCACATGTATGTATGGTTCTCACAGTAACACACAAAAATGAAATATGATAGGCTGTGTTTGTCGTTCGTCATTGTTGGTGTGTTTCTCTTTTTTTTTTTTCCCGCGGCTACCAGTGTAATCTTATTGACTCCAGTTAGTGTGGCTCTGCCCCTGATATCTCCAGCTCTGCTCTCCATAACCTTATAAGTAAGTCGCCGCACAGACTCTCTTTTGTAATCTTGATCACTCGTTTGCGTGGTTCTGTGCGCGTGTCCCTGTGTTTGTGTGTGTGTGTGTGTGTGTGTGTGTGTGTGTGTGTGTGTGTGTGTGTGTGTGTGTGTGTGTGTGTCTGTGTGGGCAGTGCATTAGGTCTCCCCGGGTTGACACGCACCCACCCCTCCTTCCCCACCTCTCGCTCCAGTCAGGCTTCGGGTTGCCATAGCAACGGCTCCCCTTCCACACATGCCACAGAGTGGTAGATCATGCATCAGCAGAGAAAGTGATAGAGAGAAGGAGAGAGAGAGAAAGAAGGGGGGGAAAGGAAATACCAAGCTCTGTTTGACATGGCCTCTCGTAGCTCAGCCACACACTCCTGACCACCAGTGTTTACCCTAGATACACACACACACACACACACACTCCTCCCAAGCACGAGCGCAGGCGACCCTCCTCTCACGCACGTGTGTGTGTGTGTTCTGTATCTTCACCTCCTCGCTCTGCCGTTTGAAATCCTCAGCAAACGCCTCTCTCTTTGTCTTTCTAATTCCGTCCCCTCCTGTTGATTTCTTTCCCTCTCTATCAATCTCGCTGTCATTCTATGTATAGTGGTGACTCATATCTCCAGCTGAGCGTGCACGCTGTCTCCGCAGGTAAAAAGCAGGGGACATGTGCTGGGGAGACGAAGTGAGGAAGTAAGCTGGGAAAGAGCAGGCAGCGCTCCCAGAGCCTGTCCGGACCAAACTGTGACACGGATCGAGACCAACATTTTACAAGCGCAAAGCTAAACGTATAAAAACACACACTTGGCTCGGTAGAAGACAGAAGGTAAGAAGAGTTGTGCTGAGGAAGAACAAATGTACGAACAAAAAAAAAAGTGTCTTTCTGCATCTCTGCCTTTTTTCCTGGAGAGAAAAATCTTCCTCTAGTTAGTCTTTTTTCCTACGTCTGGTCAGCCGGTCCTTTTCTGTCTGCTCCCTACGTCTTCGCCTGCCTGCCCGTTTTCCATGGCGAGCGCAGCCCCTCTGCCTCCCTCCCTCCTCCCGTCGCGCCGTAGACGCACTCAGCCTCCTCTGTCTCGTCCCGTTAAACGAGTTCCACATGGCCCCTGCAGGCTGCACACTCAGACAAACACAAGGAGTGCACACAAAGACGACACACGCTGGCTGAACTCGCACGAGGAGGCCGAGGGTTGAAGGTCACTTCCAGCGAACCCCGAGAATGCAACTGTTTGAGAACGGCCTCTCGCTCAGTCAAAACACCACACACACCCCCCCTCCTTCTCCTCCGTCCTCCTCCTCCTGTCTATCCGGCCGCTCGTGCTTCCGTGTTTTCAAAGTGAGCACAGAGTCTGAGGGCAGGACGCATGCTAATGTTGTCTGACTGGCTGACTGACTGGATTGCTGGTGGGCTGAAGTTTCTGGCAGTTGGACTGGACGTCTAACTGGCTTGTCGATCTCACACTCCAGCCTGAGTGTTTAAGTAGGTTGGCTGGCTGACATGTGCTATGACTTCCAGGGGGGAGCACACAAAATAAAAGCAACACTGAATGACCGTAACGAAATAACACTTTTAAATATTGCTGTATGGATCCTATCCGACTGAATGCTCATCAGCAGCTAGAGAGCTCAACGGCGACGTTCTGGCGGTAAAAATCCTATTTCATTTTCTGAATAGAGATTTTGATTATCAGCCAAAATGTTGTAACCACCGTATTTCCGGAAAACAAGACTTGTTCTTAAAGTAGGTGGTCGCTGTTATGCTCTATTCTCCTTGCTGGTTGGAAAAGAGTTACATTTAAATTTGCTGTTCTGTTATGGAGTTTCCATGAATTTTGAAACATTTTCTATGAACCATATTAACACCTAGATTTCTTATGGCTGAGAGACCATTCACTATTTTAGTGACAGCACCAAGAGGGGCAGATATTACGATCTCTGTCTTTTTCAGCGTTTAGAAAAAATAAATTAGCGGCCATTCAGTCTTTTACAGCATTAAAGCAGTTAATTAAAATGGACAATTTGGCTGTGTTTTGAGGTTTGAATGAGACATATAATTGAATATCATCCACGGAGCAGTGATTGCAGATACCTTTGAAGTGTCCTATTGAATGTGCACACAAGCATGTACAAGGCCAACAGAATAGGGCCAAGGACTGAACCTCGGGGCGTCACAATACGGCATTTAGGTGAGGAAACTGCCAACAGAAACCATGAGGCTCCTATCAGAGAGGGTTTTCCTGAATGTCTAATAATTAATTTTGGAGTAGAGCTCGACCAAGGTTGTACTTTTTGAGAAGTGGTTATAAAGAAGCTTGCTTTTTTTGAGCAGTGACACAATCATAACATAGAGTTGTTGATTAAGGAGAGAAATAAAATAATGAATTAAAAAAATTAAGTGAAATTGGCTTGGATACACACTTTCTCTGGCATTGACAGGTTAATAAAGCTGTACAATTGGCTCTAAATTAATCCAACTCAAATTAGGTTCATCTTTATATGATGGCAGGTAACCTAGGAACTTTAATAAAACAGGAACACTTTGGCTGAAGAGATCCTCCATAATTTAGAGCCGCTGAATGATGAACTTTGGGGGCGGTGCGGTGACGGGTTGGGATGAGGACATGGCCGAGAGCCATTGTTCTTGCGTTCGTCCTGAGCCGGTGCCGGGCCACAGGGAGAGGCAGGTTTCAGCCCACATCAACTCAGAGCTCTGAAAGCTCAGGGAATGGGAGATGGAAGTAATAACAGAGGGCACCAACAGCCCCAAACTCACTCACTCACTCTGGAGTCTCCCCCTCACCCTTCTTTGTCTTCACTTTGCCTCTGGCTGTCTGTCACAACTTTCTTTTCTGCCGACGAATATCGCACACGGCGATTCTCTCCCTTCTTAAACGCATTACACATTTAAAAAGTTCCTCTTTCCCCATCTCGGCCTGTCACATGTGCACTCCAAGCCGGCCTTCCCGCCCGTCTCCCTCTCTCTCCATCTATCCGTCCAGCCTCTCAGACACATCACTCTCAGACTTTGTGCGTCTACAGGGAGACCAGGTTTTCAGACACTCTCTCCAGCCTCGGCTCCTTGACCATTACTACTCCATTATCAGTGGCAATGGAGGGCGCGCCGCAGACGCCTAATGTATCCATTTCCCCCTCCATTTAGGACTCGGCAGCCCAGCGAGCTCCTGGAGTGCTCCCTGATTGGGATTGAATGTCCATTTAAACTGCCGTCCAGCCACCAGGGAGGAGGTCAGGGGGGAGAAGAAGAAGAGGAGAACGGGAGGAGAGGAACAATGGGAAAATACAGGGAGAAGGTGTATAAGTGTAAAAGAGAGAAACTGTGTGTTGTGTAATGAGGATCGAGGCAGGGGGGGGTTCGCTCCTCAAGAGTCTGACTTGAAGCCCGGGATTTTTCTCTCCCCCTCTTTATTCCTCTCTCACTTGCTGTTTCTTTCTTTAAACTTCCAAACACGCCTCCATAGAGAAAAGCATCCCTCCTCTGGCGCCGAGCCAAGTGTCAGAACTCAGCGCTTGGGTATTCTTAAGGTGTGCTTCTAAAAAGGAGGGATTTGGAATTGAGATGATTGGAGTTGGCACATCCATAGAGGGAGGGAGGAGGTGGCGGGATGGGGGGGGGGGACAGTGAGCAAGAGGGTGAGAGACAGAGAGGAAACAGGTGGGAGATCACAACCACTCACACACTCTCACACACACACACAGTTAAAGATGTTCAGAGGTGAGACCGTACCTTGTAGGAGAACTCCTCCGTTCTTTCTGAAGAGGGGACTCCCCGACCACAATGGAGGACTAGAAGGCGGAAGAAGGGATGGAGGAGAGGAGGGGGGGTGAGAAAGAGACAGAGAGAAAACTGGTCAATCATTTGATCATGTTGCAGCAGCCGTCCGGCCCAGCGGGCTTCATCACCGGGCCGATAGCAAAGGCAGGAATCTGAGCCCATAAGCCAGTGCTTCTGATTATAGTGATTAGATTCCCGGGTGTCCCACTGTTGCCATTATTCCCTGTGATTACCTCAGAGAATTACAGCCTCGCCGCTGTAGTCCATGGGGGTAATTTCTCATGACAACCTCCCACCGTCCGCCACTGTTCCATTCACACACATTCAACACACACACAAAAAAAAAAAATCATCAGCGCTCGTACATTTAACACACGCTCATGTCAGCCGGGCAGGTTTAAGACGGACGTGCACACACACACACGCGTGCACGCGCCCAAAGCCAGGGACTCAGTTTACGCGATCATTGCACCACTAATGAGGGAGGTAATGACGGCATTTCTCACATAGACAGAGACACTTTCGCTCACACACATACACACACATACACACACATACACACACATACACACAAAGGAAGACAAGAGATGCACTTTTTGCTGGTGGAGCCATAATTTTAAGACAAAGGAATGGAGAAGGATGGAGGGATGAGGATGGAGAGAGGGAGGGAGAGAGAGAGAGAGAGAGAGAGAGAGAGAGAGAGAGAGAGAGAGAGAGAGAGAGAGAGAGAGAGAGAGAGAGAGAGAGAGGATGTAAAGAGCTTTCCCAGGTTGAGTGGTCTTTAGCTCCCCATTAGACATCACGTCTGACTGCTCCTTTCTTTTTCTCTCCGTGTTTAGACAGGCTGTTCTCAAACACAGGACGCGTGTTAGCCGACAATGTGCATCCTGGTCATATGTAAAAAACGTATATACAGTTTAAGGTAAAAACACACACACACAGGAGAGAAAACACCTGGCGACACTGTGTGAACTCTAAAAGAAGGACCCATTGGTTTCCAGTGGTCTCCACTCATCAGGAGAGTCTCCTTTGTAATGTGAGTCGTGTTTTATGTTCTGCTAATGTGCTGAATGTGAGGATTTGGACGTGAGCACTTGTGATGTGAGGCTCTCACCTCACCAGATGCAGAGGGAAGATGAACACACACACACACACACACACACACACACACACACACACACACACACACACACACACACACACACACACACACACACACACACACACACACACACACACACACACACACACACACACACACACACACACACACACACACACACACACACACACACACACACACAGCTGCAGCACGAAAAAGCAAAACACAAATTTCAGCCCTGAGCCACCTGCTGTTGCCATGGAGAGTTGCCACATTACGTTGCCACGGCGATAACATATTTTTCCTGCGCTAACAGCCTGTCTGTTTTCCCTACCACCCCACCCCCCACCCATCTCATTCACTCCCCCCATCTCACTCCCTCTCCCTTTTCTCACTCTTTCCTTCTGTCTCTCAACCCATCCCTGCACTCTCTCTCTCCCTCTCTCTCTCTCTCGCAACAAATGGCTTCACAGTGCGACAGCACCTGCCTTATACTACATGTGTTGCCATGGCGGCGTTCCCGTTGCCAAGGCAACCCTGTACATTTAATGTAGTGGGCGAGGGGCTAAATCTGAGGTAGACGCCCCCCTCAGCATCTCGCCTCATCTTTTTTTCTCCAAGGGAGAGGAAAGGGAGGGTGAAGGGGAAAGAAAGAAAGAGAGGAGAGAGAGAGAGAGAGCTTCTCCCAAACCCCATTGAGACACCCTTTCCACCTTCCATCCATTCTTCCCTCCCTTACTCCTCCCATCCAGATGCTGATGGGGTGTGAAGGAATGCACCATGGAGCTGACCTCCTACCAGGCGTGCTCCCTCTCCCGCTCTCCCTTACACACACACACACACACACAGACTGACACACAGACACACACACACACACAATTGCCATGCATAAGACACACACACATCCACACACAGAGATAGATTGAAACACGTTAACTGCTGAGTTGCACGTGCAGATAAAGACGCACATACGGACGCACACACTGGAGCGAGCTGCAGGTGGGGGTCGGCTGGTGCGGCGTGAGTTATTATGGTCCATGAAAAACCAAGAGGTGTAAGCGACAAAGAGTAGAGGACAAAGAAGCATCATTGCTCTGCACCCTCCTCCCTTTCTCCCCATCTTATTTTCCCCATCCCTTCCTTGTGCCACTTCCTCTCTCTGTATCTTCTCGTTCTCTTTGTTCATCCTCCACTTCTCGGTTGTGTAGAGCTGCTTGAGACAGTCCTTGACCTTAACATAATAGACATACTGCGCAACCATTTGCAGTCATTACACTTCATGCCATAATATTGTTGAGAGTGAGAGCTCTTGAGAGAGATATGGTGCTCTATTGATTGGTCTTACTTAGTTTCAAGACACAATGAAAGGAAACTGGAACCAACAAAGACCACCAACACTTAACCTATTCAAAGTAATCCTGAACAAAACATTACAACTGGGACAGCTCACCTGTACACCCTAAAAAATAGGGGGGGACGTTTTTCAGAGAACCTTTAACGAACTACCACCTGCCAAGACAACAAAATGTGATTTGACTCCCTGCAAAAAATTATGTATTATAAATTAAATATATTTTTTCAATTTTTTCTTTTCTAATGTCTGTTGAATTCCTGTTTGTTTATGAAAAGTGAAGTGAAACTAAATAAATAAATAATTGAAATAAATAAATACATTAATCCCTGAACCTTTCAACCTTTCTTCATCAGCTGTTTAGACAGTTTTGCAGCTCTAAATACGGCGGCTGTATCCATAGCACAGTTTTCAAATGAAGACATAGTTCTATTGATTTGGAATTATAAGTCACATTAACCCCACACTACAGGATCATATCAAGATCTGTGCCAGTCTGTTCCAATATTAAAGTATTATCACTGCACTGGTGTTGTCAATGAAGTACAGATATTTTGTGGATGAACTTAAACAAATTGAAGTAAACAGACATATCTGATGTGTCTGGAAGGTCTAGGAGCTGGATCCAGCAGCAAGGGCCATACAAGTGGTTTTCATGTTGAAGCCCATTAGCAACAAATCGTGCATACTGTAAATGCTGTGCATGTGCTTTACATCGACGCTGGACAGTTTTTGAAGCACGTCATAAATTCTTACATTGATTTTCTCCCTTCCATGCAACCGGGGGTTCCATTCATTTAAATGCAATATAAAAAAATCTACTCGCTGAGATGTCAAAGAGGCTTGCTGTTCGCTCATAGGCAGAATTTATACATGATCCCAGCTCATGACTGCAAGTAACGGTCAGCCACAGCATTGTTGATGAGAAACAATAGGGGCAACACCATGATAGATTTTTCTATTTCAGGTTTTTCAGTCTCTGCAGATTAGATTTCATACACTGCAGAAATCTATGGAAAATAAAGCTGCAATAATCAATCAATGATATTGATATAACTCAGATTTTTTTGGTCGTTGGGCCTTGCTTCATTGAGTGGACAGTGCGTCTATGAAATGGGAAAAGACAATGGGGGAACAGGGCCGGGTCAGAAACAAACTGGTGCCACTGCAAGAGGACTCAAGTCTCCGCATGTGGGCACCCAACTGCTCTGATTCTGAAGAATAAATAATGGCCACCATTCTCAGGTTGAAGCTTCTTAACTGTGAGGTTGTGCTTATTTTCTGTGTTTTGAGATATTTGAGATCAAAAATATTTGAGGACAATTTGATTCACTTTTGTTGGCGATTAAATAATTAATCGAAAAACCAAGAAAGAAATCATTGGTCAGCTGACAGAGAAAATAATTGTTAGTTACTCTTAAAACTAATGGCTGCTGGGAAGGTAAGAACACACACACCCACAGACACCCACACACACACACACACAGACGTTCTTCAGGTGGCCCTCAGCTCCGCTCTAACCAAGAATTCCCCACCGACTCTCGTTTGCCCACTGTGTGTCACAATGCAAATGAACAACCACTCCCCCCCCCCCCCGCTCCTCACCCCCCCTACACTCTCCTCACCGCAGCACGCCTCACCACCACCCCCCACATCCCCCCAATTTGTTCCACTTCCCCATACCTCATTGTTCAAAATGACACTTTTACATTTTATGGTGAACCAATTATTCTGTCTTACACAGTCCGCTGGCTCCGCAAGCCAGCCTGCCCAGATCAACTGGGGAGCGCGGTGGAGGGGGGGGGGGGTGGTGGTCTTGGGGTATTCATAGAGATAGATAGAGGGAGAGAGGGAGCGAGGGAGAGAGGCAGAGAGGGAGAGAGGGAGAGAGCGCGCGAGAGAAAGAGACCGAGCAGAAGTAAGGGGAGAAGAAAAAAAAAAGACTAATGGTACCTCTCGCTGACATATCCACAGGGATGTGCAAAAGAGTCGGAAAGCAAGAAGTTAGCAAAAGGGAGAATCTGCAGGGCGGAGGAGAGGTCAGGAGAGGAGAGGATTGTGGGGGAAACAACACAGGTGGATGCTGCTGTGGTGTGCAGGGGCGTGTGTAAGTGTGTGAGGGGTCGGAGAACGAAGAGAACATAGACAAAAGAGGATCTAATTGAATGATAAAGTGGTGGAGAGAGAGTGAGAAGAGAGCAGAGGGAGAAAGAGAGAGAGAGTGGGAATAAATCACAGCAAGGGGTAAATAAAGAAGACGGAGTGGTGGGTGCACCACCAATTGTAATGTATGCCCGAGAACGAGCGAGAGGGTGTGTGAGATATTAAAAGAGGAGACAAGAGAGTGAGAGGAGCGGAACGGGGGGAGTGAGAGGAGCTGGAGGAGAGGCAAAACAGGGGGGTGGACAAGATAGGCTGGGTAGAAGGTGAGGGAGCGAACATGTGGAGGGGAAAAAAAACAAGAAAGGCAACGAGCGCTTTCTACATGTGATGCGCCCGAGGGGGAGGGAGATAGGAGGAGGGACGTGTGTTGTTGCATGGAAGAAGAAGAAGAAGAAGAAAGATTTGAGGGAAGGATGGGGCGGGTCAGCTTCATAACGCTCGGGGCAGGTGGGTGGAGAGAGAGAGGGAGGTGGAGGAGTGTACATGTTTCCATCTGCCTCAGAGCTATAACTAACCAATATTTGATATTTATTACTGATGTACGCACTGATGGAGTGGACTGACTGTTATATGTACAGAGAAAATAGTTAATCGGCAGGGATTTTCCTTTCAATTTTAATAAGTTAAGATGTAATTGTATTTGATTTGAATTGAATACATTAGATACATAAAAAGCAGACAAACTACATATTTTTATTGAGCCTTTATTCAAAACTTTTAAGTTTGAAGATTAAGTATTAAGTGTTGTAGGTCATCAAAGTCTCTCAACTGCACAAACTTGGAAATTGCTGGTTTCAAGCTGCCACCTCTTCATTGGGGGGTGACTGTAAGGTTTGATCATTAGCATAATCAATATCTTAAAACTGCCACATAAGGTTCCCTGTTCTGCTCAGCTTGTGGGAAAGTTTATTTAAAAAAATAAATAAGCGTTAAAGAAACTTCGTGCTTTCAGAAGTCAGTTTAACATGACCTAAAGAATTAGAAACTAGAGGGACACTCGGAGAGCGCATATCCCAGCCAGAGCTGATTGGCCATTTCATCACCATAGTGCATATATATATATGTTCATGGGTGTAAATCTTTACCCCACGTCTCTATTAGTGAATGGGTTTATTAATTAAACAGGCTAAATTATCCAGTCCACGGAAGCAAAGGCGATTAAGCAATGAATTAGCTCAATCACATATGTCACAAACCCATCAAGCAATCAACCAATTAACCAATCAACCAATCGGATCAACCCTCTCACCTGTGGTGAAATGTCGGCGGCAGGGTGGGTGGAGAGGTGGAGGGGGTGGCCAGGCCCGGCGAGTAGGGATGATACGGCGTCTTCTTCAGCGCCTGGATCAGGTTGTGCCTGTACTCCGGATCTATGGACCACAGGGAGCCTTTGCCTATGCTCTGCAAGGAAGAAAGAAAGGAAGGAAGAAAGGAGGGAGGGAGAAAGAGAGGGAGGGGGGGGTGAAGAGGGCACAGCGAGACAGATGAGAGAGATGTTAGTGAAAGTGCTATCGGGCCGCTCAAAGCACATCACAAACACAGCACAGCACACTGACCTGAGCCAACAAGTCCAAAGCCCTGAACACGAGCTCAAAGTACAGACCACGAGCAGCACTCTTATTTACCGAACCACCTGTACACAAAGCAACGCCACATTCCCACTGAGATAAAGACCTGCACAAAAAAATGACATTCTGGGCTCTGATGGGTTTCTGCCTCCTTCACAAGTAAAAGGAAAAACAACCATCCTCCAAAAAGGGAAAAACATCATCCGCACAAACATTTATTCCCAGGGAAGATAACATTTGGCGGAATGAGAATCTGAGAATTAATGCATCTTCAATCCTCAGCGCCACTTCACTCAATATTTTCCAATCCTCCGCCTTTCCCCCAGAAAATAAATAAATAAAAAATCATCTTTTTTTTTTGGATTAAGACACAGGGAAACTCTTTAACTTTTTCCCACTCCAGAGGCGTCGACGCTGTGTATTTTTAGATCAAAGCAGCTTCCTCCTCACCTAATGAAGCTGTCGGCTCCCAATCTGAGCGAAACCAGCGTATAGATTACAGAGAGAGGGGAGGGATCTCAGACGGGCCGCCACGGAAATACACTCATTGCCTCTATCTCTCACAGCCCTCTCCGCTCTTTCATCTGCCTTGTCATCTGAATGTGGTAAAATGTGTGGATTTGCGTACGGCAGGGAGCGGTGAATGGCAGGGAGAGAGGGGGAAAGAGAGGAGGAAAAGAAGTAAATATAAAATTAAAGCCGCTCTGCCTCGTGTTCAGCTCACTTTGTAGTACTGCGTGATGTGTTCCAGGTACAGACTACAGGGTGGGGAGATGTCAGGACTGCAGGCGTGTGATTTCTGCAAATACTGCAAGGAATCCATTAAGAGGGAAATGTCAGATGTGCCAGTGACGTGCATGTGATCATTAATTGGAGACAAATTCTCAAACCTGAGGAGCCCTTCGTGTTAAAGTGGATGATGGAAGCACGCTGCAGTGTGCTCAATATTTTTGGCTTAAAGGGTCATTTCAACCAAACCATAAAAAAACGACATGTTTCCTGCAGATTTTATTAAATAGAGGTTTTTAAAAATAACATAAAACAGATTTGACTGTGTGCTTTGTTCTCTGAAGGAAGTTTCTGAAACTTTTTCCCTGTGACAGACATAAATTGTGTTTTTCCGCCTTCCTATCATGTTCCTCATAACACTTTTTTCAGACATGAACTCCGGAAAAAGTGCCTCACATTGGGTCCGGACATCTTCCAGACTTTACATTTCACATCCGAAGAAAACCGGCAGAGATTGTCTGACTTTTGCTGTCCCTGCAAATCGCTAAAAGCTCTTTGATCTTGTTGTCTTTCCAAGTTGACATCTTTGTCGCAATGTTCAAAGTGCTTGTCACCTCTTTTTCAGCCTGATATATTTGTTTTTTTTATTCTTTTCGGGGGCTGGCATAGACTATTTCAGGAAAATGTCCAGACTTCAGTGCATGCCAGGAAACAGCTCTACTGTAACCACCAGATCTGTTTTGCCACCTCTCAGGTTCATCAAAAGTTCATCAACAAAAGTGAAAAATAAGATTCAACCAGCAACTTTATCGGATTTACAACACAGGGAAAGAGTAAAAAAGCGATCACATGATTTAACGCGTGTTCTGAGGAAAGAGCCAATCGGAGAAAGGGATATATCCTGAATCTGATCAATTGTTCTACAAAAGCCTATTATGAGCTAATGTCCATATCATACATGTTAATCCCCTTAGGTGATACAAAGGTCAGCAGCAAAATAAGGTAAGGTTTAGATCACTGAAAGTTCAATCATCAACCTCAAATCATTAAAATGTCACATAAAAAGACCTTTTCCAGCCATTAACTAATTGGTTAACCTGCAGTTAATGAAGCCTTGAACGTTTAACATTTCTATGAGCGTCACAACTTTTGTTGATGACTTACAAACCCTCTGTCTGTACAAAGACAGGACGGGACAAACTGTCCCTCCTATGATAAGAACGATACTCCAATACAACAAGTAGTACTGTATTATTATCAGAGCAGCAAGAAAAAGCCATGAAACTGAAAAAAAGAAGACAAAGGTTGGTTCACATGATGAACAGCTGCTCAATCGCCACAAAAAAAAACCTCATAGAAAACTAAAAGTGCAACACATTTGTGGGAAAGTATGTTTTACTGCCCAATTGATAACATTTTTTGATTAAATTCAGGAAATCGTTATAACTGATTTGTACTCTACAGCAAATTCTCAAACAGTGATACATTTTATTATGTAATTTCAGTAACAAAGGGAAATGACGGTGTTCTACAACGTTTGATGGTTAGTGTAAATAAATAGGGATGAATTACTTGGACCCCTGAGGAATTTTAAACCACAGTCACAACAGAAACACCAAACATTGAAACTACATCACAAGAAAGCGGCCGCAGTGGCTAATACGAAGCAGAGTGCTGAAATTGTCCCCTTTGCGATTTAAGACCCTGACCCAAATTGCGACACGTAGTTTAAGAGCCTTAGAAGTAATTGATGAATAGATTTGAAAAGGTTTGTAAGTTTTAAAAACTGTCAAAGAATGAAAATTAAAAAGCATTGACGTCTGATCTGCTGCAACACAAACTATCAAAAGCTTCATAAATTGGATTAAATTAACCTAATTTATCAGTTTGTAAGTATTTTCCTTGTTATAAAAATAACAATTTAGTTTGTATGATTTCTCATGAAAGTTAAGCAGTAAGAGTCTCTCTGAATATTACTCTGTGTGTCCTCTGATGTCCAGGATGTCCAGTCATGAAGTGCTCCAGCCCTCACTTTATCACCTGACCTTGTAAGAATCCAAGAAGTTGATCTGTGCTCCTCCTGTCTGTATCTTTGCATTAATAAGAACACATGCCATATGTGTGCTGTGTGTTGCTACGCATGGTGTGTGTGTGTGTGGCAAGTTCCCTAGGGAGTGTGATATTACCCAGCGTGGTCTGCTCCTGGGAGTGCTTCTATTACTGCCAGCAACGCCTCTCCTGGAGAGCATGATATTACACACACATACAATCGCTCCCACAGAGGTGACCCCCACTGGGCCAAATTTCCCCTTGCACCTTCAGCCCGCCAGCCAGTTTCTATAAATGTGTGCGTGTGTGTTTGCAAGCGTGCGCCCACTGTCTGCCTGCTTGCCAGCCGATTAAATCAATGCTCTGTTCAGAATCTCTGTCTGCTGGGGCCCCTGCCTCTGCCAACCAAGCCAGCCAATCAAAACACTCAATCTGTGGACAACCCCCCCCCCCCCCGCCCCCCAAACACATCCATACACACACACAGACACACACATGCATACACATAGCTGTCGGCAGGCCAATCACAGGGCGCTGCTCACAGGAAGGGTCTGTCACCTGGGTTATAGCAGTCGCCTAGGCAACAGGCATCATCTGGGCTTGGAAGCAAGAGGAGGTGAAATGGACTTTTCATTTTCAGACAAATTCACAAAGTTGAGAAAAAGGCAGCGTGCCTGAAAATCGATTGGCACAAAAAGGATTCGAGGTCAGAGATGGGTTTTAAGTTCTCTGAGGTGTTGAAGCTTGATACAGATTTTAAAGCTAACAGGAGGGGGAATCATAAAACAGGTGATATTGAGGAAGAGTCCTGGCGTTAACCCGACACAATCCTTGTGATCTGCTTTGGTATTATTTTTCATTATCCTGGGATCCCTTTAGGTTTTACTCTTCTGAGATGAGCACTGTTTTCTGTGCTCGTTTTTGCTCCATCTACTAAAACTTTAACTTCACCTCAAAGTTTTGGCTTAAATCTCAAACGTAATGCTGGGAGGTGTAGCCTAGACAAACCTACCCCCCTACGCACATCAAACACAACAAGTTATTAAGGGTTGCTCAGCTATTTCCAACAACACCTAGCCTAGAAGCCAGACAAACTTAGCTCCGCCCACAACATTTGAGGTCGGGAAGTTCGGTCTGGCATTGCTCCGTTAGGGAGAAACTATGCCCGAACAGAAGCTGTTCGGACCAATCAAATTGTCAGGGCGGGCTTTATACGATGATGGACAGATGATCAACAGTAACGTAATCAACCACGTCACCAAAGAGAGCTTGGGTTGAATTTGTTTTCCACAAACATGCCTGCCGCTGAAGAGCTGAGATGTGTAGATGCTGCCATTGAGTCTGTTTTAGGAGACATCCACAGCGCATTCATTTTGAAAGAGGAACAGAGAAACGCGATCAAGGCATTTTTAGATCGAAAAGATGTTTTTGTCGTCAGCGTGCGTGCAGTTGAGTTCTATTGACAACAACTATGCGTCGCTCAACATACGTCACATACTACATTGCTCTGATTGGTTGTAGGTCTATCCAATTGAGCGAAGAGGGTTTTTTTTTCCTGGTGCGGTTGAAACACGGCCCATAATCACAGCCCAATTGAACAGTATCAGACTCATATTCTGACTAGAATTATGAGTATGACAACGTCAGGCTAAACAACTCCAGTAGAAGCGCAGACACTTTAGCATCAGAAACAGTGAATGCAGAAGAGGGTTCTCGCCTCCGGAAAAAATCCTTGACAGCCGATACCATGGTCGTCCCGAGCCGTGTGAACTGCTGGCACAGGCGTCTGTCTCAGCCAGTATTTTAAATGGTGTGTGTGAGATAAAGCTGAGGGGCAGGAGAGGTTGGGGGACGTCTCTAAATGGTAGAGTGTGTAGTTGTGTAGGGGTTTAGTTTCAATATGGATTTGAAAATGAGCACAGCTTTCCAGATTCACACTCAGGAGCGGTCGCTGGTGATGGTGCGGACCTTTGATTAGAGGGTGTTAACATTTTTAAAATATATATAAATGTCATGATAGAGATGTCCGAAACGGCTGACTCTACATAAGCATTGGCCTTGCAAGGTCCAAGATGGTTTGAAACACTAGGTGGCGTTATGACGTTTAACCCATATACTTGGATTATTTGTATAATAATGTTAATAAATGTGATTTTAAAACCAGCAATAATGTATTCCATCAAAAAACAGTCATATTTACATCTCAAAAAACCCATTTAAGTTTGCAGTATCTGTTTTGTGCACTGGAAAAGTGAGTCACATCATCACTGTGCTGTGTGTGCAGCTGAAGGGACAGATTACACAACAAATAATCCACAACTGCAAACAGTAACCCCTACTTTAAGAAATATCTCGTACACTGTGAAACTAAAAGTGACTCTCTGTACTGCATTAGACTTTAAATTGCAGGTTTACCGTGCTCAAAAGAACTGGATTTAATTATATGTATCTGTGTCACTACACCAGTCTGTAGTAATTTGGATGGAAAACGCAGGCTGTCTCTTTAAATGTCACTAACACCAAACAGTGAGCCGTGTACAGGTGTCGTCATGATGGACAAAACATATATCTATATAGTGTAACTTGCTTAGGGACATGAGTGAAGGACAAAAAGGGGTAAGAAAGAGGACAAAAGCAGAGAGGGGGAGAGAGAGAGTGAGAGAGAGAGAGAGAGAGGGGGGGAGGGAGAAAGAGAGAGAGGGAGAGATGATTGTGTGTTGCCAACATCTGTTTCCTGTGTTATATAAGCTGTGGGGGCTGGTCTCCCTTGGAAATGGGAGATATTAAAAAGTCCTGCTGCCACTGACCTTGCTAGTAGCACCATGTTACTGCGACTGCACAACTGACTGCAATGTTGTCTTTTTCATACAGTGACCCCTTATCACATGGTTGCATTATATCATGACTGAAAAAATCTGAAATATATATAGTGTTTAAAGCTCCTTCAGACTGGAATAAAATGAATTCAATCATCCAGTCTGTGACATTATTTCATATTTTGATATATTGCCGTGCCTGTTCAACAACTCTCAATGACTGGGTACTTGAGTGCACCTTCTGATTCTGTAAACTAGTTCAGTGCCAGTTCTGAGTCTTTCTTTTTAGAGTGGACTCCTTGTTTGTCCTGTGTTAATGCTCCAAAGCTGCTTCAGAATTATTCCTTGCTGTTAGTGAGTCCTCCTCAAAGACTTTTATAGAATATCCATTTTGACTGGGCTAGGACCGACTTACATAGCTGACTCTCTAGTTAACTAAGAGAGTCAGCTATGAGATCATCTGCAAGAAGTATATCAGATGTTGTTGCCATGACGGAGATCATTACCTGTGACGCCCGTGAATCTGTGTGTCAGTCCGACTAAGTGAAATAAAAATAATCAGAGTGTCAGAATAATCTGGCGTCAACGACTGCTGTAGATTATCAGAGGATGTCGGATAAGACAAGTTTAATTTAGCCTACAGGCTGACGGCACACTGCCCCGCCCCCACTGACGGCAACCTTTTTAATCAGTTTTTCTTCATAATGAATGTATCCCATGTGCAAATCGCACCATAATCAACTCTGCGCTTCCCATGAACACTAAGAATACACATACTACTGTGAAGCCGATAACATTTATTGGTTTACAAGATATGCATTCCACATACAGACAGGCAGACGTTTGCTGAATTATTCGGTAGATTGTAAATGTTACATATAAAGCTACAGCTGCATACACTGTGTATATGTACATAAATATGTATGCATGTATCTTTAAAACATTTTAGAGGCAAGAATTTTTTCAGGGCCTGTCCACGGCCCACCATTGCACTTATCATTGTGTTTTTTGAAATTTTGAATTGTTTGAAATTGTATTCATGTCATTGTTTTTTGTGGGTGTTTGAATTGTTTGTATGTTAGGACCCCCGATGGTTCATCTCAAGGGTTTTACCCTCATGAATAAACTTGCACAAAAACAAGTTTAAAATATTTTGGGCCTTATTCATCCCGACACATATCCCTGCGAGCTAGCCAAAAGTGGTCAAGATACACCGAAAAAAGACAGAGAAACAAACAAAAAAAACTGTTAACCTCAAGTGCCGATAGATGAAAAATAAGTGCATCACCACAGAGTCCAAACCAGCCCTTTGCTTCACGTCTTCCCCACCCTTTCTCCCCATATCAAGCCTACGTTGTGCTATTAATAAAGGCAAAATACAGGAAAAACATCTAAAAAACAAAACAAAATTGCTATCCCATAATGCTGTGAAATGAATCATCCTTTAATTTTTCTATGCACAACTTTTGTTACAGCAGCGATAATGCATATATATTCTAATCTACATTTGAATGTGCAGTAGGAATTGTATTACCAATCTTCACTAGATTTCACACTGTTTTATAATGGACATCTACATTCAGAGTAACAGCATCTACTGTAGCTGTGTTTAAGCCCGATTAAGCCACGGTGATGCCAGGATCCATCATCACTTACTGTAGGCTACAAATACAGATAAACACAGGATTACACACATATTATAATGTGGGACTAGAGCTGTGTGGATCAGATACATGTCTGATAAACATTACATATACCCGGTAAACGTTGTAAAGAAGAAATATTATCTCTCATTCAAAATGAAGCTGAACTTTTAACCCACAGAAACAAGAATTACAGCAGTGGATGCAAATGTTGTTACAGCGAGCAAAGAGTTTTTGAAGAGGCGAGAGGCAGATGTAGTGTGGATAGGAGTGATATTTCTCCTGATAAACTTTATTTCTATTTTTGTTAAAGACCATTCGACGAAAAAGAGACTCAAGGACAGAGAGGACCTGTCGGGTGTAAAAATGACACACTGCTTTGACAAAGTCCTTTTTTGTCAGTGCAAAGGAAAATAAACTGAGTAGGATAAATTTTGGAAATTTCTTCTACAGGTGTTATGAGTTGACTTCCACAAACCTGTTTTCCATGTGTTTTTAATTTTAGTCTTGCCCCAGTTTTTTTTTTGCTGCTCAGGCAGGAATCACTTACATTTCAGGTTTTTCCACAGGCAAGTCACAGATAAGGTTCGGTTTTCTTTAAAGATTAATACAAGGTGCACGTCTAAGAACTTGGCAGGTCAACAAGTCTCTTCCTTCAACCAAACAGCGGCTTCGATCTGTGACTCGAAAGCAAAAGTCTGCTGTTGTATCTGAGACATAAGAGGCACAAAATGGGCCTTACCCTCGAGGTGGGGTCATTTGGGATTCGAATTCTTTGGCTCTTCACAATTATATCGATTTATATTCGTTCAAGTCCTCCAAGAACATGACCCAGCACCAGTCTTACAGGGGGAGACAAAAGGAGTTTGCCTTTCTGACTAACACGTCCCCAGACAAGTAGCAAGTTACGCAACGAGTGGACATTGCAACAACATTAGCATCAATTTGAAGTTGAGCTTCCCTCCATTTAGCTCTAATTTGCTCTGATCGCCATGAGGGAAGTATCTGGCTCATAAGCTTCCAAATGCTTAAGAAAGTTTGTCAACTGACTTTGAACTCTAATGTTTACTGCTAACATCACAGTAGTACAGTGGTTAGCACCTCACAGCAAGAAGGTTGTTGGTTTGGCTCCTGATTTTGTTTTACTTGTTCTCTTCTGTGTAGGTTTTCTCTGGGTATTTCAACTTCCTCCCACAGCCTGAAGACATGCAGATTGGGTTGTGGTGCACCAGAGACTTTAAATTGACTGTAGGTGTGAATGTGAAAGTTGTTGCTTGTGGTACGCCAGAAACTTGTACAGGGTGTGCCCCCCCGCCCCCACCCCTTCTTGTTTTTATCCGTAAGTTTTCAGAAGACATGCACAAATATGTTCAAATTTTAAGTAGGGTGCTCACAGAAGGCTCCATTTCTATATACGTATCGTATTTGGAGCATAAATAACCAACACCTTCAAAAAGTCAAAATGCATTAAAAAAAACCACATCCATGACTTTTAAACAGCAGTGACAATTTTGTGCCTGAAGAAACCTGCTGATGAATTATCTTAAAGGGGACATATTATGAAAATTCCACTTTTGTAGTGCTTCTACACGTTAATAAGGGTATCTGGCATGTCTACAGTCCCCAAAACTCTGGAAAACAACAACTCCCGCGATTTGTTATGGTTCCTCTATGTCAGAAACGATACGCTTCAGGTCAATCTGAGGAGGGCTGTTTTAGACAGGGTAAAAAGGGTGCTGTTTTAAATGATCCTTGTGGTATTTTGATCAAAATATGTTACAGACATTTCATTAAGACCCCAAGGAACCATATCAACTTGTGGTAAAATGGGCATACGATGGGTCCTTTAACATTCCACCATGAGCAGACAAGGCTTTGTTCCCCCCCAGGTACCATAATGGTCTGAGCCATAACGTAAGAGTACGATTGGCTCTCATCTGAACAGGGAAAGGTTAAGTTAGAGGTGACGCTCAAGTGCAACATGGAGAGACTTCATAGTGAGTCTTAGATTACAAAACTGCCTGTCCTCTCTGCTGTGATTTCATAAGAGGCTTTGAGAGATATATGACTGCGAGTGCGTGTGTGTGTTGGTGTGCTTTTACGACTCTGATCTTCAGCCCTGATCCAGGGGTCTGAGGGCTACAACACTTGTCATTAAAGCATGTCATTCAGTACAGTCAAGAATCCTGTTAGTAAACAAAGCCATGGCAACGGTGGGACTCGCTCTCTCTCTCACGCTCTTGCTCGCAAGTTTGCACTCCCACATGCAAGACTGACACGCGCCAACACACACATACATGGTACAGCAAGCTTTTTCTGAACTAATCCCCATCTTGTCATCTGCCTGGATATGACCCAGAAATACAGTCACTGGAACAAATAGGCCACTGTCATATTAATCTCCACCTCTGTAAATTGATGGAAATATGATTTGGTGCATTCACAGTAAGCCATGTCTACCCGCTTCCCCATTTCTCTCTCTCTCTCTCTCTCTCTCTCTCTCCGTCCCTGTGTCTCTCCCTCACAACGATATATCTTACCCTCCCCTTAACCAAATCCTCAGTCTTTCTTCTCCTCCACAGTGAACAATGAGTCTAACATAATGCAGCATAAAGACAAATTTACTGAGACCCTGTAATTGCGCGCTCAATCCGAAAAGACATAAACAGGTATGGGAAAAAAGCAAAGCAGGAAGAACGAAGGAGCATTCACATGCAGATATTCTCAGTGAAAAGCTTTGAATGTGAGTCGGGCTAAAATTACAGAGATTCTGTAATTGCAGCTTCAGATAAAGCGCAGCACTTGGCAGGTAGAGTAGGAGTCTGCAGAGATGTGCCCTCATTTCTACACCGACACAGCTCTCATGTGTGTGAGTCCTTTTTAAGCATTCATGCGTGCTTGCAAGTGAGCGTTGTGTGTGCACTTGTTTGTTTGTGTGTCAGACATGCACCTCGTGTGTTGGGATGTGTGTGTGTGTGTGCGTGCGAGAAGGGGGAATAGGTTTGAAGGGTTAATTAGCGTGCTGTCTTAAACGGTGTGCAGTGACAGGAAGACAAGACAGGCTGTCCTTGCCAAAATCACCTCTACACATGCTGCTCCACACACATAAACACACACACATGCATTTGTTCTTCTATCTTTGTGAGAACCAGTTTTAGGGTTAAGACTGGGTTTTAGGGTTCAGGTTACAATTACATTTACAGTAAAGGGCATAAATGAGTGTCCTCACAAAGATACAAGACATACACATACACATACACACACACACACACGCACACACACACACATACACACCTAAGTCGCTAAAGCCAAATCAGTTTTCCTGTTGCTACAGCAACAGCATACTTTTATGTCAACTGCAACCTAGTTACTATGGAGATATGTATACAAGAGAAACTCTGTGCCGTTGTAGTCAAGGGCCAGATGACAGCATAGCGTGAGGGCCTGACACACACACACACACACACACACACACACACACACACACACACACACACACACACACACACACACACACACACACACACACACACACACACACACACACACACACACACACACACACACACACACACACACACACGCGCACGCACACACACACGCACGCACACACACACACACCATGTCCTCTTCCTCCTTTATCCATTTTGTTCTTACACAGACACAGACACATAGCTCACCCGAAAGGAAGGGATTCACATGCCGGTCAAGGAAAGCATAAAGAGCTTCAATATCCTCTAGTACAATCTCAATCAGCTAAACACGCAAAGCGAGCACTGGTCCTCGCTGTTTGTCCCCCACCCACCAACCCCCAACCCCCAGCAGTCCTCAGACAAGATGAAATCTAAAGTCTGCTGGCATCTGTGTTATTAAATCCTCCAGTATTAATTTAGTACTAATTGAGTGAGGGATTCATTCCCCGTTTACCCAGAGTCTTTAATGGAGTAAAATCTGGATGGGAAAGCCGGTATAAAAGACTGCATCGAGAGTTAAATCAAAAGCGAAACGCTGTTCCCAGTGGGGGTGCACAGAACGTCATAGCGAAAGAGAAGTATGAAAGCAGAGATCATCAACTATTGATAAGGCCGAATCTGGTACAGCTGTAGACAAAATACGGAATACGTTTGACTTCAAGTTAGATATGCCTAAGAACAGCTGAGAACTGTCTGGCTGTGAAATAAGTAATAACCCCACACGATTGAGTGAATAATGGGCCTGTATTTACCACATGGCAAAAGTGTTATTTTACCAGTAAGGATTCAGAAAGACTGAAAAAGACTGATCAACATTGTCTTGAAGAATTAGGAATTACTTCTCATTCCAAACTGAGTTGGTTTTCAAGCATGGATTATCTCAGAGGGGACAAATGGGCCAGTTCTTGAGACTACTTGCTTCAGGACATATAATAATAACACTTTAAACTGTACATCTGTAAACACATTTACTCACACTTTTTTATGGGTAAAACAATATAAAAAGGTGATATCAGAAATTTTATGTAGAAAATACTGTATTAAAAATGTTGTGACGGGACTTATGATATACTACAGCCAGCCACCAGGTGACAATCGAGACGCTTTGGCTGCACTTGTCATGCCGTGCACTTTTACATACAGTTTATAGCTCATATACTGTGAAATAATAGCTTCATCACTGGAATACCTAACACTGCCTAATATCTATTCTCATATATCTATCCATAATATCTATCCCATTCTTTTTGACACTTGAAAGAAACATTACATTTAATGATTACTGCTATATTCAGCACTGCTGAGCTAACTCAGAGAATGTTATCTCACTTCTTGACATAGAAGTTAGTGCTAGTTACACTTTAGCTGATGATGTTGGGTAATGCTAACTACTAAACCAACAGAGCAAGTTGCTGCACAGGCCTGAATTTTCCAGAGATCCTGGACACGTTTGAAAGTATGACAGAGAGATTTGAGCAATAGTTTCCAGCCTGCTAGCATTAGCTGCTGCTTAGTGCTTGATTGCTATGTGGTTATGTAAAGACAGAGTTTTTTTCTAATCACAAAAGAGCAATATGCGATATCTCTTGTGAAAATGTGAAAACAACACAATGTGCATGTTCTTTTCATTAGAGTCCATCTCTGAGCATATGCCCTCAAAGGCAGGCTGCAGTGACAGTTGCTCTGGATGTGCTGATCCTTGAGCGATGCTTTTTTCGATTGCCTTAATGAAAAGGAAAATAAACACATCTTGTCTGAAGACTTTTTCTTTTTCATTCAACAAGATAAGCCACAACTCTAAATGCATAATTGTTTCATGTTGACTTAACAAAAGCAGTGATTCAAGAATTTCCCTCAATAATTATGTCAGAATGAGTGTGGTGGACTGAAGCAGAATTTGGTTTTCAATGTCAACTACAGATACTATGTTTAAGGACAGAGGTTTGATACAAAGCCTTTCAATCAAAGGAAATTCAGTTTGACCCAGCATTCCTCAAAACAACTGCGTACGTCTTTACCTGGCTCCGGTCTTTATCCACCTTCTTGAAGCACTTGTTCAGCGACAGATTGTGGCGCACCGAGTTCTTCCAGCCTGTGGGGGCGTTTGCAAAGTATGGGAAATGCTCCAGGATCCAGCCGTAGATATCCTTAACAGGCAGCCGTTTGTTTGGTGCGTCCTCAATGGCCATGAAGATCAGGCAGCTGAAGGAATACGGTGGTTTTCGGTTCGCCCCCGCTGCCAGATCGTACGCCGAGTGTGCATCGCCGAGCAGGCCGTCATCTGGGGACGGAGACGAGGAAGGCGAGCGAGGATGCTGACCATCGGGGTCCTGTAGAGGGGAAACGCTACGCAGCCCTGAGTGGCTGAAGCTGTTGAGGAGGTCTGTGCTCTCGTGGAGCCAGGAGAGGCTGGTGAGCTCCTCGTCTTCAGCCTTGGAGAAGGAGGCGGACAGCGACAGGGAGAGGTCGGCTGCCTCCGCCTCAGATGCTGCCTGGGCAGCGTCCCCCTGCCGGTACGGCGGGCTCATGCCTTGCGATGCACTGGCTCCACTACTGGGGCTTTGGGCCTTCTTACTGGGAGGCATGGTGGGTCCCATCCAGCCCAGGGCTCACTCCTGGAGAGAGAGGCAGAATAGACAAGAGAGGGAAAAAGGTTGAAGAAGGAGCAGAGAGAGAGAAAATAAACAAGGTCAGTGTGTGAAATTAATTTGGCTCTTTACTTTTAGCCAAAGGGAAACATGCAACAAGAGTTTGACCACAGTCTGGATAACGTAGTATAAGGTCTGTGGCGAAAAGTGTAGATCATCATTTTACTTTGGGGCTTTCCGTCCAATTCTGACTGGGACTGCAAATTTAGTGCTTCATTGGTTAAGGAAAATCTTGCCTTGTACAACAACCCCCGAATTACTAGTCTACCAGCAAAATTGCATGGGGTTGCTGTCATTACATATGAATGCTGTTAAAGGTCTTATAGTTGAAGGGTCACCAAAGGGATTCTGCCTCTTCAACATTCGATAGCAGGAGAATTGTCAAGGTTAGAGCCTTGACTGAATAAACTTAAACTGCGGGACTTGGCACCACGGCAGCATCAGTGTGAGCAGAGATCATTGTGATCGGGAGCTTTGCCAAAAAAATGAACGAAACAAATTGGGAGTGCAAGTTCAAATCCAGCCCCAGTCTAATCAGACCATTATTCTCTCAACATAAGAGCAATGCTGTGCTCGTTAGATGCAGGCAGAGTGTGGTAATTGAAGGGGAACGGCCGAGAGAGTATCACACCACAATCAGAAGCCTCACAACCGGGCCTTTGATTGTCCTCTAGCACAGACAGCTGTGGGAAGGACCGAGGCAGCACCCACAGCAAAATGTAATCTGCTCCACACACCCTGTGGAGATGTTTCACAGTTTGAACACACGTACACAACCTCGGATGCACAGGTGCTCTCTCTCGCTCTCTCTTTCTCTCACACACACACACACACACACACATGCAAAGGAAGGCATGGACCTAAATCTATGAGCATACCACAAATTCTGGCAAAACAGCACAGATGCCCCCAACAAGAAACAAGTACAAAGATAGGTTGCATAACTAAAAGCATATACACACGCATGCCGACATGGATGAATAATACACACACATATGAAAGCGCACACACACATCCACCACTAGAACATTGAGTTAAGTCCAGATCTATTCTGTCTGGTCCCTGTGTTGTGCGATTGCTCTCTAATCCAAGGTGATCATGGGCCGATCTGTCCCCTCACTCTGCGCGATTGACTGACAGCTGTCACCCACGGCGACCCGCTGTGCCGTGACAACTGTCAGTTCGCTACAGATCCGGCCGCCGCGTCACCATGGCAACAGAGCATAACAACTCAGCTCCTTTCTCGATCGGGTGCTTTTTTTTGCCTTTTTTCATCCATCCGCTGTGTCTATCGCTCTTCCACCTATCTCCCAGTCTCCTCTCTTTTTTCCCTCACTTTTCTACCAGCGCCGATAACTATGCTTAACAGTGTTGATAGGCTGTAGTGGAAGGACTGAGCTAAATATAGAATTGTGATGTATAGCTGTTGCTCGCGTATCGTCGGCCATTCCTATAGTCACCCCGGCTGCTCCATCTCTCCACAGCGCCGGGAAGCGCTCGGCGGAGCTGAATGTCTTTGATCACCCTCTCCACTTCTTCCCTCCTCTCTCTTCTTCCCGGTCCTCACACTTCCCTGACAGCACACGTGCTCATTCAACAAGCTGTACCTGTCTGGAGGTACAGCATTGTTGCACCAATATTGACATTGAGTGTAATGAATTCAAATTGCCCCAGTGACGATAGCGCTGCAGCTGAAAATAGTGAACGCACAATCAAAGGGATGGGCGAGGTGGAAAGGGGGATTTGACAGGCTTTTCAAGGTGTGTGTGTGTGTGTGTGTATTTATGCAAACGTTTGACAGGCTTGTCACGATGTGTGTGTTTGTCTTGGGAAGAAAGTGAGGGCATCGTAGTGACATTGTTCCTGGTAGGAGTCTACTGGAATGCAGCGATGGCTCTGATGCTCTCTTTCTCTCAATCTCCCTCTTCCTCCTCCTTGTTATGTTGCCATAGCGGCAAGGGGGCCATGAAACATTACGGCTGACAGTAAAGTCATCTCATTTTACTGTTGCTATGACAACAAACTCCTCACTGTTCGTTGGGGCCAGCACGAGCTGCCGCCCAAGCCTCGTGCCTGGGTGTGTGTATGAGTGGATGAATTTGAGTTTGTGTGTATTTGCGATTGTGTGTGTGCCACCATGTCTCCCATGGGCTCTCATAAAGCTTAACATACTTGCTCAGCTCTAAACAAACTTTCATGCAACTACTACAGCGGCCCCTCAGGAGCAACTGCTAAAGGACAAAGGCAGATATCGCTCAAGTTCAGACTAAATGACTGCTGCTGTGTGTAAATGTGTGTGTGGGGAATGTGTTTTCAGTGTGTGTGTGTGAGAAGCATCCTCACATTTGTTTGACAGATGGGACTGTGCTATTCTCTCTGTCTTCTTCATTCCCTGGATCTCTTTGTGTTTGCATGCTTTGTTTTCATTTGTGTTCATCTCTGTTTGGCATGTCCACATTTGGCTGAGGGTGTTCCTTTTTTGTGTGTGCATCGTGTTACGAGTACACACGGACTATCTGTCTTTTAAGTACACCCTTCATCCAAAAGTCTGTGCATACCATGAGGTGTGTCTCTGTCCTCACTGTAACTCTGGCACCACACTGGTTCTGTTAACACTCTGCACCTCGATAACGGGGATTTTAAATAATGCCGTTCAATTAGAGTAAATGGCTTTTTCCATTCAAAACGCCAGTCTCCAGCAGCGGGTGATTGGCAGTACACTTAAATCAGACGATTCCTATTATTACGCTGCCATGAATGTAGCCTTCACAGGTCTCTGACAGCAAACAAACGCAGAAAATGACTGTGGCAACTGTGTTAGGCATTCAAACTCCCACAAACTTCACGATTGACACAGTCGTCAATCAAGTAACTAACAGCCAATCTTCAGATTTAATGAAAACAGAAATGAATCAAGAGCAATAATTTAAAACAATTCTTAAAATAGATAAATGTTTTTTTCAATTATGGTGAAATCATATTTTGGTCATGCAATCTTTTTTGAACAACTAACTTGGTCCATGGGAATCTAAGGTCCACCTATCAAATCTTTCAAACGTATCACATGGTCTTTATCAGCGAATGGATTTTGCTCAGTTGCCACGGAGATAAATCTGCTGACGTGTGAGCTCTTATGATTTCATCCATTGCGTATAGTGATGGCTTAGGGATGGTTCCAAATTTTTGGAAATGCTCATTCTCATGTCTGTGTATGGCACATACTGCATCAGGTTACCGTCAGCAGCCAGTTAGCCTAGCGGAGTCTCCGCTGGTTGCCTGGCAACCTCACAGTACATCCAGGGAGTGACTGGTACATAACAGTCGGGGACATAACCCTATATAAAACTGCAATGGATTAAAGAAGCAAAACACAACACGTCCACTGGTGTGAGCTTGAGTGCCGATTGTACAGTAATACCTCTGGACAAAGCCAGGCTCTTTACTAAGCTAAGCTAACAGACTGTTGGGGGTCGCTTCATATTTAGCACACAGACATACTGTAAGTGTGGTATTGATCTTCTCATATATCCCTCTTAGCATTAAAGCAAATCAGCATATTCCTAAATTCTGGCACTTTTAGTTACAAGTCACAAGCTTACATTTTGGCCAATACAAAACGAGACCCCTCTCCCCCGCAAGCCTTTGAAGAAACTGACTTTCTGATCATTTATGCTTTTCCCAGGACAAAGTTGTCACAGATGACGATAACGGATTATTGACAAACCCAAAGGTCCACGTCATAAATCTTCTTCTTCTTGAATCGAGCCGTATTGGGCCTCAGCAAACAATGTTATGCAAAAAACTGTTTTTATGGTCAATACGCTTTGTTGGTGTCATGTCTGCAAATATGAAGAGATAGGGCTCAGTGGTATTTCTGGATTTCACAGGGCTAATTGCCCAAAAAATAACTAAATCAAATGACAGATTAGAAGCTCTTACAGATATTTCTTAGGTATAAGAATGTCAATGAACCGAGATGAGGACTTTGATTGTTATGGTTTTGAATATTAGCTGACAAAATGTATAAAATAAAAGTGTTCATTTGAAGGATAAAGTCATTGACCTTGGTGTGTACCTGCTGACCTCTGGCCAGCTCCAGCCCTCTGCAGTCATTAAAACTGGAGGCAGAGGCCATCAGTGTTTACACAGAGTGGAGAAAGGTTAACAAACTCCTCAGATAGTGGAGAGGGAGTAGGCTAAATCATGTGCTCTAATTGACAGCGTAATCATCTTACACTGCATTCATGCTCTCGCAGATACTTGTCTAAATCACATGCCACATTTACGTAATCCTCAGAAGATCTCCGTTCCCCGTTGGCAGCTCGTTCTGTCTGACTCGCAGGCATTTTGTGTGCCTCCGCCAGCAGCAACATTTCAATAATGCACTTCAATTCGCTGCCTTTCCTCGAGTCGGCTGCAGCATTAGCCAGACTGACTTTCGACGGAATCCTCAAGTCGTCAAGTTACAGAACCCCCAAAACCACATCAGTGCAGAAATATTTAAATAAAAACCAAGATAGGCTCATGACATGCTGTCAGCGGCCCATTTATGCTCTGCTCTGGGCCTCGGCGGACTGGAGCCACAATTACAACTTTGTCAGTTTGATCGCAGCTCGTGGCATGTGTTGCATGTCACATCCGTCTGCTCCTCGCTTTCCTGCCAGTCTTTACTATACAGCCCAATAAAGCCAGTGCGATGAAAATAATCCCCCCTACCCCCCGAATGGAGTAGTAATAGTAGTGTAGGAGATAGCGGCGAAGAATGGAATAGTAGCTGGTAGGAGTTATTACTTTGCAGAGGGGTGAGCTGAACCTTGTGGCTCCTCTGGCCACAGTGATAAAGCAGGGAGTCAGATGCACCGAGGCAAAACTAATCTGGAGTTTTGATGACAAAAGGACAACCTTTATCCCTCCTACACATACACAGGATGGATTGAAGGGGAGAGGAGAACCAACAGAGAAAAGGAGAAAATGAGAACTCTCTCAGAGGCTGGGAAATAATAACTTCTGCTACATATATGTCAACACCGGCTGTAGGGAGCCTAGTGATGTTCACCCTCTGTATTTCCCGCTCTCCCCAGACGACAAATATTAGGGTTCCACAGGGCTTTAAGGAAGTGGAGCAGGACCAATCACATCCTATATGGTCTGACTGTGTCTTCCTTTTATGTCATCCGCAGCAGCAGAGTTATGGAATAGAGGTCAGGGGTCAGGGTGTCCCAGAGGACTGCTCCTGACCCCTGGCTCCTGCTCTTGGCTGCCTGGCAACTGGCACAGCACGCCTGCACACGCATGAACGCACGCACGCACGCACACACTGACAAATCTGGATTCAGACTGACACAAATAAACAAATCCTGTCTCCGAGAAATGACGTTCAAATACAACTGATTTGCAACGGAACATTTGTTTTTACAGGAAACACAACATAGATCAGTCAGGGTCTTTCTATGTGGAGTTTGCTTGTTCTCCCCGAGTCTGCGTGGGTTGTCTCTGGCTTCATTCAACAATCCAAACGCATGCAGATTGGGGCTAGCTTAAGTGGAGACTCTAAATTGACTGGAGGTGTGAATGTGAGCGGGAATCGTCTCTGTATGTTTGCCCTGTGATGCGCTGGCGACCTGTCCAGGGTGTATGCTGCCTCGCTCCAACTGGCCAGCTCCCCCCCCACAACCCTCAAAGGATAAGCTGTATAGATGAAGGATGGATGGATGGATGGATGAATAACAGAGATTATGTTTTCTATCAAGATAATGAGGATATTAAAAATATGTCGATACTGATAGGTCTGTAAAATAACTACAACACTTCAAATTTGTTTTACAGCCAAATATCCCATCTTCTAGTGGGCTGTCCATTTCTATTAACAGTATTATTGAGGTGAATTCATAACTTAATACATGTCGACTTGATGGTGAAGTTATATGAAATCACCAGTCAGTAGAAAATTGTCCGTAGAAAATTCCACAGCAGTCCAGTTCTTTAAGTCTGGACCAAAGTGGTGGACAAAGCATCAGACCGATGTTCCCCCATATCAGTCAAACATTCATTGGTTCCAGCTTCTCAAATATGAAAATTTGCTGCTTATTCTGTTTTGTTTAATTTAAAATCTTTAGCCTGTGGACAATTGATGAGAAAAAGATATTCCCTAAGGCTTGAGAAAAATTAGCTTTTTTTTGTACAATCTTCTAACAATTTAAAGTCTAAGTAATTCATGCATTAATCTGGAAATAACTGTGAGATTAAATATGAATGAAAAGCGCCATTAGTTGCAGTGCTGCTAGAAACTGTCCAAAGTACAAAACCAGGCACAGCATGATGATGTACAGTGGAAGAAACTTCACTATTTGGTTTTATGGTGAAAGAGGTCAAGGCCCTTGTGTGCAAACTCAATATAATAACTCTGAGTCCAGGGCCTGCTCTGCTAGAGGAGTAAACATTACCCCCTCTGTCTATTGGCAAGCAACTAAGCAGATAATAAGCACATAATATACAGTATATTTAGAGGAGCTGAGCACCAGAACTTTCAAATTGAAAAATTATGGCACATAACACATCAATTGGGCCACTGCTTACACCACACTGTTTTACTGAGAAAACGTACGGTAACTAAGAGGCAAAAGCTCAGAGAGGACACATGTGATGTATGGTGCAAGAAAATCAAACATTTCCAGTGAATAATTCAAGACGGCAAACACACACACACACACACAAAAACACACACACAGGCACACGCTGCCTCCGTCCTCCAAAGTAGGCTAACCAACAAAGCAAACAGGCATTTGCATCCGGCAAACACAGAGTAAGTTTGGTATGATTCATCAGCAGCCAGCGATCATGAAGTCACGCTCACCCTCGCTCTCTGAGGACGGCGAACAATCAGACTCAGACACACAAACACTCAGACGCATATGCACAGAAATGCACTCACACAGAAAAAGACGCACAAGAGCTAACTGGGGTTGCGAATGTCGGCGCTTGAAGGTGACTTGTGTGTGTGTGTGTGTGTGTGTGTAGCCTCGAGGTCCCTTTGTGGAGTGTAGGGTTAGAGTGGGTCTGTGTGTGAGGGTGTGTGTGTCTGCATTTTTTTTTTTTTTTGTGGTGGACTCACTGTGGCAGTCAGGTCAAGCTTAAAAAAAGTCCAGGCCCAGGGCTGCAGACTTCCATGGTAATGTTCATGACACACCACGGGCCGGCATGCAATCACACAATTGTACACACTCGGTTGTTCAGTCGCCTGTTCGGTTGCTCGTTCGCTCCGTCCACTCTGTTCTCTCTCATTCAGTTCAAGTCAAGTTCAAGCCAGTGCACTCTTCTGGTACAGAACTTGGCATGTACTACCAGATGCAAATAGGGTGAGGCTTTTATTCGGATCAGGTTCCAAACTAAAAAAAAACCTATTTGATGAGCTAAGAGAGTAACTCTGTTGAGTTAAGTTAAACGCTCATGCAGCCAAGACACGATTAAACTAATTAAAGCTTGTGAATATTTCAACTCTGTTATTAATTGTCAGTTTAATCCATACAAAACAGAAATGTAGATATCGAATTTACATCTTTTTGTAAACAATAATGAAAATCCATTTATTTTCCAAATATTTGAGAACAAATGAACACAGATCAAAACAAGACAAAACTAAAATAAGAAAGATATCATAAAAAGGAAATATTGAAAACAAACAAAACCAGTCAAAAAATTGGCCATTAAAAGAGTTTCCTCTAAAAATATGTCTTAAGCAATAATTTAAAAAAAATGCTTTACACAACATTATATTTAATGAGTTTTAAAGAGGTGGTTGAACACCTTTGAACTCTATAGGGGGCCAGGCTAACTGTTTTCTCCTTCATCCAGTCTTGATGCTAAGCTATGCTAATCACCGCCCCACTCTATAGCTCTACACACACAGACATGAGAGTGGAAACGATCTTTTGATCCAACTCTTGGAAAGAAGGCGATAAAAGCACATTCCCTAAAATTCCCCTTTCCCTTTAATGTAGTCAGTGGTGAGACATAGATTAGGAAATCATCAGCTCAATATAACGCGAAAAATGTACTAAATGCATTTCCATGAAACTTAGTGGAAGGATGAGACATAAGTAAAGAGGGAGCCCATTAAAATCTTGTTGTGGCTTTGGACAAAGGAGTTTATCATTGCGAGACAGGGTGTTTTAGTTTTTTTTAACATTTTGACTGATTTCCAAGGAAATGATTCATTGGACTTTAATGAAAAACATCATGCATATTTAGGGGACTGATATCTAAGAGTGTATTAAATTTGGTGCAAGCTTGTTAAAGGTGGGGCTATGCGCCATTCTAGCTGCATTAGGCACATCTTAAAAATGCATGTTCAGCTTCAATTAGCCGATTAACTTGGGCCACCTAAAAAGACATGTGGTGTGGGACCAGCAGTATATGTGGAAAAATAAGAAGACTATTTTATTTTAAAGTTTTATAAATGTTAAAAGTGGAAGCTAAAACAATAAATTATATAAAATTATTTTTTCTTACTTGCTATCAAAACCTAGATGCCAATAATTACAGTAATAACGATATATGGATAACTCTTCCTATCTCACTCTTGCCACCTCTCATTCCTCTCCTCCTTCAACCCTTCCCTCACTCACCCAGTCGCTCCCTCACTCCCTCTAAGGCCTCCCTGTCTTTTCTCTTTGACAGTGAGCAGGTCCCTGTTGGCACTCTTTGCTCTTTTACAATATTGTGGGAAAGGAGAAAGAGAGGAAGAGAGAGAGAGAGAGATAGTCGGAAAAAGAAAGAGAGAGCAAGACTTGCCAGAAACACTATACGGTATCAAAGCAGCCAGTGCACAGCCAGCAGAGCTTTGATAGCAGGCAGGGAGGGGACCAGGTCAGAGAAACGTGAGGAGAAAGCCTCGGTGAACTGTTTAAAGAGGGGAGCCTGATCTATCGGGATGCCTACATCGAGTGGAGAGAGCGGTGGATGAAGCTTTGAGGTAGTGAGTGTTTTTCAGCTGGATGTCCTGCAGTCAAAGAAAAATTAAGCAGGGCTCCCTCTCTGTGTCTGTCCGTCTCTTTCCTCTTTCTCTTCCCCACTCTGGCTTTTCCACTTATCTTTAACCAACAGCAGCTCAGGCTCTCAGCCACTGGCCCGACAGTTTGTCCCGACAACAAAAAACCATGGCAACAACCACTGGAAGAGCCTGTCCAGTTCCAAAGGTCCGCCCTCTCTGGCTTCTCCAACTCCCTCCGCTCTTTGAGTCTTTGGCAAATTTGGCCAAAATGAGAGAACTGCAATCAATATGCGGATGACCTAAATATTGGTATTATAAGGTCGTGATCAAGCAACTGCACAGTCTCGTGTTTGGTCGAGAAAGCAGTTTAATATTGAACAGTTTTTTAGGTCACCTTTGGCTGAGGGTGGCGATGTGTTCAGGTTGAGATCAGAAAGTGATATTTGAAAATCAAAAGTGAGAAGAGAAGGACAAGGGAGTGATGGCAGCAGCTCGTCAGTAGCCTGTACTTTCCTCTCCGGCCTGCCTTTGCTGACGATTCTTACACCGCTTCTGCTGATGATACAACTCTGCTTACATCCTTCACTCCTCCCTCCCACTCCTACAAGCTGTTTTTAACACTGCTCAAGATACCTTATGTCAACTGAAAAGTGTTCTGAATGCTGACAAAACAAAATTCAGGCTGCTTACAAACTCACAAACGGGCTAAAAAAAGGAAAAAGCGATATGACGAATCACAGTCATGCGGGAGTTTCAAGGGCTTGTTGTCTCTGCAACACAAGATAGACAGAAAGTAATGACACACCACTCACTAAAGGAACTTATTAGGAATATTGTGCCAAAGGGAACAATCGGAAAGCAATGCTTCACCTCTCGTGATCTCGTGGGGAGGCAGATGTAAAGAAAATGAAGAGTGTGGTGAAACAGTTTAATGAAATGTGGCAACATCCAAACTATGTGAAGATATTGGCATTTATGTTCACATTTTATTTCTATTTCAAGTTCTATATACACTATTTGATAGTATTCTGGTTTTCTTTGTAATCAAAGTCATTTTGTGTTTATGGTTAAACTGTGAAATAATAAGCTTCAATAACAACTTAATAACATAATCACGACATGACTTTGTTATCAGGGTTTGATAGTGACATCTAAGGGACCATTGACATTTTCTTTATGTATTGGCCGATATATCGATATCTACATTTAATTTACTCTGTCATATAGTATCGGCCTGTATTAATAACACAGGCAGAAGGCTAAAAAAATCTGGATGATAAAATAGTTGAAGAGACAAGGTCAACGCAAGTTGTCTCTCTTCAGCGAGTGATGGAGGAAAATTGTTCACCTGCAGTTGTCAAGCTCCAAACACCAGCTAACATTAGCCTCAAGAGCTAAAATGAAACACTCCTAAATATGAAACATGTTTGATCATTCTTTCGAAATGTCGCTGTGATGTGTCTGTAAATTGTTTGAGAGGTTTTAAACTGGATGTGGTAGATGTGGAGTATTCTTTTCTGTATTTTTACGCCAGTGAAACATTCTAGATTAGATTTTATATGAGATTTGATTTGATAGTGTAACAGTTCAGAAGAACAGGAAACACAGAGAATCAGGGACATTTCAGCCCCAAGACGACTTCAGATGTGATCTGATGTAAATGTATTTGAGTCAACTTGAGAGTCGACACAAACATGTGTGCAGTCCAGTCACGCAACAACTGAAGGATTAATCAAGTTTGACAAAAATAAACCTAAGAAAGATTCAGATGTCAGCAGTTTAATTCCTTTAATGCTTAAGCTGAATGGAACAAAATGGATTTCCTGGAAAGTAGGAAAAACCTGTGCAAAGGAGCATGGCAGCTCCATTGTATAATAGGTTTGGTCATCTTAAGATGAAATCAGGTTTAATTTAGGACACATGTCGTATTTCTCATTATGCTGCGACAGATTGTCTGCACCTGTTGCCATGATTATGTTGTTGTCACATGCATCGTCCCTTTCTTGTCCTCGCCTCCGTCGCTCTGAGCGGTGTCACTGACTGTACCTCTGTCTCTTATCAGATTCACCTTCCACGCTCTTATTCCCCACAACAGATTACCATAAAAACAAAGTATATGGCCATTCTGGGTCCACTTATTCACAGGTTTCTTACAGTTCTTCAAGAAAAATAAAGTAGGTGGAAAATTACTGTTTGCAGTCGCAGGATTTGTTCTCGTTATCTGTCCCTGAGGTCAGAGATGAATTAGGCAAAAGTGCCTTTATGTCCTCTGCTCCTTTCTTACAAGGTACTGGCTGCAAAATTATTTAAAGCTGAGAGCTCTCACGGTGAATTTACACGGTTAATGAAGGTTCTCGTGGCAGACTCAATAAGGAGCTGTCTTTGCTTTGTTTAGTTGAGATTTAAATAGGTTTGGCAATGAGCCTGCTGGTTTGACGCTGAAGTGTTGCCTATTGGAGGGCTTATAAAGTAGTCTCTTGGCTATGTGGCTTTGATTGTATTTTCTTTTTTGTGCTCTTCAGTTTCAGGGTTCTCTGCCTGTGTGTATGCTGCGACTTGGTCGGCCTCCCTAGATGGAGGATATTTTTAATCTGTGGGGCTACTCAGTTTAAATAACGGTTGAAAAACATTTTGACATCTCGACATTAAACCTCAACGACTTTGCTTCCAAATCTATAGACATCCACTATGATTCATCTTTCAAAAAAATAACTGGTATTTTACACTCTCTCCCTTGTATTTTCTAATCAGCAGATCCAGAGAGTAGCAGTGAACAAGAAAGAGGATGACCGCGACTGCAACTGACAGGAGTGGACAAGAAAGTAAGAGTGGGGGGGGGGGGGGGGGGGAGTAAGAGAAAGAGGATAGTTATATCCTAGGGTCATTAGCAGCATTTCAAAGTCACCCTTTCTTTCAGCGTATGCCGTTTGACAGGCACTGCCAACAGAATTAGGGATGAAAGATGATGGTGCCGTGATTAGATGTGTAACTCAGGGGAAAGACAGGGTCTGATCCATGGTTACAGTACACACACACGCTCACATGCACGGTGTAGAAAGAAAAGGACTATGAAGAATAGCGAATTGGATGAGAGATATGATAACCCGAGTCTTAAGATGTGGGCAGCATTGATTAGATAGCCCCAGACCCTCTATTTCAATGCGCAGACCTGATGCAAGTCAGCCTGATAAACACCGTGCGCTCTCTTCACTCCCCCATACGAATGAATTGAATTCCCAAATTACCAGGCTTAAGATAACATACCTGGCTAAATTGCCACGCTTTATAAATCTCAAATCTCTTTGTAGATATTCATCAAAGGCTGTTTCACTCCTGATGCGGAGAACACAGGAGATGGGAAACAGGAGAACAACACACAATGTGGTTCATATTAAGGGCCTCTGATCTTCTATCTCGAGTCCCTCGTTTTCCACTACATTCCTTTAGCCAGGGGTGATGTGTGGGAAGAGAAGGGAGGGGCTGAGGATTTCTAGAAGAAAGTGGGGGGGGGGGCAAATGATGCTGCTTCTGCCTCTACTATTTCTTTGGCCTTTTATTACAGCAGAACATGATCTAGCTTTGCGTGAGTGCCCTTGCAACAATGGTCGATCCCTGTGCCTTTCTCTGCATAACTGGAGGAGGTTACTTCAGACCCCTCCTTTTGCAAACTTTCCAGTTCATCTTACAGCCTCTTCCTTTGTAGCTCCCTGAAATCTCTGTGTCAACCGTGGAGCAAAGTCTGAAGTTTCCATCAGCCCAGTGCCAAATGAATGCCGATGATAGTGTCATTTGTTGGACAAACTCAGGAGGGTCCATCTGCTGCAGACTCTCTCGCTCTAACATTAACAGTAAACACCATGAACTCCAACTCAAGGGCAGGCTGAGCCTTCAGCACGCCTGAGAGTCAACTAAAGGGGCTGAGTGGTTGTCGGCTTGCTGCCACAGGTACCGCTGTGACAAGGAAATATGATCGAGGAGCAGTGGGTCCATGAAGCTAATGGCTCTTCAGATGCCAAAATTCACAGTGATTGCTCAAAACTATGAGGCAGCATTTCATAGGATTTTAATGTTAAGAGTACAACCATGCCACTATTCATGCAAACTAATCTATCGTGAAAGTGAGGTGGCATGACTTTGATTTCTGTTATGCTGCAGCATTAAGGACTTTGCAGACTACATCTGTTTTTTAGTTTCCCGTACAGTTAATTTGCACCCTATTAAATGTTTCATAACTGGACTTTAGGGATTCTGCTCTGCATATCGCTGTCAGAAGAGGACTGTCAGTTGGCAGCCATGAGATGATAGATAGGGTTCAGGACAGGGCTCTAGCTGAGCCAGTGAAGAACACACAGCACTGTCCCTAAGCAGCTCCTGCTTCGTCTCAGCTAGGTGCTTCAGGTTATTGACTCTATTGGAAGGTGAACATTTGACCTTTGCTCTCTGTGTGTTTCTTTACAAGTGCTGTTCACTCAATTGAATTTACCACAGGTGGAATTCAATTAAGGTTAAGAAACATGAGATGAGCCTGGGAGATACATTTCAATTGTCTTAGCAAAAGGTCTGGCTAATGTAATTATGAGATATTTAACCTGGAAAGATTCGACAATTTACAAAATTTCTAGAATTCTGCCTATGCGTTTGTCATAGGCGTTTTTAGAAGATAAAAACAAATTTCAGTTTTAGCAATTTAAAAATAGAAGGATTTAAATGATTTCTGAAGGCGCTATATAGTTGAGCTAAACATAGCTGAATCTCTTCTACACATCATCACAAGCAGAAGTGCTCTGAGCCAACGTTAGCCATTGTTTCAGTTAAAAACAATGACAGAAAACTCTTGCAGCAGTGCTACATTTGCTCAGGTTTTACACCTCATTCAATTTATCATTTAAATGAGGTTGATAGAATTCCAACCCAGATAATATCTGACCTGTCAAATATACAATCTGACTGCTGCTGACTGAAGAAGCTTGAGCATAAAGAAGTATTTTTCTACTAAAGGAGACCTGACAGATGTAGTGAGACATGTTGGCACAGGTACCAGTGAGAATCACAATCCAGGAAGTTGGGTATGAGATTAATCCAAGAGTTTAAAAGCTCATCAGACACCGAAACACTGCACAAAGGTCTGTAATACTCTGAGGAAAACGATACAACCCTGAGAGGTTATCATAGCAGCTATCTTTTGTTAGGATTTGTGCAAGGTCAACAGCTGCAATGTAGAATTCACAACACAGATTTATTTGGCAACTACAGTATCTTGCTAGATAACAGTGTGTTGTGTTGCAGCAAAAAAAGTTAAACCAGGTGCAACTCAAGGCCCCCTGCTTTGAGATTCCCACAGACTCATCAAGTACATTTGGTCCGAGCAGGTCCAATCTACATTAAATGCGTGTGTCTTTTCTTTGAACAGAGTACGATGATGAATCCACTTTGAGCTGAACTGAACTCAACACTGAGTCAGTGGAGTGTGCAGCTGATGAGTGGAAAGCCTTTAGTTTGCCCTATCCATAGCGGTCTCTAAAGGGCACGTGTCTTTAAGCAGTCATATTCCGTAATGTGCAAGAAGCAGATAAGATCGACTCATTAAGGGTCACTGGCTGATAACATTCAAATGCTTCAGTCACACATTATCCCCGTTTCATCCAGCCGTCTTCCACTGTCTCAACTGCAAAGTTTCTTAAGTAGGTTGAAAAAAAAATGCATATTACTATGAACCAGTTGCCTTCATATTTGTAGTCCAGCTGGTGAAAATGATTCCTGGTGGGTTCATACTTTTAGTTTAACAGCTGTTGGCAGGTGAGCCACAAAGTTAATTTCAGTCATTGCTCCTGAGAAATATCACAGCGTAGAGAAAAACCATCAGCTAGACAGTCAAATAAAAACTTTGCTCTCTAGTGTTTTCCCATTATTGTATTCTTGTAAGGCTACCCTGTGAAACCGTATCAGACAAGTCAGCTCTCCAGTGGAACCCATACTAATGAAATATATTTAAGGTTTGCTAGAAGCTGCCTCAGATGAAACATTCCCCCTTAAATTCTTGGAAAGCTGAGAAAAAAAAAGTCAGAGCCACTTCGCTGTTTCGATTTCGGAGAGCATGCGCGACAAAAAGAGAAGTTCTAATCAACAGATATCTTCAGTGACAGCATCCATGGTAGACCATAATGCAAATTGGTCACAAGACCAATTGCATTTCAAGGGCTGCAACTCACTTTTTCTTGATTGAAATAAAATCCTGTTATATAACTGCTGTAACTTTATCCATGGATATATCACACAAGAAACTGAAAATCTAATTCTCTGAGCAGGGGGAGAGGATGAAGCTGGGGTGCCAAATTGCATTCTGGGAAATGTAGGAAAACACTAAGTGAAGATGATATGGGAGGCTGAGGGAAAGTGGAAACAACAAAAGAGGCAAATGACAATAGCGTATTCAAAAAGACACCGAACGCATTGGACATCGCAGCCTGAAGATTTATAACAGTGTAGGAGCAGCTGAGGATGGAATTTTCCTCTGAGGCAGGGCGTTCCACTCTTTCACCAAACAGCAAGGGAAACTCCAATGTTCACACTTGCGCGGGTACACACACACTCACATAAACACACACACACAAGTTTGCATTCCTACACAGATACACACATGAAAGCTGAGGGCGAGACAAAACCACGTACATTTGTATGTGTTTACGTATCCGTCTTCTCCCCTTTTGTTCTTTTACAGCAATTTCCTGTGCGCACGCTTTACCTCTCATGGTACATTCAGAGCATGAACACCCAGAGTCAGCAAGTCTGGACACAGCTGCTGAATATTCAGCCAAGTGCTCCCTCTTTTCTCTCACCATCTCTGTCTTCTCCCACCTTAAACCCTCCTCATTTCTCCCTCTCTCTCCCTCCAGTCGTTCTCTCCTTCCAGCTCAATCTCCACCGCTCAGCCGCTGCCGCCGCTGCTCTCTGTGCTCCACTTTCATTAAGGGGCTCTCCTCTGATAGCCCTTCATATAACACTTAATCATCATAACAATAAGAGCACTCTCTTTCCAACGAATCACCTCAAGGGGCCGGTCCTAAAGATCCTCCGCTAACCGATGTCATTAACTGCCGGGTCTCCTGACTGGCTGGAGCGGCGCGGGAGAGCCCGCCCCAGGTGTTTGACGGAGGGCTCAGTGGGAGCATGCAGGTCGGACAGGCCAAGGACATTCCTCTTATGGACAGGAGCGGAGAAAACCCACACACAAGCACTCGCTCGCGTCTGCATCGGCACAAAGCCTCTTGCCGGGAAGTAGAAGACATGGCGTGTTTGGTTTTGCAGTCAAGAGAGAGATGAATAAGACTATTGAATAAGGGGGAGAGAGGTTTGAATAACAGTATTTTAAATGAATGGATCTTCAGGGAAATGACTGCTCCGTCGCTCCCTCTGCTCTGTATTTTCGGCTGAGATTTGACAACAGACTTGAGTGTGTGTGTCTGTGTGTGTGTGTGTGTGTGTGTGTGGGAAGGAGGGGGGGGGTGCATTTGGCTGATTGAGTCTATGCCGCTATCACGCTGTGGAAGTGACAGTGTGCCATATTATGTTATTGTGGGTGTATGCACAGATGAACAGTGGCGGCGGCTTCACGCCGACCAAGACGCACACACCAAAACTGTGCGCGTACGGCAAAATCACAGCTGTTCTGAGTTGCTATGCGGCAGTCGCACCATCGTCTCAGATAACACACACATACGCACACACACATACGAGTGTGAGACGGGGACAGCAACACCAGACTTTGGCAGGGTCGGAAGGTCACAGGGGTATTGTGACAAAGTTGCCTAGCAACAGCCACACGGCACATATAATTTCAAATCTGATCTCCTGCGTGCCCCTGACCACATCTGAATGCATGTATGATGAATATGTTGACAGAGGGTGGTTGTTTTGCACCTGGCTCTTCTGAGGAAGTGTGTTGAATGTGCTGCTGCTTCATTATAGACTTCAATGAATCTTGCCACATCTACCACAGAAACCAATGAGTAAAGTAAGCAGCATACGAACTTTGTAAGTTTGCAGCTGTTGTGTTAAAGAGGAAATTGATGTTTTAGCTCTGTACATATTTTATCTTTTGTGTTCCCCTACCCTACCTCATTCCAAGTCACATTCATTCTACTAAAGATTCACATTTTGGTTGTTACTTCACTTTAATATTACCACCTCCAAGGAGGTTATGGTTTCCTCTCCATTTGTTTGTTTGTCAGATAGATTACAGATTAAAAAAACTACTTGACAGATTTTCATGAAACTTGGTGGAAGGATGTGAAATGGGCCAGGAAAGAAACTCAAAGTTTTCAATTACGTTAAGTAAGTCGGGAGTTTCCTGGCATTTGTTTACCAGGAAAAGATTTATGGATGTTGGTGAAAAAACAAAGTGCAAAGTGTGTGCAACTTTATGCAGCTTGTTTAAATTCAAGTGGACTTTTGGGCCTAGGTGGTAGATGTGCTCAACCGAGTGCCATTCTATTTCCTTCTAATTCTGTATTTACCATTATTGTCCCTTCAGGCTTGCCATACTGCTGTACAGCAAGCCGCTGCAGACAGCACTAACAAACACAGAATGCGGGAGAACGACATTGACAACAACTTAGCAAAATGTTTCATCAGGACTGCAGGTAGCTCAGCCCATCTGTGTACTGAATTCTTTATAGGTTATCACAGGAACAAGGCAGCTGTCCTCTCTACCTCTTTCCCTTTGTGCACAGTGGTGTTTCCAAACATAAAACTGTGAGCTGGGGAGGACATCTGAAGTTCTTTAGGAGCTGAATTATGGACCATTTTCCAATGCCTTACCAGCCAAATTGGTGAATTTAGCCTGCAACAGATTTGTGTCATCTGCATAAATTAAACATTAGCATTGGAATTCAAAACACAGGAGCAGAATAAATCCAAAATGAACAATGCCAAACTTTTCTTGATGTCTTGGGGGTTTTGCTGAGGTATCGTTTCAGTATCAGTATCGAATCATTTAAACAGCGATCATATCAATGTTATAATTTTTGTATCATGACATTGATGACAACAGAAGAAACATATGAGCGTTTTCCAGGTAGAGAGGCTAAAAGGAAGATAGTCTATTTGGGGTGCATTATGGGACATGTAGGAACCAGATTTAAGCTTGAGCTATTCTTAACATTGAAAGTCATGATATTTTCTGCTTCAATGGTTTTGCCTGTTTTTAAATCTGACTCTCTCAAACTTTATGGAGGTAGGCTACTAATTCACTGGAGTACTCATATAAATTAGTTTTTCAGCCATCAATTTGTTAGGATTAAACAACTATAATAATATGAAGTTGCATTCAAGTATATTGTTCTATTCGTTTATATAATAATGAGTTAAATACTTGTTATTAGAAGGGATACACTGTATTTAGTGAATTTTTATCTGAGTCAATTTGAGATTTTCCCATAAGGCCAAACACACAATCATAGACACACACATTTAATATGTGAGTCAGGTTAAACAAACAAATAAGGGGCCTCCTGAATACTATAACTATATTTTTCATACAGCAGTAAAAACGATGATGCTCACTTGTTCAGCATTGGTTAAAATAGAGTGACAAAACATTATAACATCATTAAAAGATGTTTTTCAAATTTGACTTTAAAGCTGCAGCCTCTGTTTATACCTCACCACTTTGTGTCACATGTCAGCCCTCTCCGTCTCCCCCATCTCTTTCCACTGCTTCCAGTGGAACAAAGCAAAGATGGCAAGGAAACTTATCTTTAGAAAGAAAGTGCACTGCGTTGTGGAATAATTTGGAAAACTGTCAGGGAGAGCAAATCAGGATGCCTGTCCCGGACACACACACACACACATATACAAGCACAAACACACACACAGGCTTACAAGCATGCACACACACACCGACAGGGACTTTGGTGTTTACATCATATTGGAAGGTATTTTTTCCCCTTCACGCTGCCAGGGAACAGGCCCACGCATGGACACGCAGTCGCTGACTAAGGCCCTAAGAGTCAAGGGGGGTGAGGGGCAGGGGGGTTGGTGGCCGTGTGCGAGAGTGTATACATGTGTGTATAATTACTCTAGTTGTGTATCATTTTTCGAGCTAATAAAGTGAGGTTACGACATCACTTGGACTGGGAATGTGATTTTATTTTTTGCTTCTATGTTATAGGCTATGTGTGCAGGTTTCATGTTTGTGTGTGTTTTTTCTGCATGTGTGTGAAATGTCTCTGGTATGAAATCATTCCGTTCAGAGTCAAGTACTTTTGTGGTTTGTGGAAAGTACAGTGGAGTGTTTGTCGCATTCGGAGCAGCAGAGCTAACACTAATCACTTTATTAGGAGAACCTGCACAGTTTGTGTTTGAGGTAAATGTGTATATTCTTAAACTCCTTTTGTGCGATTGCGTGTGTTGCTACCCGGTTCATAAACTGTTAAGTCACCGTGTGGTGTGATTTCCCTTCGGTTTGAGGTTTGAGGTTTGAGAGAGAAAATGTGGGAGAGGATGGCGGAAAGACAAAGTGTGTTTGTGTGTGTGTCTTTGTGTCTGTTTAAAGCTCCCAGTTCTCCCATCCAAAAGCTGGCTGATGGCTGATATTCAGAGCCTCAACCACAACGCTTGGAGAACACAACAGGCGGCCTATTCAACCCAAGACACAAATAGAGAGCTCTTCCTCAGTGCTTAAAACCCCATTGCTCAAAAAGCAAAGCTAAAAACAGATATTTCTGTCGAGAGCTAAGCAAGGCCGACCACCGAAATGACGCTGTTTGCTTTTGCTAAAATAAGAACTGGCACGTACAGTATCTGTGGAGACAACCCAGCGTCATCGCTCCTCTCCTTTCATTCACTGCCTGCCTGTGACTGCTGCAGCTTTCTCGAGATGAGCATCAACAATAGGTCAGACAGTCACAGACGGAGGGCAACGAGGAGATGGAGTTACCAGCTGCGAGACACTGGGGTATCCATTTCAAATAGAAACAACTCTCAGGGGGGGGCTGCAACAATGCGTGTGTGTGTGTTGCATCAGCATCTATAAGTGCCTCGTGTTGCCAGGAACAACACGTACTAAAGTATCTATTAGCTGTTCCACTTTAAGGGGAAGGGAGAGGGGAGAATACGGGACGAGAAAACACATTATATAAATCTGTTGGTTCCTGAGGTCATTTTTGTCTCCACACATGTTTATGCATGCCAATACACACACACACACACACAGTCACACACGCATACACGGTGTATGGCTGCATCCACTTATGACGTCACTGTAGCTGGCCAGAAAGACAGGAGGAGAGTCAGAGAGAGCCAAGCTGACGTCATCCCATTCACTCCCAGTGTCAATTACGTAATCATGGTGTCCAACGCCTGCAGGACAGACAGGCTGTGTGTGTGTGTGTGTGCTTTATTTTTTTGTGATTGCATGCAGTGCGAGAACACATAATTGCAATCTCATGTGAGAGAGGAGACATAAAACGAGGCATGCTTATGACATCATTAGTGGGAGGTGGCCTGGCGTGAGTGATGTCAGCCTGGCGTTTTAGTGTGACATGGCGAGAGTAGTTTGGTCGAACAGGAGGAGACAAACAGACCCAGCAAGAGGAGTTATGCAACGCAAATCTAACCCAACAGACTAGAAAGGGATTTTTTTGGGCCCTTCTCTCTGGTCGTGAACAGTGTGTACACAATGTGTGTGTTTGTCATGAGTGACTTTTCTTTAGCACTTTTGCCCTGAGGCAAAGAGTACATTTAAAACACACAAGCACACTGCTGAAATGCACACTGAATAACCTACACACACACACACACAAACACAGGCGCATATATACAGATACACACTCACTCTACCCCCTCGTATAAACAAAGCTTCCTAAGGACAGGAAATCCTTCCACCCACGTTTCTGTGTTGCTCGGCAACCAGATCAGCGTCACCGCGTGCATGCCTCCGCCGCCGCAAACACCACATACACACAAACATGAAGACAGAGACACACAACCTGGAACTCCTTAAACCGTGCTCCTTCAAAAGCAGCACAAAGACAAACAGCAGTGAAGTGAGCCAGGGCTGAGCAGGCTGATACTCGCCGCAGCTGCCCTCCGATTCGTCAGCTATGGATCTAAACCAAACATGACATCAGCCCTTGTAATCATAAAAAACTTTTCCCCTCATCCATAAGCTCTATTTTTACACCCGCTGACGTCTTGCTAATGCGTGACAGTGCGCGTGCACTGTGTGTGACCGCACTGTTATGTATCAGCGTGCATCGGTGTGCATGCACTTGTGTGCCCCTGTGTGAGGATACAAGCGACCAGCTATAGCTCAGCACGGCTAACTAGAGGGAGCCTAATTGAGCTGAGGTGCCCAGCACTGTGGACAATGAGTCCATTTCAAATCAGCAGGAGGCCTATTGAAGACAATTATAACCTGGGGGATACAGAGGAGCATTATTCTTCCAAGCCATCTTGTCCACTTAGGCCAGCCAGTGTTTCCAGTGCAGTTTTTAAACACTGCTTTTAACTCTCCAGTTGTTTTAACACATGAGGCAGTCCATGAAATGAACAGTTCAACAACCAAATAAAGCAGAAGTTCAACGAGTGACTGTAAAATAAGTAATTATCTAATCATTGATAAGTCTGAAAATAACAGATATGTAAACCTTACCCACCCTTTTTCTCTTCTAAAAACAAGTTATTCATAAAACCGTCATAATTTGCCTCACTGATGATACTTTATTCTGGAGCGAATCAAATGTCACTTTCCATCACAATTGACAGTAGAGCAACACTATAAATGATACACTTGATTTGTTATTGTGCATCATCCTAAAATTTCCTCCCAGCTCAGTGTCAATGTTTGGAATGTCAACACAGTTCATAGCTCTGTTTAAAAGTGCGTAAAGTTTACCCGGGAGACATTTTAGCATTTCAAGGTGCAGTTGGGTGTCAATAAAAAAAGCAGCTCAGTAAGGAGTTGAAAAATAAGACTTTTGCACCCTATAGTGAAACTGTTAAGCAACAATACACTTGGTTTAAATGCTGCAATGGCTGTTTATCAATGGACTTTAATTCTTACAATTCTTAATTGTTAAGCTGAATACAAAGTCAGGTTGAATGGATGAAGGTGTGATCAACTACACTGACAATGCTATTGGCTGCTATCTGATTGAACAAACTTGCTATGAACCAACTATGTTGTTTGTTGAGTTTGTTGAACAAACTACTATTTTGGTAGTAACAGGTTCAAGGTGCCACTACCACTTGAGTTGTGTGAAAGAATGTCCCTTCATTGGCCAATAGGGCGATTAGACAATGTTTCCATGGGCATCTTACACATAGACCATAAAAGCAATACAACATACACTTCCATCATCGTTCAGAGAGCACTGAGGACACTAACTGATTCTCATAGAAACCAAGGTCGGAACAGACTCCTTAAGATATCATAGACCAAGCCTCCTGTCTAGTCATAACACAGGAGCCCTTCAGCTCAGGGACAGACTTCTCATGAGAAAGTCTTCCTTATCCAAGTGACTTAGGCGACCTCGATCCTTTGTTCAGAATATGGTTCCCAACAGTATCTTTACAGGAGAGGCAAATGTTATTCACGTTTAGTTAAGGTAAACAATCTGCATGGAGGACTACCTTCAGAATTAAATGACAATTCATGATATTTGGGATTTAGTGGCATCTAGTGGTGCGGTTCCAGATTGCAATTGACAAATAACCTCTACCCTAATAACGGCAACACAAGCTACCGTGAGTTATTGCATGCCCATGATATGGTCCGTAATGTTTTTACAATCCATGAAGACCTCTTAGTTTCAGCTGCAGTTTTGGCATGCAATGAAGTTCTTCAAGTTCTATCATGCGAGAAATTGTCTTTCACTCATTAGTCTGAGTACCTGTCACCTAGAATCTCGTTGCACACGAGAGTGACCTTTGTGCACATGCACCCCCATTACCACCATAGATTAATTATTTCTATGGAAAACACTGCTACTACTACTACTACACACAAGGGCAGACAAAGAGCAGACAAATCCAAAGGCTGCGTGGATGAGGACCTGCTTCCTATGCAGATAGGAAGGGCTTAATCTAAGCTTACAGGAACAACCACTCTAGGTTTCAGATGATTAAACACAAACAAAAAAGATCATTATGCATATTATTTTAAATTTCTATGTTAGTTTTAGTGGACTCCCCTAAAAATTGGTCTTTTAACTTAAACTGCGGTTTCTCTAGTATCCTTTATCGGCCGACGAGAGATGGGTATGATCTGATACTTTTCCTGTCAGTCACTTTGAACAGAGTTGGTAAAAGTTTTTTTGGGGCCACAAGTTTTTTGCTTGTGTTTGACTAGCGAAAGTAAAAAGTTGTGCACTTTTGCACTGATCACCTTCTTACAGCACAAGCAGTCGTGTTTTCAGGGCTAATGAAAGGCAGGACTAATGAAAAGAAGTCTAATAATGCCTCGGCAGGCATTAGATGTAGGTCTTAGCGGTGCTAGAAATGCCTTTGTGTGTTGTTGAAGAAGGTTTCTGTGTTAATGATAGTTAAGGAGAGGCAATGATGAAAGTACAAGGTTATTTCCTGTGTGTTATTTTTTAGTCAGGGTTTCACTGAGCCAGAGATGAGCGGTTAATGACTGAGGGTACTTTAATCTATTTTTTTTTTGTGGGTGTGAACGATGACTTTAATTAGTTTAACTATTTTTAGGCTTCTTGTATCTTGTGGGAATCAAACCCTTGACAATGGAAGTTGCGGTGCCACGCTTCACTGTGGAGAGTGTCTCACTCTTGCCATGAATACACGTCGGCCGTGTCTTTACATTACCGCATCCCTGGAAAGCACAACTCACGAGAGCATAGGAAAGGTCACAGACATATTTAGCAGTGACATACAAAGACTCAGTGTCATCACTATACTTTTCGTGTCCTCTTTTCACTGCGTAAACACACTATGAGCTCATTATACCTATAGAATTAAAGAAGTCGGGATGTTTCTGCTGACAAGGGGCACTTCTGGGGTGTTTAGAACTGACTGTTCTGTGGGACCTCTGCAGTGCACTTTTTTCTGACTGTGCATTTTAGACGCTGCCATATGGCTCATGGGCCTCAGCTGACCACAGCACAGGAGGGAGTGTAGCTTCAGGCACGGCTAATATAATCAGAAATATTAAAATGGCCATTTTTGAGTATTTATACTGAATAAATCATGAAAGAATCTGTCCAATGCTTTTATTCAAACCCAGACTATTCAATTAATTCACACATGAATTATAGATCCATTACGGGCCGTTTCAGCTGTGTTGAGGGAATAAGACTAACAACAGTTGTATAGAGAGCACTAACCCACTGAGCCATCCATACCAATTATCTGTGTCTGGGGTGGAGCCCGAATTCAATATTCAATTTGCACAGTTCAATCTCACATCAGAGCTTCCGAGTGAAAAAGTGCTGGTGTCAAAAGAGCCGTAACGGACGACAACAGTATAGGCTTTCTGCGAGAGCTTCGGTCTGTCTCCAGAGTGAACACAGACGGAGCGGCGCACCACGGGGGGGGGGTCCATTGAGAGACAGGCAGAGGTAGAGGGGCGAGAACTCCATTGAGCGCGGCCATGGGGGGTCAATATGTGAATGAACGTTTGCCATGGAGGTGAATTATGAATGAGCAGCACTCTGTGCACTCCTGGAGCGAGCATGTCAGCCTCCGTCTCCTCTGCTTCTTTCTAACTCTCCTCCTCCTCCTCCTCCTCCTCCTCCTCCTCTCATCCTCCTCCTCCTCCTCTTGTCCTAAAATCTCCATCATCCTTTTCCTTCCTCCCTGTCTCTGTTTCCTCTATCTCTCATGACCGGATTAATCTTCTCATCGGCCCTATTCTTGGTCATCTGATCGCTCTGCTCCCCTCCACCCCACCTCCTCTCCATCCGTCCTCCACCTCCTGTCTCCAGACCAGGGGGAGATGGGAGGTAGACGCACACGCCGCCTGTCTGAAGAGATGCCACAACACACTCCTCCTGCACACACACACGTATTTACACAGCCTCACACACACACACACAGTAGCAAAAAGATAATACTAAAGCAAACAGCCCTGCACGTGCAAAGACAGACGCATGCATTAAGTGTAATGCTCAAAGGCACTGACACACACACACACACACACACACACACACACACACACACACACACACACACACACACACACACACACACACACACACACACACACACACACACACACACACACACACACACACACACACACACACACACACACACACACACTTCTCCCAGCTGTTCTCCTGGCCTATGTTTGTGTGTGTGTGTATGCATGCGTGCGTGTGTGTGCGTGCATTCATCTGTGTGTAATCCAATGTGCTGCTGCTCAGCCTGTGCCACGCTCTCTCCTCTGTTGCTGTGCGTCTGATCAGATCTGCCTCTCTCAACCTGTTTGCCGTCTATGGCACACACACGCACGCGCACGCACACACACACACGCTCACACACACTCTCACACACTCTCTCACACACATACAGAAGCTGCTACTACTCCTCAAGCCTCATTCAGTATCAGAGCAGCTCTGGTACAGAACAGAAAATTCATTCAGTGGTGCTTTCACAAAACCAAATGACTCTTAGTGCGTGTGTGTGTGTGTGTGTGTGTGTGTGTGTGTGTGTGTGTGTGTGTGTGTGTGTGTGTGTGCGTGTGTGTATGTGTGTGCGTGTTGCACTGAAAACTCCTAAACACACACACACGTTTCTCTCTGACTCAACCTTCTTTAAAGGGACTGCTAACCCTCCCTTTGCTCCAGCTCAACTTATAAAGCAGCCTACTGGAGAAGTGTGTGCGATTGTGCATGTGTGTGTGCGTGTGTGTGTGTATATGTGTGTGTTGAAATAGGATCACGCTGTTCCCTAAAAAGTATCCACTCCTTTGGATCCCTTCACTCCAGTTTACAGCGGTCAGCTCAGCTCGCTTACACACTTTGGCCCCTTTTTAGCTTGTGGAAAAACAACCCTTAAAACTCTCTCTCTCACACACACACAAATATAAATATATATATAGGATACAGTCACCCAGCCATGTGCCCCCACCTAACACTCTTACACACACATACACAAACACACACACACACACCCCTCCACTCTTCCCTTTAAGTGCATATGTCAACAGCCCCCCCAACACACACACACACACACACACTCACAGGCACACGCACGCATGCACACACACACCTGCATACAGCCATGAAAGCCCCATAAAGTCACCTTAGGGTCCTTGTGTGTTCCAGGCGAGCCCCTTCCTCACTCTCTTCCTCTCCTCTGTCTGACTTCTCTCTCTCCTCCTCTCCTCCTTTCCTTCCGTCCGTCCTTCCTTCCTTCCTTCCTTCCTTCGGTGCTGTCCGTCCGTCCGTCTCCTCTCTCTCTCTCTCTCTCCCCCTCTCTTCGTGTCGGTGCTCGGTCACTTCCCAGCGTTTTTCCCGAGCCCCTCCATATCCGCCCCGCCAGTCGCTTGTAGCACCGAGCGAGCGAGCGCACCAACACGCACACACACGCGCACGCACGCTCACGCAAGCCGCTGCGTTCCTATAGTGTCTCTCTCTCTCTCTCTCTCTCTCTGTTTGTCCCCCTCTCTCTCTCTCTCTCTCTCTCTCTCGCCTCCGTCGGAGAAGAGCTCAAAGTGCGTGTGTTTTTGCGTGTGCGTGTGTGTGTGTGTGTGTGTGTGTGTGTGTGTGTGTGAGAGTGTGTGTGCGTGTGTTTCTCCGCCAGCAGCAGAGGACTTCCCCCGGTGCACGACCCCGGTCCTAGCGCGAGCCGTGTTCACTGAAAGAATGCTATTGTGTACGGAAGGTACAGACAAAGATCGTCTGGGGTTTCTGACAGGATGACTCACTCCGTTAGCTTGGCGCAGAAAGGTTCCAATCGTCTGCTTTCATGCACGTTTGACCGCACGCACACCAGTTCTGGCCCTGCACCATTAACTCACTCAGGTTGAACTCACTGTGTAATACTTTGTAATCTCTGGTTGTGCAACCCTGTTACACTATGTAAATTCTGCTCACACTGTAAATAATCAGATTGAACTGTATATATTCTGTTTATGCTTTATATAATCTATTGACACTATATATATTCTTTTTAATTGGAAATATTGGCCTTAGGGGTGATGGTTAAACTTAACCCCTAATTTAACCACCCAACTATGAACACAGCAATCAACAAAACAAATGCATACACAAAATTTCAGACCGTAAACAAAATAAAACATAGATAAATATATGTTTTTGAATGTGTGTGTGTTTGTTTAGATGATGCAACAGCAAATTTCCTCGTTGTGGCACTAATAAAGGACTATCTTGTCTTGTCGATAGAAAAAGTGGAAGATTCACCAGAAACATTTTTAGTGATGTGCTATATGCACACTAATACACACACACACACACAAAACAGCACACAAAAAACACGTAAGCCTTACATGTAATTAGTGAGTTTTTAGTGCTGGAAAACTATAAATTGGGGGCAGAGTTCAGAAATTTGCAGTACAAACAAATCAGCTGTGTATTTGTATTCAGTCTCATATTAGATAATTGTGCAGCACCTCAGACAGCTGCTGTTTAGGAGGATCATTTAGAGCCGTTAACATCCAAAGGTGCTGGCTTTCTTTTTTTTGTCACTAAGTTGTTTTGAGTCTGTACCCCAGTGGTCGCTATGGCAACAGCAGGGCAGAAGCGGAGGCTGAGAGGGTGTATAGAAATCATTATAGATGGAGGATGGAGGGTACGTGTCCTCTGCACATGATGAGTCTGAGCTCTGTCTGGCCTGTTTATTTAAACCTTGAATCATAATTTCATGTTGTCTGAGGTGAAGTCTGAGTATGACCTCCTCTGCCTCCTTTTACGTGTGATTCCCTTATCATGTGTGTAAAAATCCCTCTCAGGTTTGTCCCTGCCATATGTACAGCCACATTGTCCCCCTATCCAAAATCCACTTCCAAAGTCAAAAACCTAAACTACGTCACAGAGGGAGACACAGGCAAAGCCTGGAAAATGTGAAATAATTAACCCACCTTTTTATTTTTTTTAAAGGAGCAGAGTGAGTCATCTTCCCGAACACACTGAATCTTTGGTGCAGCTACCTTCTTCCTCATCTCCTCCCCCCTCCCGTCCTTCCTCAGAGCGTCATCACGTTGCCATAGCAACGGCCTGCCTATGGGAGACAGAGATCAGTTCATTATGGACCATGGGATCCAAAAACTGAAGGACAGGATTTTTTTTCTTTGAACACAGGAAGTGGGAGACCTTAACAGGGAAGCTTGAACTTGGTGAAACAGCCTGTGCAGCACTGCCTGGTTCTGCACGAGGACGTTTTAGCTGAATGCTGGTTGAGGTTTCAAACAGGAAGCGGTGCTGATCCATTTAAGCCCTTCAGAAACATAAGTGATATTACAAATAAGCCAAATCTGAACAGATATATATGGACTGCGCTGAGATGTAAACATGTAGCCCCGAGAAACAATTTGGCAGAACTTGCTCGCAAGCTTCTGAATTAATGAATCTGACAGACGTGGCAGTGATCGGCCCACTGAAAGCCCACAGTCAGGAAATCCAAATGTGCTCCGGTTTTATTTATGGGTGGGGAAACCGAAGCGAGGAAAGTGCAGTGCAGCGTGCTTGGGTTGAGAGATCGAAGCACAAAATACACCAAAGGAAACTGTTTTGTTTGATAAAGATCAAAGAGACTTGTTGGGAGAATGAAGTGTGTTTACGAGTCCTCGAATCCAGGCTGCTTCTCCCTGCCCCTGTTATTACTGTGTGTGTGCGTGCGTGTGTGTGTGTGTGTGTGTGTGTGTGTGTGTGTGTGTGTGTGTGTGTGTGTGTGTGTGTGCCCAGAGGGCTGCATTAAGCTGAAGTGACAGTGGGGTTCTTTAAGATGTCTTCCAAAGTTTTCTATTGAGGGAGATCCTATCTCTGAGCCCGAGAAACAATTGAAGAGAGGAGAGGAGAGGAGAGGAGAGGGGAGGAGAGGAGACAAGGAGAAACGAGAGGACACAAGGATATTTATATCCTCCTGTTATTGTACTTCCATTGTGATATTTGTGTAATATATTGAAGATCAATAAAGTTGTTAGTAATAAAAAAATAGAAAGAATGCAAAGTTGAACCATAAGAGCAAGACAGACATCACTTTGGAGGTAATGATTTTTATGGTAAACAAGTGACAAAACAAAAAAACAAAAAAAAGGCATAGCTGATAATCTATTCACGTAAAAATATATAGAAAAGGGACCTCTTAAGGTAATGTGATATTCCTACAGTGTGAAAAAATAGTCTGAAGTCATTCATTGTGAAATTAATTCCCACTGATGATAGCAAATATAATCACAAATCCTGTATATAAGCCAGTGTGTTTGATGGCAGTTGTAGATAAAGATGAAAACCACAGTTAACATAAATTACACATTAATAGAACTCCTTTAACACGCTGCTGGTGCTGCTGCTGCTGCTGATGACTCTAGACTGATACTACTCACCTTTAATTTGAAAGGGTGCACTGCAGGTTCCTATGGCAACAACAGGCTTGCCATAGGTTTACCAAAGTAATTTGCACATATTACTGTTGACTTCTAAGCATTTCTTCATGCCATAGACTGTATATAAACACACAAAGACAAAGCATCTCCACTTCCTCCTCCTAAAAGCCAAAATACCCTGTATCCACAAATCTCACGTTAGTCCCAGCTTTCAATTATGATGTTTCACTGCATTAAAACAAAAATTATCAGTGACACGAACACCTGAACATACCTAACTGTGTACCTGAAATGACAGAAACCAACTTTGGAAAAACTTATTTGACATATTCTTTGACTTTTAAGTTTGGTACATGCCCTCTGCACTAACATGGAGGAAGCAGTATTAACGACCCATCACTGCAGCCAGCCACCAGGGGGCAATTGAGACACTTTGGCTTCACTCTTGTCCTCCATCTTTAAATGCAGTCGATGATTACTAAATTACAGCAATGATTGAATTTCATTTGAAGCACGTAATGCAGGTAACCATGTAACCACCTGATCGGCACAGATTCCACGTCCCGGATTTACTCGAGACACTTCATCACAGGTTTTGCATGAATCTGGAAGCCAGGCTGCTGCTTCAGCTTTGACCTTCTGTACTTGCAGTTGTTATGTGCAGTTTTCTTGTATAATTAGGGATTTATTACATAACGGTTTCCTCGCTGTCTGTTCCACGTCAAAATAAAGTGGTTTAATCTGCCGTCGTTGTCAACTTGAGTACAACTTGTCTCATCCTCTGACCACTTATACTGCTTGTCCAATCAGACGTGTTGTTATGTGTTCCCAGATAACTGCAACAGTTTTGGCTAGAAGAACTTTATGTTTATACTTAAAAAAACGATATGTACAAAACTAGTCTAAATAAGTCAGGTTGAGATGACCTGGAATTAATAATGACGTCACACAGGGTATCATTTTATGATTAAACTGCTAATAGGGAGCTGAGCCAGCAACAAACAGTGAAAATGTCCAACAGTCTCATAGGAAAGGTCCGAACATGAAACATACTCAGTATTTTCCATTTATAAGGTTTGAATGTGAAACATGTGAAGAAAATACTTTCTGGTTTATTGCTGAAAATAACCCCTACTCACTTAATACAGGCCTCTATTTCTAGGACAGTGAAGTGACCTCATTGGATAAAGAGAAAACAACAATCATTTCTTTATTGTTGCAGGATTATGACGTTGTCCCACGTTTGTCCCACCAATAAAGTACTACTTGATTAAAATGACAGACGTTGTGTCTTCCAGTTAGGACAGAAGGACCCAGCTGGTCATAACATGCTTCAACAAATAAACTGCAGAGGCTAATGATGATGGGCTAAAACTCTGAATCAGCCATTCGCACACGCACTTAGAATATGCACTTGGCAGAAACACACACACACGGACACACATGCAGCTCAGAGACAGTGAGCGGCCTGGGAGGCCTCCATCCATTCAAGATCCCTCATTCTTTAAATGAGGTTGCCATCTTGGCCTGACTACCCCGTGGCGTCAGTCGGGCACAGGGGTGGGTAAGCAATCACGAGTGTGACAGGAAACAGGCAGTCGTATTGGCTGTCAATCACGCAGCCTCTTTATTTCCCTTCGCCGTTGTGTCTCTCCACGTATGTTTCTCCACTTTTCACTGTCTCGTCTTTTTTTTCCTCTCCCTCTAGTCTGACAAGGAAAAGATTTTCACTTACTTCAGAGAGGGAAAATAAGTGAGTGTATGAGCATGAGTCTCCGTGTCGCCTTTTACCGACCGCTCTCTCTCTCCCTCTTTCTCTCTTTCGCACACCCACGTGCACACACTGTCTTTGTCTCACATGTCCCGGAGACAACAAGCAGTGGTTTGTCATTGTAACACCAAAGTGGACTGTGTTTCCAATTCATCCCTTACACTTTTTTTTTACAGACAGGCAGACACATAACATTTCCTCAGAGGACATGCCGAGCTGAGAGGGAGAGAAAGAGAGAGAGAGAGAGCGAGAGAGCGAGTGAGGGGAAATCTTACACTCTCTCTTTCCAAAAGCAGCCGAGTGCTCCACACAGATCGATTGTAATCCGTGGTGGGAGCGGTTTCTTTTGGAAAGTGTGTGAGGCCCAGTGGGTGACAGAATCCACATTCACACTCACACATGCATGCAACATTATAAGTCTCGCTGCAGCTGGAGTAGGTGTTGCGCCTGCACACGTAAGCGCAACACTGCACACACTGGTGCAGACAAACTGACACACAAACTGACAAGTACACCCTCATCATGCTCAGGGCCTGACAAGCAATGCCTCCTGTTGGGCTGGGCTCGCTTCCCTCCTCCACTGAGCAGAACTCACAGGGCTCCAGGCTGGAGGAGGGGACCCAGTGTGTCTCAACACTGTCCCCTGCCAAGGTCTCCCTTTCTGGGGATGGCAGCTCTCAGCAGCTGGCTAGGCTGGAGCTCTCTGTATGCTGACTCCAAGCCGCCGGCTGTCTGCTCCTGCCAGGAATTTATAATTCGACAATCACAGAGGAACTTTTTCCCTTAACAGTAGAAGCAAAACATATTTTATTATTTTGCAGACACAGAACAAAACCTGTTTGTGATTATCCTCGAAATTAAATAAAGCAGCACATTTTCAGAAAAAACTGTTCAGTGGAATCACATTTACAGAGGAATGTTTTCGCTTATGGGGTCAAAGTGATTCACCACCAAAATTTCATATTAAGTTAAAGTTTGATGAACTTTGATATGGGAATTTAAACCATTCACCAAATCAGAAGTGGCACGGGCCGGCTTTGACTACAATTCCAAGGCCAACAGCAGGTTCGACTTAACTTCAACTCATGCTCCAAGTTCAACTTAAAACTCTGCTCAAAGTTCAACTTCTTTCCTTCCTCTTAACTCAACTTCAACTTAACGATCGATCTTGTTTTGTGCCCAGGTTTCCTGATGTTTCTGATAAGGACAATGACTCAGAGACCAATTCATTAGAAACAGGCTGTAGTTGTAGATGTAGTTTAGGAAGGAGTAGATTTTACCTAAGCCCATATGCCAAAAAATACTGGAGAGGAGCTGAAAAAAATTCCAAAAACCAGATAGAGAGGTAAAATGGAAGCATGAATTTCTGCTCGAGGAAGAACACTAGAGAGCTGGGCATGCTGGGAGTAATAAAGACAATCTGGTTAAGGGGAGCAGGTGCACTACTAACAGGTTGAACTGACGGGAACAGCAGGGGCAGGTAAGTGGGTGGATGATGTGCAAGGAAAAGGAACTCAAATAACACAAGAGGTAAGTAAGCAAAATAAATCAGGAGACCAGACATGAATTGTACAAGTTTGCCATGGTGGATTGTTGTTAATACTGCAAACCCATGAGCCACTGCTGCCGCTGCTTCTGGTGCACACAACAGAATGAAGCTCTGTGATTGGACCATAGACTGCATATCAGAATCAGAATTATTTTATTGGCCAAGTATATTCTCCTAAACAGGAAATTACTTGGTGTGGTTGGTGCATAGGACATAAAACAACAATATATATAAGTAGACAAAGCATTAATTGAAAATTAGCAAAAGAGCAAATATTAACAAATAGCGCAAAATAAAAATAAGAGACCAATGTTTTATGAAATATTTAATATAAAGATGGACAACACTTCTCCACATATTCCCATTATATAAAAACATAATCCCAAAATATCTTGGTAGGGGACTGCCATTTTACACTGGTGACATAATTTGGAGTTGGCACAGTAGTGATGGTGGTGTGGTCGCCAAATCAAGATCCTGCTGATACAAGCCCTGAACTAATTGAGATTCAATCTCAGCTACAATCATGACGTCGTCTATGCCTTTTTAGTTTAGTCCGTGTTTTTTCTGCTAACATGGAGGAGGCGGGGTATATGCCCTATACCGACCACCAGGAGAAGTTCAAGATGATTAGGCTTCAATTTTGGATTGCTGTCAAGTTGTTCATCTTCAAATACAGTCTATGGATCGGGTGTTACTGATGCTTATTTAACACCAAAATTATCGTTTATACGCCGGTTATTTAAAAACAGGTAACCCCAGCCCGTAATCGTTCCATCACTGCTGATGGAAGCCAAAGCCGATAAAAACCCATGTCATCTGCAAAGTCATTTGGCCCGGAAGTCAGACAGATTGTATCCATTTCCATTGCTGACAAAAGCCAGATGTCAGCAGGTGTTAGTGGGTATTCTGACCAGTGGAAAAGGGGTTATACTGAAATTGGGAGCCATACTAAAACTGCACTTTATGATTTTGTAAACATGGCCTAATTATTCATCCAAGGCACTTTCATGTAGAAGTGCTCCAACTGTGAGTTACCTAATATTGTCCATGGAAAAATGTATAGAACTTTTACTTCCAGCACAAGGGGTTCTAGCATGTTCCCAGACTTGCTAGCGTCTCAGTCATCTTACTGCAACTTCCTGGTGTGACAGCAGTGCCAGGTTATTGAGAACTTTTGTAGTTTGTTTTTCCACCAGGTTGCTCCTTTGGCACTTTAACCAATTTACACCTTTATTTTCTTCATTTAATTTCAGAAATCATTGCAAACAGGCTTTTACATTTTCAGAAAGGATGCTGAGAGTAATTTGTACGAGGTCCAATCTCTGGAGGGTTTGTTTGGCTGCATGCGGTGAGGGATTGTCTGGGCTTGCTTTTGGACTTTTTGGGGGATCAGTTTGGATCTTCAGGCAAAGACGTTCCTCTCAGAGGAGCCAGGCAGACACACACACCGACACACACACGCACACACACACACGCACACAAACACACACACCTGTGCTTCGCCTGAGAGCATTGCATTATCGGAGGCAATCTAGAAGCACCACGGATCCTGCTGCTATTCCTGCAGGGCAGAGTGAGAGCAGTAAAAATGACCAAAAGCAGGGGATGGAGGATAAAGTTGAAAATCTGTAATTTTCAAGATAAAATTGCACTGAATGAAATGACATAATGCCATACACACTGATGAGGAAATGGATCTTTGCGAATATGAAATCTATTTAGTTAATGCTTTAACAGCGAATTAGCCGCTCAGGGTTTAAATTGAGGTCCATTTTGGATATTGTTTGAAGCTAATTTTAAACCTTGTATCATCGCATGAGCAACATAACACTGTCTAGCCATATCCAAATTTAAAAACAGGGTCACTTTATACCCAGTCATTCTAAGCAAGGACCCTTTTATTGTCAGGTGATGTATCTATCCACATTACAATCCCAGTGCCCTTAAAAAGTTCAGCAAGGATAGTATAATGGTGCAGTGGGGGTATATGCTGTATGTTGATCTACAGTCACATGGGACCTGACCACTCAACTATCTCTTGGCTTTGTAGTAGTCAGCAAAACAGGCATATCCTCAGCAATACAGCAGGCTCAATAGTGTACCTCCCTCAATACAGCATAATCACCTCTACTGACAACATCCCTGGCTCCTCTGGAGTCTGTCTACCTCCTCAAATACCCTCGCACCATGAGATAAAGACATTAGAGGCTGTGGGATTTGGGGAGAGCTAAGCATTGGGTCTACAGCCTGTGATGCTCACTGATACAGGCTTGAAACGCATTGTTAAGTTTGGGATCTCTCTCACGGATACTATCAAACGAGTACAGCAGAGTGGCAGGGCAGACTGGAGCACAGCTCTGCATGCAGCTGAGCCTGTTCAGAGGGTTGGTCGTGGAGTGGCCCCAATGAAGAAAAGGTACAAACATTTTAAAACTAAAAGTGAGCAGTGAGGAATCATCTGCGAGACTTGGTGTGGGAACAGGGAGAGTCATAATTCATTTATTTCATTCATCTATTTAAAACCTTGGAAGATGCACTGAGGGAGAGCGCTCATTTTCAATGGTGCCAAGGTACAGCCAGGTTTGCTGGGAATAAATGGCCGTGTGGATAACTTTGACAACAATACACCCAATCGGATTAGCAAAGCATTGAGATAAAAGGTCAATAAGAAAATGCATTGTGCCGTTTGTCTTCCCTGTGAATCTATAAGCTCGCGTCTGCCTCTTTACTTTTGTGTCACCTCTCACATTCTCCATCTTTCTCCTCTGTCTTTCTCCACTCTCCCTCTCCCTCACTCGCTGTCCCTGGGTGGGATGAGTCATCGAAGAGAGAGAAGAAAAGAAACGAGAGGAGGTGTATTTGTGTGTGCACTGTATCTGCATGTGTGTGTGTGTGTGTGTGTTGTGTGTGCGCATGTGTTGTGTCATTCCTCCTGAGGTGCAGTGCCCTTCACACTCCTTTTCAGCTTCATGTCAACCTTGCTGTTGGAGTCCAGACATAAGCTCCAAAGGTACGCATACACACACACACACACACACACACACACACACACACACACACACACACACACACACACACACACACACACACACACACACACACACACACACACACACACACACACACACACACACACACACACACACACACACACACACACACACACACACACACTTTATTCTGGTATCTTCATATGCCATGATATACATTAACATCTTACCCCACAAACATATTTTTGGCGGTTGAAAAACACACTGTTGTTCAAAGATACAGGCATTTGACTGGTGTTAAACTGGACTCTGTGTGAATGTTCCTCAGATGATAAGATGAAACCACCTACATTGTGACCACCTACTTTTGTTCCAAGTAAACAGTAAAGTCACCCACAAGGATTTCACTGTGGCTATCCTCAACAAACACACACTGCACAGTACAATTGCCTTTTGTTACCACTTTCCACTGTTCCACTTTGCCACCTTCAAAACGTTAGTCAGAGATCTTTCCATATCACCCACTTGTTTCAAAGCCCCCGAATATGGAATATATGTTGTCCTATATTGTTAACGTCTGTGTTTGCAACTTCAGTAAACCTGCTCCTTCATTTTGCTTTATTTCATTGGAGCACATTTCCATTGCCGGCTGTTGATTTATGGTATAGGCTCAAGATATTGGGAGTAAGTGTCTCGTCACCATGTTTCTTATCATTCATGTGCGTCCATGTGCACAATGCATGGCCTGCAAAAAAAACGCTGTTCCATATATAATTAGTTGTAAACATAGACTGGATATAAAGATGGATGACGTGTCTCCACTTCCTCCCTCTAATGAAGCCAAAATATTCAAGATGTGAACGTTGTCATCTTGTGGTTTTGAGCCAGAGTCTGCGTAGCAGCGATAGTGGACGGAGCCGCACCGTCCAGGGCCTGTCCATACACGTGCTCGACCAATCACAAGTCAGTCTCAGCTGTCAATCATGTTGTTTCAATCAGTTTTTATGTTAATTAAAGCCATAGGGAACACATGATCAAACATCAGGGTGTTAACAACTACTTAAAGTGACAGAAACCATCTTTGGGGGAGGCTGTGGCTGAGGGGTAGAGTGGTCGTCCTCCAACCTGAAGGTCGGCAGTTCAATCTCCAGTCTTTTCCATTTGCATGCCGAAGTGTCCTTGGGCAAGATGCTGAACCCCGAACTGCCCCCCATAGAACAACAAAGTGCTGCTAATAGATGCACTGTATGAATGTGTGTGAATGGGTGAATCTAAAACTGTACTGTAAAGAGCTTTGAGTGATCATCAAGACTAGAAAAACAACAATAAATACAAACCATTTGAAATTGATTTATTTGATGTTTATTTTGACTGTTTAGTTTGGCCCGTGTGCCCTCTGCTAACATAGAGGAGGCTGGGTTTATGACTGATAATCCAGCCAGCCACCAGGGGGCGATCTATACAAAGTGGATATATAATAAGAATCTCGGAACCAATAGAAGCTTGTTTTTGTCTTAACATACGTGTTATGTTTTGTGAAAGAATTTAATGGGAAATTATTTCACACCTGTAGGGGATACACTGGAATAAACACCTAAAATATGCATCAGTCTTCTCCGGAGGACCAATACATCTCTGTCACTTTTACACCTGTATTGTTTTCAATTTTGACAAACTAGCCCAAATGAAATTTATCTGTCCTGTCACTGTGGCAAGTGATGGATTAGTACTGATGTTTTCAAAAATAACAAAGGTCCACAAACAAGGTGATGATAGAGCTATAATACATTTGATGGTAATGATGTGTGGGCTGGCTGTGAGCGAGTGTGTGAGTATGAAGAACCCTTAAAGAAAGAGAAAAAATATTGTATAAGGTGCACTTTGTGAACATCACTTGATTTTTGGAATGAGTTGTTGAAGGACACTAATGCTCCAAAATGTAAACAAATGAGATGAAGGGGCTGTTCAGAATAATAAATGAAAAACGCAAATGGATCAGGTTTATAGCAAAAGACCAAAAAATGTAAAAGTAGATGTTTTTCCGTGACATTATCGAATTTTAAATGGTTTGATTCATGCTTCACATTTATCATTTATATACGTACAAGACAGGAGAGCATTTTAGCAATGAGTCTAATAACTGGTGATGTATGGACTCAATATACACGCAGAATATGTCAGAAGAGAAACCCAGTTTAAGTTAATTACATTTTGAATGGAGGAACAAATACTGAAAATATAGCACATCATCTGAAGCAGCCAATTGGACACAGCTAATATGCATATTAAGTCCCGATTGGGTGTGCAAGAAGATGTGATGCGTTTTTAAAAGGGCAAGATTAAAGCTTTTCAGCGGACACGTGTCTCACTGTAAAAACAAGAATATACATAAGAAATATTCAACATATCCATATGTCTCTAGGCTATAAAAATTCTTCCATTTAGCAATTTCATCATGTATCATATATTCTCTATGAAATAAAAAATGAAATAATTAAAATATAGCTACTAAAGTATGATTTCTAATATTGTCATTTACATTCTTACTAATTTATCTATAATTTATTTGTGAACAGAAAGTAGGGCTACACGATTATAGCCAGAATAAAAGAAATCCTGGTTATTTTGATATATGATGAGGACCAATTACTCATTGGATTTAAGGACAACGATAATTTATTTCTAAATAGCAGAGCACTGCCTTCACTTCAATGTTGTGCTATATTCCTGCAAATGTACAATTCTGGGTTTGGTTTGGGGCTCAAGTTGACGTCCAGGTAACCCTGATATGGAGAAAAGTCAAAAGTATATAATCATGATAATAAAGCATATGAAAATAATATTATTATATATCATATTGTTATTACAACATATTGAAGATTGATGTAATAATATGTTATTTCATCCAGTGTTTGGTCTAGGAGACGATACTGAATCACACATCAACACTGCCTGCTGTGTTTCTATGGTAATCTATTGGCTATACACTGAACACAGAGACTCAGATCTCAGGTGCCTCAGCTACTCACCAAACATGAGAGATTTAACGTACACCATCAATTAAGAACCTCCAATGCCGTCTGATGAGTCCACACAGCGTCAATGATTCCTTCGCTGCTGTGGCTTCTGGAGGCAAATCAGTGCAAATACTCAACCATATAGGGAGTCTGATGCGACAGGCCTGACAACTGAGCCCTACTCAGGGATGGACGGACATACAGATGGAGAGATATAGACGGAGCAAATAAGTGATGTATACACTTCAGCGCTCTCTCTCTCTCTTTCTTTACTCTTCCCTGTCTTAGTCTCCCGCTCAGACAGCCGAAGTGGATTGGCTCTAAGATATTTAGCTTCTCTTCGCAGGTAAAGGTCGACCTTTGCCCTGCCTTGCTGAATGTGCAGCGAACTCATGGCTCAGTGACGCAGACACAGCTCATCACACATAAATAAATAAGTTAATAAATAATTAAATAACTACAAAAATAAATAGCCACCCTTTATGACAAACTAAACACTTGGACACACATATCATTTGTTGTGCTTGTGCAGAGAAACGTAAACACCCGCTGATATTATCGCTTTAGCAACCTCCTTGTGCATATGTGTGCACATTAACACACACACACATACACACACATTAAGCAACTAAGCAGCATGCAGCCCTCCAGAGTGCTGTACTGTCATTTCCATAAATACTCTTAAAAGGTGCAGCCAAAACCATGGAAGGGTGCGATTGCCTCTCGGCTAGAAGCGCACAAAAAAGCTCTTTCTCTTTCAAGAGGCTGTAGGAGAGGATGACCCACTTAATCGAACAATTTGGAGCGCCTGCGTCTGTGTGTGTGTCTGTGTGTGTGTGTGTGTGAGAGAGAGAGTGAGTGTGTGTGTATGTGTGTGTAAAAAGGCCCCCTAGTGCCCAGAGACAAACAATAAACAAAACCAACAAGCTTATGGTATTGCAGAGACATGGCACGATGGCTGTCTTGCAAGAGTTACACATATGTGTGTGTGTGTGTGTGTGTGTGTAGCAGAGGACTGTGTATGTGCTCTAGCTTTATGAGTCACAGCTTTCATTTCTCCATCTACTGCACAGGTGTTTGTAATGACACATGGTGGCAACACAGTTCATGGAATGACCACAGGTTTTATTTTATTTTATTTTCAAATTTATTTTTAGAAACATCTGAGTGTGTGTGTGTGTGTGTGTGTCATTCTCAGAGCTGCAGCAGTAATGAAGCCTTCCATCTGCCGAGCCAGCCAAGCCAGAGTGGGGGTTGTGTGTGTGTGTATGGGGGGTGGGTGGGTCAATCCTGGTTTAGTCCCTAACTATTCCTGATGCCAATTTTAAACATTTGCTCATGTTTCCGTCTTCTTTTAAAACGATTTAGCTGCATAAAGTAATCGTCCATTTTCATGAGTGACCGATGAAAAGACTTTAACGAAGAGGCATCATTCTCTCTTATTTTCTTCTTCTTCCCTCTCTCCCTCACGCTCCCCCCTTGTCTCTCTTTCCAGCCATTGAGACCCACTTTCATAAAGCCATGAAACATCAGGCAGCGGCATAAATCTAACATGCGATTGCTGTAGTGACCAAGACCATCCCGACTGACAAATGGACGCCAACAGGAGCCGGACAGATGTGCGACTCACAAACGCACGCGGGGTCAAGGCCTGCGCTATCAGCACCACATCGCTTTTGCGCACAATGTGCAATTGTGCGACTGAACTCCCTCCGACACACCTGGCTACGTTGACACGCTGTTCATGCACAGGCTCACAGAGCACAAGTCGTGCCGCTGCGCGTCTCTTAGCTCGGGTAGCGCTGAATTCTCGTCCAGAGACAGGCTGAAAAGAACGCTAATGGGATTTCATTTTCCTGGTCCTCCAGAGCCCGGCTATAAGCTGCACGGCCGAGTATCGCTCACAGAGCACACAACACAGAGAGCCATTCACAGGAGGAAGGACAATGAATGTGGGCACTTTAAACAGCTCGCCTTCCTACACACTGCTAGAGAAGCACGAGGCACCGGCAGTGTCACTGGGAAAGTCAGGACTTTGGAAACTTTTTGAGTGTACTTTAATTTAGCAGTAGGTCAGTCGCTTTTTCTTCAAAGATTTATTTGGTTGTGAGTGGCAAAGTTCACATTTGAACTTTAATGACCAGTTGGAATACAAAATACAGTTGAGAATCGCATCAGACCTTCTGTTTGCCTTGTGACCCAGCGGAGGACGACAGTAAAGGAAGTCAGTAATCTTAAACTGTTTTGCTACCAAAATAGAGGCGGCAAGCAAAGCCGCCCTGAGCAGACAGTGACGACACCAAAGCATCTGAGAAGCGGGTGGAAACGTTTTGGGCTCGACACTGTAGAAGGCAAATTTAAAGAACAAAGGTCAGGCTGTTTGTCTTCTTACCATGAAACTCACTGCAGGCTCACCTGTTTGCTTTCCACCCACGTGAGGCAGCGAAGAGTTATCACAGACGAGCGCAGCAACGTCAAGTGTAGTGTCATGTTAAATTCATTAAAACTTTTTGGAAAAAGTTACAGCTTACATAATAAGCACAGTAAATGTTACATTATATTCTGCAGCACCATCAAATATAATTTAACCTTAATGGATCGCAGAACAGCCCACGCTCTTGTCACTCTGAAACAACTTCCAGGTGACAGAACTATCTTCCCTCTGGTTTGTCTCGGATTCCTTATTGGATTTTCAATGCCCAATCAGATTCAGGGTCAGAAGATGGACATTTCACTTCATGCTATATACATTAGGAGAACTTTGAGCATACATTTTTACACAAAGTGTTTTTTTTTGTGTCTGTTCACAGCCGTTCACATAATCACTTCTTTTTTTCTCCAATGTCTTTGTGTAACATTACCACTGATCTATTTTATTCACCGACTGTATTTACATACTCTCTCTCATCCTTTTTTTTTTTTTAAAAATACGAATCTTTCTTTGTGTAAACATGAACATTTCTTAAAATTTAAATAGATTTTTTTCACAGGTTTTCACCAGCTGATTAACTACAAACTTTGGAATTATTCTGAAATTCACTGTACATACTTGAAATCTTATTGCCAGAAATTTGATGAACCAATTAAGTCAAAGTGAGTCGTAAAGGCCTTTAAAGCAATTGCTGCATTCTAGTTTAATCTTATAACAGTGATTTATAGAGGGGCTGTGTGTCAAAATACAAATTCGATGCTGCTATTACACTTTAAAATCCTAAATAAATTTGCATTAAATAAGTTCATAATCAGTCATATTTAATGACTACGGAGGCTCAGCAAAAGCCCACAGTCTAATTTTTGCCCTGGCATCCACTAGCAGATGAATATGGCCTTGTGTAACAGCCACAGTCGCTGTCATGCATCAGTGTCCATTTTGGCAACGTCTCCGAGAAATTCAGTTCAAACACGACTAATTTGCAACAGCAAATATGTTTTTGAATGAAATGTAATTGTTAACGGATAATGAGTCCAATTAGTTGTTTGGCAAGTTGCAAAAACATTGACAGTGATGCATGTCGGTTAGTCATAATATCTGAAGTTCTAGTATGACATCCACCTGTAGGGGCTACAGCATTAAAATACTTTTTAAGGTTATGGTCATGTCAGGCCTGGACTGGAATGAGGACTCAGAAGCAGAGAATATCACGTACCAGCACACTTTATTGATTTCAGAACCTCAATGCAGAGTTACAAACAAGAAGGCTATGAAAATCTCACTAACTATATCTATATAATAATATAATACTTGGCAAGCAATAACTGGGGAAAAAGAACTTCCTAATAAATACAAAACATACACTAGAAAAAGAAAAAGCTTTTAAACAAACCACTCCCGAAGGAGGACAAACAAATGGCAAGAGCAAGAAATCAAAAGCGCTCCCGAAGGAGGAAAACCAAACTACTAATAAATGGGGCAAAAGAAAAGGCTCACCTAATCAGGAGGCTCAACAAACTAACTAAATCTCTCTTAACATAAATCGCTCCAAAAGGGAGGAAGAAAAACAGTTTACAAAACTGGAAAACTGGAAAACTTTAACAAACAAAAAATCACTCTCAAGGAGGAAACAGAAAACAACTTACGTGGCGTAGCAAGAAACTCTTTGGCAAAAACGACAATGACTGTGGGTAAGGCTTAGGTGCACGAACAAGAATGAAACACTTCGGCACAAGACAAAGGGGAGACGCAGACTATAAGCACATGAGGGTGAAGGGAACAGGTGGAAACAATCAGAGACAATCAGACCGGTGACACATGAGGAAGGGCAAGTGACCTGAAACGAGAGGAGAGTTAGGATTTCAAAATAAAACAGGAAGTTACGAGACAAAAACCCCAAGACAAGACAAACCTCACCGCGGTGTGACAGGTCAGACCTGGTTTGGGGAAGATTTTGATCTGGTTTAATACAGAAAAGTTCAAGTTGGTGTTTATTTACGTTTAACCCAAACCACAATCTTTTCCTGTCCTTAACCGACGTGCTTTTGTTGCCTGACACTAACCACAGACGCGAGGGTGGATGTGCACTCTGGTCTGTGGTGTGACAGTCGTGCACTTTCTGTTCTCTCCACCCAAACCACCTCCTAGCAACTCTGCTGTTATTAATAAATGTACTGCATCAGTCGTTTAATGTATCAAAAGAGACATTATGTCAGCATGCTTGATGAGAAAACGTATACAAATTCAAAATTTGTTGACTTCAAACTTTTAACCTCACATTTAATAATCAGATAATATATGTTTTGTTAATGCAACTCAAAGCACTCCATTAGCGAAATACAATAAACATTGGATATAAAGTGTTTGCTTTTCAGTACCCATCTAAAATCAAGATCCTCTCCCAACCACATTTAAGGCACAGAAGCTCAGATAAGGTCAGGGTGGATGGATGAGTCAAAGAAGCGCCTAACTTCAAAATGGGAGAGTGCTGTGGGCATTCTGTCAGTCACCATTAATATTGCTCTCTTTAAATAAAGACACCAAATGCTCCTTAAAATGAGCTTGGCAGTTTTTTTGGGCTAAAATAAATCCATACTGCATTTTAATCCATCTATCAAGGGTAATTTGCAATAGTTTAAAAAACGCACTGACAAATAATATAATTTGCTGTTCAGTCAGTTACGATGTCCAAAGCAATACTCATTATCAGTGAACATATTGAGGGCAAGTCCATCAAATGTATTTAGCAGGATATTAGTTGTGTATATATACTGTACATATATAAGAAAACTGTCCATTTTGACAACCCAGGAAGTTTTCTTGACTGAATAAAAATCTCTTACTTTTTACATTCACTGGTATTCCTCTGTATACAGAGCCGAGACAAAATGCATTTCCTTCAAAATGCCGTAATATTTTTGCCGTTTTGTGTGAGCGTTAAGTGCTTCCCCATTGAGACAGGCCTGACCCCGGGGGCACAGCCGAGGGCCGTACATCACTGTGACCTTTCTGAGCACCGCTGCAACCCACTGCCTTTGTTCGCCTAACGGATCCCACACAAAGCGACTTTTGACCAAGCACAGAAAAAGAAGCAGGGCAGTGATGGAGAGATAGTGACAGAAGGGAGGGGGCGAACGGATAAAGGGACAGGCGTCGGCTAGAGGTCGGCGCTAATGGCCCCTGTGTGTTTTGTAATTAGGAGCGGTGTCAAGAGATGCAGGCGAAGGAGTGGGGGTGGTCGGGCAGCAGGCAAAAAGAAACAGGTCGAGGGAGAAAGGACGATGGAGGGAGGAAAGATATCCAGATGGACAGAATGAAGCCAGAGTAAGAAAAAGGGAAGAAAGAGATATGAAGAAAGAAGGGATTAGGGGCCAATTAAGAAAGAACTGAAGAGGCCGACTTCCAAAGGAAACCAGGAGAGAGAACGCCCCTCTTCTGATCAGTAATTGATCTTGTGCCGTTGCACCTTCTGTATCCATAAGTGTGTGTATGTAGAGGAGGAGGGTTCAAGAGTAGAACTCTCATACCATAAATCCCTCGGACAGAAACTCAACAACCACAAGGAGAATGATGATGAGCGGAGCACATGTCTTTATCTGCTTTTCAGGCTTATCAAGCTGTCCGTGAAATTTGAAGTCAAATTATTTTTGCCATGCTCACAGTCTCTAGGAAATCCAGCTGTTTCATGATGAAATACTCATATTCAGAACATTTCCACAAGAGGGGATTTTGTAGCCTTAAGTTTTTATTTATTACTATGATAGATCAACAACACTGTACATTCTTGGAGAATAGAATCTTTAAGACGTATGAATGTTTTTTAAAAAGGCTGCTGTTTCCAGAAGAGTTTTTATCCACTCTGCATCTCATACAACCTCCTGTTACTTAAACTTGGTAACACAAGACTCTCCAGGAAAATATATGACAACCCTACAAGGTTTTAAATATGGAAACCACATTGATTATAACAACTTTATTACTGAGATATGAAGTTTAATTTTTCATCCATATGGCTCAATACTAATGAGCCTCTGCTGATGCACTTTATGATCAGTTCAGAGACTAGATGCCTTTTGGTGTTTCTTGAGGTCACCGTTGATTTCTCACACACACAAGCCTTGACTTTGAATAGAACAACTCTATGGAACGTTTTGTCTTTGAGGGGCCATTACAGTTTTTTAAACATCCTTTGCAAGCCATACTAAATTATTGAACACGTAACTCTAAACTCCCAAATGTCATGGCAGGATCTACGTCTGTTTGGCAAGGCGTCTGCTGTCAGATGGTCATGATGATGACGATGCTTCTCACAGCTGGTTTTAGTCAAAACATCTCTTTCAAACAAACCTTCAAATTGGGTAATGCCAAGAATGGATTGCAAAGTCATAATTCCTCCCTTGTATCAAATATGGCAATGATGCCACACACAAAAATGAGCAGCAGAGAAATTGTTCATGTCTGACATTGTACATTTCTTGACTTTTTCTTCAATTTTTTCCTTATATCTTGTGCAAAGAAATCTGCTCTTCAATAGATTGGAACAATCTTGGTTTTTGGTTCTTGCAGCTCCACAGCTCTTTCCCAAATCAAACTTCTGACTCATGCTTCACCTTTTGAGCTCTTAGCTCGCTCACTACAAAACTTCTTAACAGTCACCATGATGTCTGACAGCAATGGCATGTAACAGATGTGGTTGTTTCAAATCAGCCAGGACCTGACAGGGATACAGCCAGTAGGGAACAATCCATGGGCAGAAAAAGTAAATTGCTGTCATAATTCTTTTCTGAATTGCCTTTTCTATATTCTCAAATTGTATGGAGGTCTGTAACAGCTCTGATGCGAGATGTTCCCAACCCTTATTCTATGGGGGATATGAACAGGACACATACTTGCAGAACAAATGAGTAATACAACACATTTTCTATGTGAACACCAGTCAGAGAACAGTCAGAACAAACAATACATATTTTAGAGCTACAATACAGTGGACGCTAACACCATTAATCTTACAATATTTGGTGGCCAGGAAAAGCTGGATGTCTCACCCTGGACTGGATGTCTCATCTGCATGAAAAACTGGCAGCAATGGAGCCAAATAATCATATAGAATACATTCCAAATAAAAATTGATTCAAGACAAAACATCCTTTTATAGCCAGCAAAGGTTTTTGGAATCCTTCAAGCAACAAATGAAAGAGAGAATTAATCAATGGTGTTGTGTATATTTGTATCCCTGAAGACCTGAAATACACATTTTAGCGAGAGAGAGAGAGAGAGAGAGAGAGAGAGAGAGAGAGAGAGAGAGAGAGAGAGAGAGAGAACACGCATATTGTTTCAGTTAAAACTCAGAAATAACCATGGAGTCCTGTGGTTTAAAAAAGTCTGGGAAACAAATCTGTGCCCTAACCTCATATAAGGGTTTTGAATGTATGGCTTAGTTCACACTATATGTAGAATGTGCCTCTATGCAGATCCGTGTCCCCTGTGTCGAGTGCATGTATGTATGTATGTGTGAAGCCCTTTGTATGGCACGTGTGTTTTGCTTCGCATGCAATGAGGGATGGACATCACCAGGGCAGCATTACGAGTGAACGAGGCAGATCAGTCAGAGACTTAAAGCCCTGCTCCCCAACGGAGGAAGCGGACAGGCTTTGATGTTGATGTGAACAAATAAAAGGAAGCCAAAAGGAGTGGAATGGACCATTATCTGCTGTGGAGTGGGGCCTCCCGTGGAACTGAGCCGGCCTGCCCGCTTAGCTTCCAATCAGGGGGGGGGGGGGGGCACAGAGAAAGATGGAGAAAGAGAAAGAGGAGAGGGAAAGACACACAGAAAGACAGGGAGAGAGGGGGGCAGGGGGGGTCCAGAATCCTATTGATTTCACTCTGGTGCTAAATCCAAATACTGCTAAAAATACTGCAGTTTTCTATATATACATATGTGTCTGCAGCCTCTTACAAAGGACATTTGTATATATCATTTCCAGTTTAACGCTGCCAGCAGCTGAGTGAGGCTGATCATCACCAGAGCAGAGTGAGAACTGTTGATAATTATACCCACCTTGCTATATGTGGGAGAGACTATTTAGGTCAAATGTCCAAACTGCTAAATATTTTCTCCGCTGATAAAATAAGCAAAAGGCATCACTTGACTCCTGCACTAGCGGTAATTTTAGTCGTGCTAATAATAAGGCTTGGCTTGTCCTGTTTATCACTGCTAATGTTAACTCACACAGAAAGATTCAAGACTCTTTGCCAAATCCACAAATAGAAACAAATCCAAGAATAAAATCTGCATTAGATTTATGCTGAAGCAGAAAGTGGAGAAATACAACACCAATAGCTGAGCCTGCACGTGGCCACCAACATAAATGTATCAATCATCAATAAAAACAGTCTTTTAATGAAAGGGTGATGTGCACCAATATGGCTCTAGCCAGTCCTAGACTCAAATAAACGGATGACTAAGCAGAAGTAGTATAATGAACAAAATGACTGTGGTACATTTGTCACAAGCAACTTTAAAATCCAACTATGCAAAAGCCAACAATGTTATTCATTCTCGAAGGGAACACAGTATTTGCAGATACAGAGAGCTTGTTTGCACAATCTGTTGCACACGTTAGCCATTTTTTGTAATGGCTGGAAAAAGTGGGTCAGACATAAGAAAACAAATGTGTACAGGGCCAACAGCAGAGAGACAGAGACAGAAGGGTGGGGGGTGGGGGGGGGGGGGCTCAACTGTTTCCTCTTTGTCAGAGTGTGGTCACAGTGTGTCAGAAGTGATACAGCACTTCAGCATCTGAAGAGAAGTTTCCTGAGACAGATGTTTGGCTTTCAACAACAAAACGATGAAAGGCAGCTAGTACATCTATTTTCCATTGGTTGATCAGTTTTGTCTGTCTTTTTGATTTTGATTCCTGAAATAACCCAACAACTTTTTGATGGTTTGACATAAAATTTGTCCTCAGATGACTCTAGCGCGCCCATGTGGTTTTGTGTGAAACTATTGGATGGATTGGCATGAAACTTGGTTGCAGACATTGTCCTCTCTGACTAAGCTGAGCTCAAATTTTCAATTTGCTCAGTTCCTTCATTTATTGTCTAGAATACCTACAAAACTCAAGACACTCCCGTGGCTTCAGCTGTCTGTTTTGTTTAGTCATCAGCTAATCTATAATGGTTAATGTAGTGAACTTTATTCCGGTTAAACATCATCTTGTTAGCATTTTCATTGAGAGTTTACTAGCATGCTGATGTTAGCATTTAGCCCAAAGCACTGGGGTGATCAACTATAGTCCACAGACTTTATATAAAAATTACGACATGTCGGCTTCCAAAAGTGAAGCCACATTGTCTTGACAGGCCCCTGGTGGCTGGCAGCAGTATATGTCATAAAACCTTACTCCTTCACTGTAGTTGATAGGACATGGACCAAACTAAAAAAGCCAAAAGGCATTTCCTAAAGATGATTTTTTGTATTTTTAGGTAGCCATCACACTGGCATATGATCAAGTCCTTATTTGTCCAATAAGTTTGGTTTTAATTCATTATGATGTTTTACAAATGAGGTGAAATCTCTGGATTGACAGCTCAAACTGAGCACTCAAGCTAAAACTGAGACCTCAAGCATATGTATCTACTTAACCAACAACCAGCCTCACCCCCGGTGGCTACAGTGCAGACCCTGGCTTCAAATTTTGGCTTCATTTCTGGATAGTGGGAGGAAGTGGACACGCATCATCCATCTTTAGATGCACTACAGACTCACAAGGCTGCAAGCATGTCTACAAACTCTTAGTCATGTTATAATACTGTATGTGACCTGGTTAAATACAGAGTTTCTCAAAAAATGGTTATTCATCATATTATCATTGGATTGTAGTCTCGTTTTTGCTCAGTTGGACCATATGCTTACCTGCAACCATAACCCAATAGTCAGACAATTGCTGGTTAGCTTCACGTTAAGAAGAACGCTACATTAATTGCCTGTTTTTGGCAGAGGGATGAACAGATTTCTTGTCACAACTTTGGACTCACTTCATCTGGCTGAGACTGCTTGAAACATAGACTGTACGTAAAGATTGATGACACGACTGCATATTGATTATCCCCTGGTGGCTGGCTGCAGTATATCCATGTTGGTGGATGGGACGTGGCCCAAACCAAAAAGTCAAACTAGATATTATAGGTGGTCTCTGAAAATTAGTTATCACGCTGATGTTTTGAATTTGGTGCTAGAAAAACAGGGTTAAAGATGACGATTGACAGGTGAGACTGACCTGTGATTTGTCGAGTCCCTGTATCGACGTCTAAATGACGGCATCAGCACAAAATGGCATCGTTTGTATCTGGGATATTTTGGCTCCATGTCTGGAAAGTTGGAGGAAGTGGAGGCAGATCATCCATCTTTATAAACAGTGTATGGCCTGAAAGTTATTCAACGTTTTCTAAATGTTTTGTCTGAGCTGGTTCCAAACGAATTGACCCATGTGAAAGAAGTCATCATATTAGGTGTATTTCCCTTAAGAATAAAAGTAAATATTGGGACACAAAATGCAAATTAAAAACCAAAATGCATAAATAAGATATGAAGACTTGACAATTTACAGGAATAACAACATAAGTAGTTTGGCTTCCGATAATTGTTCAGTGTGTAAGTCAGAATCCATGAGAGACTTTGAGATAATACAGGAAATTACTTCATGGGTTTGCTATTGCTGGAACGCTTCACTGTTACTTTGATGCAATTAATAATGAATAATTAAAAAGACCTTTTACCTGCAGTATGATACGCTGGAATAAAAGATTCAGTATTATTGAGCACGATTGCTTCATTAAAGTGCTTCCTGCACTCAACGCTTGTTGAAGTCACTTCTAACTGGAGCACAGGTGTTACGACTATTTCTACACATGTGACACAATCCCAGAGGCTGTCCTGGGCCACTTTTTGTATTTTTCTTTCAGGGCAAAAATGACAGTGAATTAGGGTTGTCAGCTAAAACTTGTAATTAGTTTGTGGTGCCGCATCTGCTGAAGGGCAGTCATCTTTAATGAACATCAGCAGCCCTAATGGAGCGTAAAATGACACTAGGAAATACAAGATGTCAGGGTCAACAAGGGAACGGCTCCATCAGTCGGGCCCTTCATTCCCTTACAGTTTAGAAAGATCACTCAATAACGTGGAAATCTATGTCTATTTACTAATAAATTAATATTGATGCAGCAGGGTATATTTCTTCATTATAACATTTAAGCATGCTTCATTTAACTTTTGGGACTTAAACTGTTTCAATAACTTGTATTTCAGCGAGAGCTGCTGAGATCCGAGATGTCCTATTTATTGGGCTCCCTTTACTCTTCTCCCCCGGTCTACTCCTCTTTTATTTTAATAACTTTAAATATTTCCCACCAGGTTTTCCCTGTTGTGAACTTGTGCTGTGGAACACTGAGCTTGACCGAGCCTTTGGTTTATTCATGAGGTTCATTGAGGAAGGTCTTTGATGTCCATGAATTATTTAAAGGCAACACTTTTTTGAATAATCCCTCACTTTGGTAAATACTTCCCTGTGCTGCCCCACTAAGTCTTTTGCGTTTGAGTGGTTAGAGAGATGATGATACCTGAGAGCGACGAGAGACAAAAGTGGCAGACGACACAAATCAATACGGCATTTGGTGTCTTGGACATTTTCTCAACCAGTAAAAGGCCTTTCTAAACTCATGTTCTGTCTCTTTAACTATCACAGAACATCTTACCATGTGTTTTATCTCAGCGTGGGTCTTATATTATCTATGTGGGAAGTCTCCCTGTAAAAAATCCCCCTCTGTGGTGAGGTCGAGGTAAAAAATGCCCACCACAGCCTTGTACCTCAAATCTACTGACCTCTGTATTAACCTTGATGCCCTTAATGTACAGCCCACAAGTAATTTCTGGTCCATCAGGCAATTCACAAATTAACAAAAAAGCAAATTCTAATGACAGAAATTACTTTTTGCTGCGATTTAAAAAAGATAACATAGAAATTGTGGTCTAACTTTTTCAGATTGGTCCCCTCAGGCTGTTCAGGTCACTTACTTGCAGGTGAAAGCGACATGTACGAACCTGTTATGTGACATTGCTGACAAGCATCATGGTGAGTCTCAAGATAAGAAGATGAATGAATATTCTTTTGTTGGTGTGTCTAACTGCGGTGATGAAAAAGGTCAATCTCGAGCATCATTACTGCTGGAAACATGTAGCTTTGTGCTGGAATAAACATAATGCAGGAAACTGGAAGCACACTCAGAAGGAGAATGTGTGAAGAAGTTCCTTGTTGCTGTTGCAGACCTGCTAGCACTGATATGTTATTAGATAAATGATTGAAATTTACACCAGTATTTGGGACAATTACCGCTGTGAGCAGTTTCTTCAAAGCCTCAACATTACTGCCATCTCACACCTCAACAAAAACAAGCAGTGCTCTGCATCACGTTAGAGAGGTTGGTGTGGTATATGTGTTCAATAATTAAGTATGACCCTCAAAGTATGTTGAAATAGCCCTTGAAATAAAAAAGGTTCCCCGCCCCTGCTGTTTAATATATCAAAGAAACATCAAGGTAGAACACATTTTAGCTCACTTGACTTCTCTCTCTTTCCTTATCAGTTTAGAGCCATGAGGTTGGTTGCTCAACCCTCACCAGACGTCTCTCTATGATGCTGTCAAACACAGACATGAGAGGGCAAAATAAAAGCTAAACTTTTTTTTATGAACATTTACTGAAGCTCGATGCCTCAAGGAGAAAAAGAGATGAGCAATTCAAGGTCACACTGTGTAATGCTGCACAATTCTGAAGGTCATCTTATTTTCAGGGCAGCTAAACTCATGCAAAACCCATACAAGGTTTAATACCCGTTCTTATAGGGATATTTTTTCCAAATCCTAAACATTAAACAATTACTTATCTTAAGAGATGCTGTATTGTTCCTGGAAAACCTTCCTTCCCTGTGGAAGTGTCTCCTTGTGAACCCGAGGGGGAATCGGTGTAATGACTGTTTACTCCCTCAACTACAGGGCTCAGTTTATCATATCTCTTACGAGTAGGGTCTGTGCTGTGACCTTGGTTGCTATGGCAACTGTGATTGGGGACAAGGCCAGCTGGACTCTATCAGTGTCCTCCTAGCTCTCCAAGAGACAGAGATTGAACTAATGCGTTTAGGGCTTACTTCCAGGTGACCTGAGGAAACAGTGGCTAAGATTTTAAGAGGGTACGACAAAAGCACTCAGTAGAGCGCATACCTCCTTCCAGGCCCGATAGTGGATTCAATCAGGCTGCACCAAATTGCAAAAATTCACAGATATCACGTAAATTTATTCCATCAACATTCTTAAATTATCTCAGGGAAAATGGTAAAATTGTTTAAAACGCCTTTGTTGAGGAAAGTGATAAAAACAAATCCTAGATCTGCCCCCTTCCACCAAGTTTTGTGATAATCCATCCAGTTGTTTTTCGATGTTCCTGCTAATTAACAAACAAACCAACAAGCAAAAGGACTGGGGTGAAAACATAACCTCCTCTGCAAAGATAAAGATCCCTTCATGCTGTGCTTCAAATGCTCTTTTAGAAGTTGATTTCTCTTTTTCTTTCCAAGTGGAGGGCATGGTGTGTCATCTCTGAATAAAACTCTGTTTAACACAGTCGGTTGTTGCTGTCATTAGTTAAGAGAGATAATGTGTTCATTTCTATCTTGGAGGAAGAGGGAACAATAGGTAAGACAAACACCATATTCAGGAAGCTACACAAGCTAAATTTGATGCTGTCTGCGTGGTGGAAGTTTTCGAACCCCGTGTGTTTTTCTAGTTTAACGGCAGTGGTTAAGCCCATATTGAACATGAGACGGTGTGGACTGCTCTGCTGAGTCTGATCAGGGTAGAGACAGGGGTATACTTAAAAAGAACCAGTAAGAGACAGAAAAACTGGATGCAGCCGTCCCTAATTTTGTTGTCAGAAGAGTGTGGGGGAGCCCACTGACACCTAAGAGTCTGCTTCCGCTGCGTCTGACTCAGTGCTTACTCACATTACCGAGATTCACTGCAGATCTCTTCTCATTGAGATATCTTTGTCCGACTTATACCCAGATATATATGTGACTGTATGTCAGCCCTGTGATGGACTGGTGGGTGTGACCCGCCTCTCACCCAATGTCAGCTGGGATTGGATCCAGCCTCCTCTGACCCTCATAGAATAAGTGGTGTGACCAATAAATCTTTATCTGATGTCAGTTGTCGCCACAACTATTAATATAAATATATTATCTAGATTCTATAGTGTGTGATACATGTTATTTTGCCTGAGCCGAATGATTATTGTATCAATGCAGATGACCTGAGCCACAGACACGTATGTCGTCAATATCACCTAAACCGTGTGATCCATGTAAAACACAAATGACAAATGACAAAAACTTTGATTCTGTAAAAAACTGTAATTATTTCTTCAATATCAGTTGAATATTGCAGTTCATCTACGTTTATCTGAGGTTTTCAACCGACAACCGTATTTTTGGCATTGTTGAACATTTGCTATTTCCACAAAGGAGGTTATGTTTTCACACCTGTCCATTTGTTTCTTATTTATTTTGTTTCTAAGCACAACTGCGCAAACTGCTGGACAGATTACCATGAAGCTTGGTGGAAGGATGTGTCATGAGTCAGGAAAGAACCCAATAAAGTTTGGTGTTTATCAGAATCAAGGGGTAGAGCCAGAAAATATCTTTCTTTGACACTTAAAGATAGGGTGCTTTCACTGATTTCCCAGGAAATAATTCATGGGTGTTAATGATAAAATTGATAAAATAATTAATACATATTTGGGGAACTGATATCCGTGAGTGTGTGAAATTTGAAGCAGCTTGATGGAATTAAAGGAGACGGTTGGGACTTGGGCTCTCCTGGGTGTCACTCTAGTTTCCTTATTTTTCATCTTGATTGTAGCCTATAGCATGTTTGCAGTATTACTGTCCTTTATGTCTGCAAGTACAGTGCGTTTACAGTGTGCTACTCTACAAACAATATTTCACATTGATATTTGCAGTCATTTGTTTCCTTTAAACTATAACTGTTTTATTTTATAAGACATTAAAGCTGGTTTGAATTAAAATTTCTACATATTCCGTTTTTTTGAAAGGTTAAAGATTTTTTTTTTCTATTTAACCCTCATTGGTGTGCTCAGCGTCTTCTATTAAAAAAAGCCGTAATATTATGTGCACAGTTGATCGCCTGGTGATTAGTGATAGCCGAGACCCCCTGCTGGTCCACAATGTTAAGTCCAGTGAGCGTCAACAGCGCTCGCAACTAATCTCAGCTTTTCTCTCGTTTGATTTGCACACTGGGACTTATATCACGTTGTAAAATCACCATTTATGTCATGTACGGTATCAGCATAACTGTCCTTGCTCTGGCAGTTCTCTCTTTCACTCCCATACTGGTGCGACGAGCACGCATGAACAAATCCCCTGTCCCTGTCCTTTCTGTGTTTGAAAGGTGATATTATACAACAGCGTGGTATAATGTGGTGTGAGGGCAGCGGAGAGAGCAGTGACTAGGATCCTCACCCAGCCGTGCTCTGCTGTTTTACCCCATGTGGTGACACACAGCGCTGGCAGGAGTGATATAATTAGAATGGAAATTACAGAAAGTTACAGGCGAGCTAAATCCCCTCGCGCATCGCGTGGCTAAAAATGTCCCGGGCAACGCCAGTGGATGTATCACCATAGCAACAGCCTTCTTCTGCACTCTATTTTCAGACTGAAAAGGGAGAACCATCCAGAAAGAGCGGAAGAGAGCGAGGGAGAGAGAAATGCAAACATTGCCATTTCTGTAGAAACTGATACATTATTTAAGTAAGGAAAACATCTCTGAGTGAGTGCTGGCGGGTGGGAGGTGGGCTGGGCTGTGTGCGCTCGCTTGTCAGGGCTTAACTGAACCTTCTTGGGGGCATTAGTGTGACGGTCAAACAAGGACAAAGGGGTGCTGTGGGGTTGACTTACACATCTCAGCAGAGGTCAACGCTGAAATCCACACCAGCAGCCAGAGATGTGAACATCGGTGCGGCGGTGTGATGAGGCTTCCTACCCGCTGGTGCATCAGCTTCCACTCCAATCAATCACAAATCAAATGGTTAGTGGATGGACTGTTACGGCAAGTGAACCATCTCATGGAGAAAGAACAGGCTTCAATGAACCTAAATGGAAGCCAGTGTTTGAGTTCAGCATTGGGTCAAGGACACGGTGTCATTTCACAAACAAGATGTTTGACTAAACTAATCATATTTCAGTTGTATGTTCGTATATGTATAGGTATAGTTGTGCCTTGAAAACTTAAAGACATGTTTATTTCTAAGAAAATCCTGAGAGAAGCTTCATTCTTTATTCACTTCATCTCCATTTCTCTCTATTTCCCAATTCCTTTCACTTCAGTGCAATTTATTGTAATTCATTTCAGCACAATGTGGTTTATTGGCATGGCAGTCGGGAATGAAATGCCAAAGCACCAAGACAAAAGATCCACATTTTCTCCCTTTCTCTGTCTCTCTGATGGCCTAATCAGGTCTTAAATGAAAGCATACTCTCTCGCTCTCTCTGTCTCTCTCCCTCTCTCACATCCTCTGTCCATCTTTCCGTCTCCTAATGTTTCTCTCACCCCCCAGGGGTTCTGATTGAGCCGGCTGGGAGGCATGGATCTTTCTCTATTGATCCGCCTGCTGAATCACTTATCCCTTTTCCAATGGCCTTCATCACCAGCACTCTCTGCATGCACAGATTTCCTTACTTTTTTTGCAGCCAAGATCCAGGGCTCGGAAAAAGAAATGCATCACAATTGAGGAGAATATAATGACTGTAATGTAATGAACTGTAATAAATAACAGCGTCTCAGGAAAGAAACATGTAAAGCACACAGATCAGATGACAAGTACCTCAAGGAACAAAAGGCAATGTCTGTGATGAATCCAGGAGTCAATAACATTGTATATGGGTCATTGTTATATATAGGAATACATCTGATTGAGGGAAACATCCTGGCCATGCTAATGGGCACTAAAGAGTCTTGTTTCCGACAGATGCTGCAGTGAAGGAAGAGTTCAAAGCAGGAACGTATAGCGTGTAGAATCCTATCAAGGTACTAGATTTAGAGTCGCAGTTTCATTTATAGAAATGCACAGAACGACTGTATCTGCAGGCGTCTGCACATAAACATGTCTAAGAATAATATGAGCGAGGGAAGGCAACTGACTTATGCAGCAGAATTCGAAAACATGACAGTGTCATAAAGTGGAGCCAATATGCAGAATCTGTTTTTCATCAGCTGGAGGTGAAAACACATTCGGTTTCATTGGTGTTCACTGGTGAAAAAAAAATTAATTTCTGAAAAGCCTGGACACATGTAAAACTACGTGACGGAAAAACATACCAAAAGCCAAATATCTCAATAATAATCAGAAGAATAAATACCAAGCAACTGGCCTCAATATGGTTGAAGGCCTCTATTGTTCAGCACTAAACGCCAACAACCAGGATTATGCTTTGCGCATCCATATCACTGTAAACCTATGCATACAAAGCAAAACTGAGACATATATTTATATGGTGTGCTAGTATGTAGGCTGCTGGAGATCATTTGAATGCTGCAGTGGCCTTTACGAACCTCTTATTATCACCATCCATCAACATGTCATGCATCACTTTTTTCCTTCTGCTCAAGTGCCGAGCCAAAGACGAAGAAACAAGAAACTGTTCTGACTGGTTGCAATTTGAGTGTACGGATCAAACAATCGTATAGTCATCCACTCATTAATTCAGTACAGCGAGGAAAATAAATTACAGCTGAGGACCTGAACTCCCCGCGTCTCGCTGGCCAGTTTGGCGATGTGCATCCAGCACTTGACTCTGCCAGTTTAGACCACTGTTAACATGTTTTAAAGTGATGTGGCTTTGGGGAAAGCTGCGACGTTTTCAACTTTAAGGACCTTGTATACTGAACACCAAAAGTATGTTCTTTCCCATACTACTGGGAATGTGCAAAAAACATGTTCTTACCATTGAGAACAACAAGGAAGAGAGAGGCCAACATTGTTAAGACAGGTCCCAAGTGGTCTCGCTGCTTTTTGTGATGTCAACCAGATGCCTGTGGGCTGATACAGATGCTTTCATTCTCCTAGCAGGATGGACTCACTAACACAGCCAGCCTCCGTCCAGGCAGAAAACAAGTCCCTGCATGCATCCTGATAATGCCTATCTGCCCGTTTCTCTCCGCTTCACTTTCTTTGACTGTCACTCACTATCTCACTCTCTTTCAGTCCCACTCTCTCTTTCCGTCTCTTTTAATTCTTTCAGACTTTTTTTTTTTGGTCCTGTCCTCTCTGCCTCCCTCGTGCTTTTGTTTGACTTTATTCTCGTCATCAAACATGACCATTTGTCACTGTTGACACAATATGCTCTGACCTCCAGTGCGCTCCGTCACTTTGAACCTCTGCCGTCCTTCTGTCGGGAAGACTTGCACAGACAGGGGACACGGAGAGCGATAGAGAATGGAAGAATAATGATGAGCGTTTAGCACGGGGTTGAAAGTCTGTTAGAAACTAGATTAAACGGGACAAACGCAAATACAAGAACAGACAAAGACAGGGCACAACTGGATGGTTCCACCCCAAAATAGTGGCCATCTATAACACCTCTCAGCTGAGATGCCCACGTTGAGTAAGCAGGAATGATGTAGTGTTGTGTTAACTTGTCCTGGCAGCTTGCACACGTGAGCGCAGCGAGGTTATGCATGCTATTCCTGGCTGCAAATTTAAGGATGAATGTATGGAAACATGTGACACGCAAACACGCAAACATACACACACACGCACATTCATGTCTATTAAACTCCAGCTTTGGTTTACAGCTGTCAGTAGATTGAAGATGTAGGTCAAATAAGCAGACTGTCGGATTGTAATGAATAAATTCAGATCAGTAATAGTCGGCTGTGGAATCTGTGACTATCCAGAGTCAAAAGACAGAGAGAAAGTGGGAAGAAGGAAATTGGTAAATGGAGAATGAAAAATGAAAGCATAAAAAAGAAAGAAAGAGAGAACTGAGAGCGATTTAAATGACAAAGTGAGTATTAAAACGAGTGTCAGGAGGCAGAATGAGGTTTCTCCGAGCGGCAGATTTCTTGCTGACAGTCTGTGAAAACGTAGGAGCCCAAAGTGGCTGTGTCAAGACAATTGTGACCTCCTTGTTGAGCACGGTTAAGTATACGTGTTGTTTGTGGCTCATGCAAAGAGAGTTTATTTAAACCTTTGCGGGGTGTGTTGCCGGAGCTGGTCCAAAACCAGCACTGAGCCATGGACGTGCTGTTCCTGTTTTTGTCAAGTTGCCAGTGACCTGACATGTTTCTTGTTAGATATTAGATAATGACTAATACTGTTATCACCTCAATTTGTTTTTAGCATTTTGAAAATTGTGAGATGTTCTCCAGTGGTTAGGTAAGTGCTGATTATGATGGACTCAGCTGTATTGTAATTGCAGACACTGGTTTATTCAATGAGACACTGAAGTCATAGACTGTGAAATGTAGATGTTAGATCAAGAGAATAAATTATTAATCCAGAGATTTATATTCAATCCCGATATATTTTCAAATAAAGCCTGTACGGCCTTCATCTTCTCTTCAATGTGACAATATTGGATAACACTTCAGGATAATAAATGTAAATCATGACTAAGTGATATGATGTTGGCTAGAGTAGGGACACAAACAACATTCCAGTTAAATGAACTGAACAATCCTGGGTGTTAAAGATATAATGAAAATCAGATTTCAACTTTTTATGTCATTGTTTATAACATACTTTGTAAAAACTAATTAAAATCAAGATTTGACGGGAAGGGAAACAAACTCTTTGTATTCCAAGTCCCAAATAAAGACTATGGCAATGTTAGGTAAGCTTTACTTTTGACCACCAATCAGAGAGAGAGAGTTAATTTGGACATTACCAATTGTTAAATGAGTTTAAAGTCAACATTCCATCTACAAATTAATAATAGACACATCTTGGATCATCACAATGCTGAATGACAGTTGGCAGACGGTGGGACCAGTCCAAAGTCCAGGGGAGTGTGGCCTTGGCTTGAAGCCATGAGCATTGAGCATCACCGGACATGAGCCTGGATCGAGGGAACACTGGCCTCTCTTTCCTAGAGCCAGAAAAAACTGGAAAAGAGATAACCTGTCTCTGTCTGTAATGTTTTGACATCAGATAGCGATGTAATTCAAGGTTTTGTCTGCAATGTCTTATACACCTATCTATCTTGTATTTTTACAAAGTTTTAATCTAAGGGTTTGAGGAACCGATAATAATCCATTTAGTGATGTGAGTGGTTTGTTGTAAGTGATATCGGACTGATTTAAGAAGAAGCTCTTGTGAGGAGCATGGTGGGATGGATGGCAACAAAGAGGGCAAAGGGTGAAGTAAATATGGAGCACAAACTGTAAAGTAAAAGGACTGAAAAATTAAAGCATGGTTATCAATTTCACCTTAAATACATAGTTGTATTTATTCCAAACAGGTTTAAATGTTTACTGTTCCTCCGTCAACTGCATTCAGACTCATAATGCAATTTAAAACGTCCGCACTGCATTTTTTGCCCAGCACCAACATGATGTTTAAACAGGAACCAACACGCTGGCTTTGTTTGACTATTGTCCAGACTTCACCTGTTGAATTTCATCAGTCTGTAATTACTAGGAGCGCACCCTTGTGTGTATGTGCAGCGTGTCTACTGAGCAAACTGCTTACTCCACTGTATGCCAGACACACATGCAACTAATGTGTGACTTTGTGATTAACAGGAGATGAGTGAGAGCTCTGGTTATAGAGAGTGACAACACAGGGAGAGCGGACGCTGCAGAGGTGGAAATGAACAACATGTCACTCAGGCTGGCTCTGTATTGACATTAGAGGTCATGATGAGAGATTGAATCTACCTCTAGCTTCAGAAAACAGGGAGGGGGGGGCAAAGTCAAGGTCGTCAGTGGCTAAGATAGTGAGGAGGTGAAGGGGAGCCGTGTAGCGTGTTAACGTACGAACCAGCCAGCTCCTCTATTTGCCAAGCCTTTGTTCTTAATTAGATGTGAGACTGTGGGTCCTCCCTGTGCACATGCACAAGCAAACACACACATACAGTACAGAGGCAATCCCAGTACATATCACATGCATGTGAATGAAGCAGCTATAGGTTCTCTTTGCCAACCTGCTGCTCTGTATAACTTCCTGCCAGGTGCAAGGTGGAGATGACCACGCACGCACACACACACACACACAGGCAAACACACACACAACCACACCCACACACAAACACACACACACACACTCTCTCTCTTTTGCAGCAGCAGATGACTTCAGATATGTAAGGATTTAATCCGTGCCCCAGGTGCTGCAGAGGTATTATGGACAACAAAGGCCTGATAAAGATGCCATTTTTGTCAATTTGGCTCCAGGATATGATTAGTAACGACCCACACCAGGTGAGAGGCCTGAGGCTACGGCGCCACTACGCCAGTAATGAGAGAGGGAGAGAGAGGGAGAGAGACATGGAGGGAAGGAGAGGGAGTCGTCATCTTTTGGGGAAATTTAAAGCATCTTTAAAGATCACAGGAATTAAATGGCTAATTGGAGTGATGAGTCAATTAAGAGTAGTTTTCAAATTGTTCCTCACAAGTGCAATGAGAATAGTTTATAAACAGGGATATAAGATACACACCCACAGTAGTGCTGGGATGTTTTTAACTTCAGTGTCAACTTCTCAATGTTTTGAGTGCAGTGAGTATTTTTAGTTTGAAAGTATTGGGTGTTGCACACCTTTCAGGCCACAAGAGAGCAGGGCACACTAACCTGACATGAAATTAAACAAAATGGCTCATGATCCTCCTGAAATATTAAACAGCAAACTTGAAGCTGATAATTAATTAGATTAATTAATGTCTCCACTGAACTTACTGTGTTGCTAGTGTTGATGAGGTTGCAGGTTATAAACAACTTGTTTTTATGATACAATACTACCAGGAAAAAAATTTAAATACACAGAAAGATATTCAATGAGATTGAGTTTTAACCAAACTGCAGCAACAAGTCTACTTGGTTCGCAAGCAGCAGGAATCATACCCACAACCTAACAAGCACCAAGTCCACTGTTTGACTCTGGTACATGAGGAAATTCAATGAGCTCTGCTGCTCCAAACTGGTCCTTCGGTATTTTTCAGCTTACAAGCTGCGGTACAGCGTGTACAGGAAGTGTCGAGGGGAGCGAGTCTGTACAAGAGCTTGTTTCAGCATCAGCTGCATTGAGTAAAGTTTGCACAGTTTGTGCAGGTTTGTAGTACTGAGGGTCTCAGTAGTGAGAAATGGAAAACGTGTGAGTCAGTCACTATGGCTGCGCTGTACCATATGTAACATTTTAGAAATCATTAGTCACAGTTTCCCTAGTGTAACCACCCTCTGAAGGTTAGGGTCAGTTAAGGTTCAGTTTAACATAAACAGAAACACAGTGATGAGGAAACAGGCTTCGGAACAACATCGCCAGGCAACAGGTTACAGTAATTATAGTTTGAATTAAAACTGTATTTGAAATTAGATAATATATTTGGCTCTCCAGCACATGAACAGAGTTAAGACAAAGTGTTGCATTCTGATCTGGCTTTGTGAAATTAATGCTAATTCATCAATAAAATGTCAAAACGCTGGTTACAGTACTTTTCTCCGATCAACGGTCACATTCCCCATTTGGCCAGACCGCCTTCACTATTTACATCTGTTGTGCTCATGTGGAAAATGCTGGAAACTGCATTGTGCTGGGAGTCAGTAATTTGTTGATATTAGCTAATTTTAGAAAGTGTTGCACACTGTTGGTGCTGTGGGGAAATGGAGGAGAGGCATTGTGGGAAGACACTCTGGTTGTTTAGTTTACGTTACAATCTGTTCGCACATTCGCAGTAAAAAAAGGGATTAATTAATGCAAATTGTCGCAGAATATTTCATATAAATGGCCTGTATTTATATATGTATTTATGTAATATTTATTTAAAAGCTCAATTTGGTCACAAGGCAAATTTAAACCCTGTTTGAAGTTGTAATGCTGCCGACAGTTAACATGTAAAAAGGAGAGCTGGTCAGAGATACAGGGCTTTTTCCTGGATTGAGTACATATAGGAAGGTGTAAAATCCTGTCAAGCTCACTGGAGAAGCTATTTGGCCGCTCATTTTGGCCCAGCACTGCCGTAGTTGAAGACAACACTTCAGCCTTTGAAGTTGTAATGATTCAAAACAAACAGGAAACCACAAAGTATCATTTCAAAAGGAGGCCCAGAGGAGACGAGGAAGCCAGAGACATGAGTATGAATGGGGCTAAGGGAGGAGAAAACGGCAGCTTGCTGTCGAGCGCAGCAGGTTAATTTGCTCTTGTAAGAACGAGGGCTTTCCCTCTAGCCGCCCTTATCTTTGTTGTCCTCCTGGATGTTAGTGTCAAACCGAGAGGCGGTGTAAGGATCCTGCTTCTGCACTGTCACCTCTCTGGTTGCAGCCCAGGAGTGACAGAGTAGCAGCTTTACACTGTAATCCTGTAATTATGTCAATTAAGGGGCTGAAGAATGGAGGTGGGTAACGGAATTTTGTAAAGAGGGGAAAGTAATATCACATACTAAGGTGTATGCCTCACACATACACGGGAAACAAACAAACCCATTACACCAGGATTGTGATGTTGAAAAAGAGGATTTACTCTCTGTTATTGAGCTCTGATGAGTTAAGATGTTTTTAATTGGTCGAACATGGTCCAATCATTGTGGATTGGATTCCTTGAAAGCAACTACAGGAAAAACGGATTTAGCTGGAACAGCAAAGAAAAGAGCCAAAATTTGAATTGAGGATGAGTGTCAGGCGAAAGGTCTTAGGGAAGAGGGTTGTACATTACCTCAAATAGGATTTACAGCAGCTATAAAGAGAGATTACACAAAAACCTGGAGTACACAGTCGTGTTCTTGTACGTCGTAGTCCTGTGGGCAACTGCTCTTTGATACTGGTTTTACAGAAAGTCAGCCTTGATGACTGTAATGCAAAATAGGTGAAACACTCACTGAAACATGCTGCAGCAGCTCAGACGGGTGCTGAGTCTTGGTCAAGGAGAAACCTGAAGTCCAAATTTCTTGTGTAAATACACTACCCTAGTCAGTCTGATGAAAAGTAGGGAAAAAATAGCCATGCTGAACTGAAGTGTAGGATTTACTAAAGTTTCTAATTTGGTTATTATCATAGTCCCCAAGGATAAACAAAGAAAAGATAAAACAACAAACTTTCTACATACTGGCTTTAACCGAAACACAAGGGTGAGAGCACAAACATTAAGAGAAACAACTTGGAAATATGCAAACAAGGAAAATAGAAAATCCCAAATGCAACAAGTACAGCAGAAAACATGCTAGAAAAGCCACAGAAAAAAGGAAGCATAAGAAACACTTACTAGTTGGCAGCTGGAGATGAACAAGTGTAGTAACACAAACAATAATGTAATCCACCAGTGGTTACGGAAGTGCAATACTTGGGACACTTGTAGGCCCTTATCATAGTAGCAAAATGCCTAGAAATGTCCCGATCAATCAGAATGAGCCGGACACTTCTAGGCACTTATCATTGAAGCAAAATGCCTAGAAATGTCCCACTCTTGGTGTTAGGGAAGTACATTACGTGGGAGACTTGTAGGAACTTAACATTATCGCAAAAATGTCTAGAAATGTCCCGGCCAATCAGAATGAGCCTGACATTTCTAGGCACTTATCATTGAGGCAAAATGCCTAGAAATGTCCCACTCTTGTGGTTAGGGAAGTGAAATACTTGGGCTCTGCATACTGGTTCATCGTTACTGCTAATAGTGGTGCCTGTCCTTCTCGTGCTAAACAATGTCTGTCCTGAAAATCCTGATTGTAACATTGTTGCTAATGTGGTTCAAAAAAGTCCAAGATAGTATTTCTGTAATGTTGGTAACGAAAATTTAACAACAAACCAGTTAACATCACTTTGTGCAGCAGTTAGCAGCAACTAATTTAAGCATTGCGGCTATGGATAGTTATGAAGTTAGTTTCAGCAGTATTATGGTTGTTAGAGAATCTACTCAAGGCTATCAATATACCTACATTATCGTATTTTCACCTGGTTTCTAGTAACTGTTACGCTAACTGTCAAGGTAACTTGGTTTTGTTTAAAGTTAGGGGTACCCTTCACAGTGAGGACTGGACTTCTGTCATGTTTATTAAAGATTCACTCCAAGTGTTTCCAATGATCCTGACTGATAAGACCTCAACTTAGCTTGTGTTTTGATAGTTTAGTTCAAGGAAAGAAGTTTAAAAAAGCAGGTTTACAGTTTGGCAGAACCGAAGAAACTGAGGGATCTAGAACTCCAAGGGTTAGGGTTAGTCCAAGTCCAAGCAGAATGTTTTAAAAAGTCTGGTTATTCTGAAGTCTATCAGGATCTGGCACTTTAGTGCATGTTTGAGTTTAATTGTAAAAGTATTTTCTGTTTGGGAGTTCTCTGTTTTGAGTTTTCATGTTTGCACTCTGTTTCTGTTTCCTGTTTTATTTTGTAGTCTGTTCCTTGTGTGTTGTTTCTGTCTTCACTTCCTGTCGGTGATTGTCTTCCTCTGCCCTCATGTGTTACACCTGTGTTCAATTGCCCCTCCCTTCCCTGTGTATTTAAGCCTCTGTCTTCCCTTTGTCCTGGGTCGGATTGTCTGTTTTTCCTGCGGTGTTGTCTGTCCTGTTTTTCCTGCGGTGTTTCTGGTTGCTGTCCTGGTCTCCTGAACCTAGTGTAAGCTTACTTGTGTTTTGTTCCTCCTGTTGTCTTTCCAGTTTGCTACTCCTTTTGTTTTGTTTGTTACCTGTTTAGTGTTAGTGTTTAGGTTTTGTTTGTTAAAGAACTTCTTTTATTAAATTACCCTTTTATTTAACTATCTCTGCATCTGGGTCCATCTTTCCATCCAAACCGTGACAAAGTCCTTTACTGGGACAGTTCACAACAACTTTTTTGCTTCTCACGATTTGAACACGCTGACCTTGTTAGCCAGCCAGCTAGTTAGTTGATTTCTCAGTTAACTATTAGCTGACATAATGATGGACGGCCTCTAACATAGCACGACAAACACAGGAACCATGGCCTGTTAACTACAGGACTGGATCTGTGGATGCTCGGAAACTTATCGGTATCGAAACAGGTTATGTGCTAACTAACAGATCAGTGTGTACAAAAGCAATCACTGCTCTTGGCTTCATCACTTAGAAGATCACATATGGAGCCTAACCCGGTCTTTTTCGAGGGAAAGATTCTTATGAGACCAGCAAACCCTTTTCCTGAAGATCGTTTTAAATGAGGATCAGACTTGAAGGCACCAAATATGAGTCATAACACTTGGAACAAAAGCTAACAGGACAGTGAGGAGGATGTCAAACAGTCTTCACACTCCCACATGCTGCTCCAATCATTCACAACAAGTGAAATCATCTGTGTGGGTGTACAAAGGGTGTGCAGGGCCTTTAACAGAAAGTAATGTGACTAATTACTTCTGCTAGAATCTAATTAGTGATGAATAATTTATTACATTTTTCAGGTAAGGTGACCAAAATTGCAAATAACCCATACCTCAAAGCATGCTTTTATTATTATTTCATCACTACTAACTCGACTTTTCAAATAAACCCAACTATATCTGTCATCCAAGCACAAAATGTACTTTTTAAAGTGTATCTCTTGTTGCACCCTTATTGTATTTTCGTTATCATTTTCATTGTAAGGTTTTTTCCCTGGGTAGTGAGAACTTGACTCACGAAAACTTGTGTAAAAATGGTAACACACAACTGTCATCCTCTCACATTGTTGCATGGTTCTGCTGTTCAGTTACAGCTCCAGTTAACAAGGATGAGTCGAGGATATATAGTTACAGATACAAGTTTTTAATGGAACACTTTCTGCATCCTTGTGCAGTTGACGCAGTGTTATTCTTGTTTTCCTCTGCAGTACCGCAGGCTACTTACCTTCTCTGTGGTTCTGATCCATGTCAGCCATCAGCAACAATCCCCCAGGAGACATCCCTCGCTGATGACATCATCTCTCAGCGTGGGAAGTTGATGGATCCCTCGCCATTTTGGTGCCCGTGGTTTTGATGAAGTGGCGAGCAGGTAGCTGAGGGGGGAGGTGAGCGGAGGACGACTGCCAAAAACACCCATAGCGCTTTGTCAACGTCATGGAGGTGCACTCAGGTCCCCATGCAGCCCAGACAGAGATTAAGAGCAGGGAGGACAGTGGAAGTGGTGCATGTGTGTGTGTGTGTGTGTGTGTTTACGTATGCGTGTGTGTGTTTGCACCATCATCAGATATATCAGATTATCTCACTACACCTTTATCTATTATACAGTGAAATATCTCCACATGACTCCCTACACAAGCAGCCGCCCCCTCCTCCATCCAACCCTCATTGAACCTTTAGCCTGTGAACTGGCCCAAGATAAAGAGTCACGAGGGCAGGTCAGGTGAGGAGAGAGGGAAGGAGGGAGAATAGCTGCAGAGTGCTGCGTTCCCTCGATGAATGTGCAAACTCTCTGTTCTTCAAACGGCTTCATCTCACTTTAGTCTTGCGCTGTAACGGACCAGCAGGAGGCCTCGCAGCCGGGAAGCCCGCCATGAGCTCATACAGTTAAAATGTAATTTAACCGCATGAGAGCATGTGTGTGTGCATATGGATATCTGAGACAGCGTGTGTGTGTCTGTGTGTGTGTGTGTGTTAATGTGACACCGTACTGTATACAAGACAAGGACAACGGGAGATGCAAGGCCTGCAGTCCTTTTTCTGTCAAGGGCAAATCAGACCTGTCAAAAAGCATCAAGCCGTGCTGCCATGGCAACGACGTTAGCACCCGCGAAGGTCACAAGATGGAGTGTGTGTTCGCCTCCTGCTGGGCTGCTGTCATAAATGACACACACACACACACACATACACACAAATTCAATCTGTTTAAAGCATAGAATCATTTTTACAACCGCTTTTTTTTTTCTTTATCATTTGCAGGGAATCAGTTGGCATCCTGTGTTACCACGGAGACCGGAATTTTTGTGGGTCAGACAAAGTTGATTTAATTTTGTGTTAATAATGAGGCAAAAAGATGAAATGTATCACTCTAAAGGTGCTCTACTTTTATTGAGTCTTGGGATAAGAATCTCAGATTTAAAAGCACAGGACTGTGTTCATATCGAGATTAATACACACACACAGACTCACACACTCACATACGTCCTTGCACATCCACAGACATTTCTCAGCAGGTTCACAGGCTCATTAGAGTTTTCCCAGCTGTCTGAAGAGGATCTGTGGGACGTCGCCATCACTTACCTCAACTACATAGGGATCTAACGCCGTCACACACACACACACAAACACACACACACACAAACACACAAACAAATGTGAGCGTGTGAGCTCAGAGCAATGTGCATCCACACAGGGCTTGGTTCGCAAGCAGGGCCGGCTGCCCTGCTTTTCCACAGGGCCGGCTGCTGGTGAGATGATGAATGTGCTGCTCCACCGTGTGTCCTCCCTTTGTTAATAGAGTGATAGAGCCACAGTGGCACCCCGTGCTTGCCACCCCTCCTATCAGCTACATCCAGGAAGTGGTCATAAATAGGCACATAAAGCCACAAAGCCCTTGGCATCTGAGCAGGGTCAAAGACGCTTTGTAATTTTTACCTCATTACAAGAGTGGAACCGTTTCCACACTGTGCTGCCCTTGGGATGAAGTCCTCTGCCTTTATGGGAGACCCACTAAAAGGAAACACAACAAAATTAGGAGTTATGGGGATATATGACCATCCTTCCTTTTGTTTTATGAGATAGTTGTAACTCCGCAAACTTCACTTTTGAGCCCTCCGAGGAATAAAACATCTTCAAAGAAAATGATAACAGTCGGCTACAGAACGCCTCGAGGCAGAGAGGGTATCATCAGCTCCGCCCTCCTCTTCCTACTCCATTGGTCAAGTTCACACCCAAACGCCTGTCACTCATCTTGACAAGCTGTCAGCTTTGTAGCGCTATCTAGCCTCGGGCTGAGGGGTCCGGCGTCGGCGAAGCTCACAACAGATGCAGAAAATGTGGAGTTTGAATGGCTCACGTCGACTGAACACACGCAGGTTCACTGTTCTTTTGCCACCGTCGTCATTTCACCACAGTGAGTTTGTTGTGAGCTGTCGAGCAGAGAGGTGCTAGTATTTGTGTGACTACAACACAAGCAGACGATGGCAGACTGGGCAAGTGCAGGAAATAAAGGTGTGCTTGATTATTTCTTTAGTTTTTAAAAACCCTCTGCCAGGAAATGTTAATGCAGGAATACACTGCTCCATCATTAGACCTTCCACTTTTTATTAAAAAATGTGATAATTTGTTTGAACTAATCAAATATATAAATGGTAAAACTGTTACATTTTTACAGTCTATTATGTAAGTGCAAGGTTCAGCGGAAAACCCTCTCAAAAGTCCTTATCAGATTGACCTTCTGCATTCCATACCGACCGAACAGTGAACCAAGCTAATGAATGAAATTAGTGGACACTTGAGTACAGAGTGGTGGTGATAAGATTAGCATCCAAGCATCTACACCACAGACGTCGAAATGACCAACTAAAAAGACAGACAGCAGCTGCCGATTCTTCCCACAGTGACAATAAATGTTAGGATGGATGCAACCCAAGGGAGGAGGTGGAGGCAACAGGAAATGGAACAACACAATATTGAGTCAGCAGGGACACGCACTGTTAGTTTATCAAGGGATGTATGACGTCAAGACACTCATCTGATGATTTCTATTTAAATTAAGTTAATATGCATCATCGCTGCTCAAGATGTGCAAAGCAATTAATCTCCTCCTATGACAGAAAGACAGAAAGAAAGAGAAAAATGTGTTATTTAACAGGGTCTTACATTCAGAACGGCTTTACACCTTCACACCTCACTCTAGTGTGCATGTATATCTTGATTATGAGGGGGAGAGAATATGAAATAAGAATTCAATGAAACAAAATAAAGTGAGTGCAACTGTCACTGTGCCCTACTAACGATAAAAATGAAATATTAGATAAAGTAAAAGTGTATTATATATAAATAACATTAACATTAAAATAGTGATGGTAATGACCCAACCAACACAGCTGAGTAACTACTGGACCAACCCAACCCATGTGATGATGTGTTAAATATTCAACGCAAATATTGGTATATATTATATAATATAAATCATATATAGGCTATCATACTTTTTATAGTTTGTTCAGTGTGTTGCCCAAGGACACTTCAGCATGCAGACTGAAAAATAACACACAATGAACCAGTGAAATCACTTTACTACTTTATTCAAAGTATATCCAAGATATAGAAATACAAATCATACATGCAGTCCACGGTGCATGTCATTTTTTCAAAAAGCCTTCAAGTCTACAACTCCCAATAAATTCCTAATTTAAAAATATCCCAAAAGGCTGAACCCTGCAGTTTTTCTGTGTGTAAAAATAGTACAAATAATACAAGAGAATTTATAATTAAAGTGTTTCAGCACAATGAGAGTAAACTATGATGATTTAGTCATTTTAGTATAGTAACAACAACAACAATGTATTCAAGCCTGTAGTGAACATTGAAAGTGAAAAAGCACCATTCGTGGTAGTGACAGTGAGCGGCTCCTCTCAGCCTCCACTTCACAGTAAGTAGTGGTTATAGTTTATTTTGGAACGACATCAGCTCACCAGTAAACCACCGTGACACAGAGCAGAAACAGAACAACGAGCAGTTTTACATGGTGGAGTCTGTTTTGTTTTCTGTCTGTTTACGGGACGTGTCCAAAATGTACCGAAACAGTTTTGTTTCTCTGCAGAAAATTTGGACCGTTGCAAACTGTTTGGTATTTCGACAGAGATGAACTTGGGTTGATCAAAGCACTTGTTTGCCAAGGACGTGCTCATTAGCATATAGTCTGAAATACCTGGCAAAGGCATTAAAGGGAAATGTCAACGCTTGTATTTCTATGTTTGTTAATAGTATTTTACAGCTAGTGTTGTCAGCTTGCTGTTTTCCTTCAGAAGCGGCGTATAGTCGGTTATGATCTTTTATCACCGCGGGTGCCACGCTGCGTGACACACTTTCATCATAGTGTAGTTTAACTGTGAACAAACAAACCTCCTCCACCTCGGGGGTCTCTCATGCCTAAACAAAGACCTCAGGGGATCGTTCTGATCGGCTGCAGGCTTCCCAGGGTAGTGCTTCACTTCCACTTGTGTAATACTGTAAATGTATCGCCTGTGAGCCTGGCCGAGCATAAAAGCAACAATACATGCAATAATATGTTTTACCTCTTCTTTTGTGTTTACTGTTGTCAATGCTGATAAGTATGGTGCCGTTTCTTCTGTGTTACAAAGGGAGAGGCCCCTGACACAGGCAGTAATGGAGTTAATGTTTCTCACGACACAACAAGAGTGGTTTGATTAGAATACAGTAGATATCAGAACTGGGCACGTGCTGCATCAGAGACCACGCTGGCAAAAACCCAAGAAAAGACAATTCCTACCCCAGTACAGGATCAACTTACTGAGTGTATAACCTGAAAAATCAAGGAAAATCTAATATTATTTCATAGATGTAAGAGAACTGTCTTCTCGCCAAATGTGGAGTGAAAATCAAAGCTGACTTTTGAGGATGAAAGGCTGAAGGATGAGGCTGTAGTGGAGAGTAGTAAAGTGCTTAATCGTTTAACATGTAGATGTAAATAAATAAAAGCTGACGTTTGTCTCCGAATCATCTCAATAACCTAAACCAGGGGTGTCCAAACTACGGCCGCGGGCCATCTGCGGCCCGCCATCCATTTTAAATTGGCCCGCCTCAAAAAATAAAAATAAAAAAATTTTTTTTTTTTTTTTTTAAACTAACAATTTAGTAGCACTTAAATGGCACTTACTTATAGCACACTTATTGTAGTTTTGCTCTATTTTTGAAGAAATTGTACTTTCTTGATTCTTGTTGTTCTGGGTTTGTACCCTCGGGTACCCTTGAATGCACTTATTATAAGTAGCTTTGGATAAAAGCGTCAGCTAAATGTAATGTAATGGACTATGGCCCACTGTATTGTACTTCTCAGATAACACCGTTACGCCCCCCCTGCCCTGAGCGACGCGATTGTCAACAGTCCGATCCAGGGCAGGGGGGCGTGGCGGCGTGAGTGGCCCAGACCATCGTATTTTTTTCTGTATGTGGCCCTCGGGTAAAAAGTTTGGACACCCCTGACCTAAACCCAAATATCTTCTGTGTGCAACCAAAACAAAGGAATACATTTTCCAATAGTTTCTATGGGGACTTTACACTGTCACCGCAGTTGAGGATCCTCTGCTTGGGTTGTGACAGCTAATTTCAGTCCAGTCCATAGACTGTATATGGACATAGTGATAATAGCCACCTAAAATGATATGGCTCATTTTTGAGAGAGAATCTAATTTGAAAATCTAATTTGACTTTTATTTGGTCAATCCACTAACATAGCAGAGGTAGGGCTTTCATCTCAACCATCATTACAGTCTATAGATGTGTTTCAATTCAGGGTTTGCATCATTCAGAGGCTGCATTTAAGACACATTGTGTCCCCAGTGGCATGACTAGACTGTCCCATTTCAAAGGCTCCTTCAAATGGAGCAGACAAATGCATCCTTTTATCCCTCAGAAACAAAAGCCTCCAGCAGCTTGATCTTTCCTGGCTCACCCTATCCCAGGGTTCATTGTGCTTCGGTGATGAACCGTTTTTCAAAGCGGTAATGGCGCCGACAAGACTTCCAATATTTGAGTAACACATTACACAGTCATTTATTTACTGTATTACAACAGTACACATGTTGAAAAAAAAACAAGGAGCAGGTCCAACTCCAGCTCTGTTGCTGTGCATCAGCCTCTTTAGACCAGATGATCTTGTTTTGGTTTGGCTTATGTGGTCTATGTCTAAGTAAGGTGGACAACTGAAATAACACCACAGAGAAATTATGTTTTGCACCAACCTTTTCCGGCTAAAATAAAAATATACAAAGATTAGCACTTTAACCCACGGTGGTTGGAGACTTGAAACAACCCTCACAGCCTTGTGATGTTTAAGCCTGTCTGCATCAAGGTCCCTGGTATTTGGTCCCACAGCCTCACTTTGCTTGCGGTTTCTGTCTCGTGACTCCACAGGGAGCAGGAGAAGATTAAGAGTGAGACATCTATGTGGGCAAACACAAAAAACAAATAGACATAGGAGAAGCAAAGCCTCTCAGGGTAATAAGACGACCGACTCATGTGAGCTTTATGCATCGTTAGTTTCGGTCCACTTTGTAACCTGTACAGCCTCCTCCTCTCCCTCCCCCCTTTCCTTTTAGACAAGTGCTATTTGGTAAAGCAGAGATCCCAGAACAAAATAATAACAGCCAGAGAAGGAGGGGAAAAAGGTAGCTGTTCAAAGATGTGATGTTTGACCTAGAAAAAAATGCCTACGAATCCCCTTTGAATTATTATTTGGAGTTACGAGTGGCAGCGGCACAAGCTCTCACTTCAAAAACAAACGTGTGAGCAGTCAGGTTTCCGATTTTCAGGGTCAGGCCTCTGCTTTATTTGCTCGGGCTCCGACAAATTCCCCTTTGGTATTTGGTTCATTCCAATTAATGGCAGTGGTGGATGTTTGAGCAGCTCATTGATGTTTATCAGTTCTGATGAGAGAAAACTGCCACCATCATGGGCCCTGATTATAGCTTTATTCATCTAATGCCAACACACACGCACACACAAGCACACACACACACTAGAAAATGAGAGGGAGGTCTGCAGGATATATTGTACTGTAGATCCTCCTGTGCTGTGTTGTGTTACAAAGCACCATAACACACATTCAAACAGTCACACAAAACTGTGACTGATAAAAATGATCAAATGGCGGCAGAACGCTGATTACAGCGAGTGATTCACCACCAACAGATGTTGTGTGATCGTAAACAAGAGGAATTTTGTCAGAGCCCTGAATCAAACTTCCTGCCCTTACATGGCTGAGTTTGTGTGTGTGTGTGTGTGTGTGTGTGTGTGTGTGTGTGTGTGTGTGTGTGTGTGTGTGTGTGTGTGTGTGTGTGTGTGTGTGTGTGTGTGTGTGTGTGTGTGTGTGTGTGTGTGTGTGTGTGTGTGTGTGTGTGTGTGTGTGTGTGTGTGTGTGTGTGTGGGGCACAGCGCCTTTTTAAGGTGCTGTTATTATTCCAGGCAAACTTGAATTCCGGCTCTGGGGGGAGAACAAGTGGCTTAACAAAAGCTCAGGTTGAGTCATGTTGCTTCTTTGATCACGAGCGAGAGATTCAAAGTTTCCCCAACATCTAAAACTTTCCAAGTCCGACATTCTCCCTTCTTCTTCTTCCTCCTCCTGCTTCTGTCAACTTCTTCTTCTTCTCCACCACATCTGATACAACTGTGATTACAGCGCAGTCTTTATATTTACTAATCCGATGGCAACATGGGCCCTGAAATGTTTATTAAACTGGTTCGGAAATAAATTGAACACAAATTTAATCAAAGCTTCACGCACTGTGTGTGACTCCGCTCCCAAAATGCTCTGGTTAATCTTTGCTTAATATTTGAGAATAATTTCAAGGCTCATTTCAGCTCCGTCCATGACACATTGATATGATGTGTCATGTGCTCGAGGATTATTCATGTACTTCAGAGAACTCTCTATTCCGTCTGTCACTTCATTCAATATTTACTACAAGATAAATGCATAATGAGGAAGACAGATATTCTTGTATATCATTCTATATGAGGGCAAACAGAATAACGTTTACCTTCAGGGCATGGTCACACTAACGCGAATAAGGGCGTATGATCTTTGCCAACCGAGGCTAATGACGTATCATCAATAGCTGAATGTGGGTGCAGGTAGTAGGGAGGGATCTCTGTAGTCCATTATTGATACACATTCAATTTACTACAACTAAAACTACCTGTCCCACAAGTATACTGAGGGAGATTTTTCTCTAAAGCAGCTGAAGCTACAGTAGATCCATATGCGGATCCACACACCTTGCTCTGTATCCAGGAAGAAGAGCGCTGTGTTCAGATGTGCATGTAGAGACTGGGGACCGCCTCATTAAGGTGTTAATTGGGTTGGTTATACCTGCACTGCCCCTCACTGCTGTGGGCAGTGTGTGCTTCTGTGTCTTTGTGCATGAGAGCGCGTGTTAAATGTAGGTACTGCTATGGTTTGGGTGGATGTATGAAAAATGTAGTTCTAAAAGCAGAAGCCAAAAGAGGTGCAGGGTGATGAAGAGGGGATCTGGGGAGGTGGGTGGTTCTCTTGGGGGAGAGCGGGAATCAAAAAACAGACGGACCTTTTGATGAGATGTTATTTGATTTCTGATTGATACAAGACCCTCTCTAATTGGTCTGTGCTGTGAGAGCGATGGCTTCCAGGCACAGCTGTCACCGGATCAGATGTATGCTGATGTGCCCCCGCTTCATCAATGACCTTTTTGAAAGTGAAGGCCCGGGCTGTGCAAAGCTGTCATGTTGAACACAGCGAGGGATGACAGTCGGGTTACAGAAATCAGGTTACCAATCTAATTTCACATGTCACAATTTCTTTTTTCCACGATCAACTGTTTTTTTTTATTAAAAGACACCACAAAGAAAAACAGGCGCTCAAAACACAGTCACCATAATTACAAATATTAACTTCACTGTACATTTTAGTGCCTGTAACATAGAATCTTTAAAAGCTAAGAGAGAGGGATGGTATTGAATTTGAATTTGCTTTTAAACAAACCAAATCTCCATGTTTTCTTATTATTATTATTGAGTGTTCATGTTGGATGTTTCCTACCGGAGAGCGGGGTAATCTTGCTCCATCCAATCAGCACGGAATGTTGTATCTGTCTCACCAAGGTCATTCTCGGTGATGTGGAGGCCAATGAAGAATGTGCTGGATGCAGTTAATTCGGTCTTTGTCATGTTGATCAGAATGTTTCTGCTGTGAAGAAAATGCAAATAAGCAAATAAAAATGTAATAATGCAAATTTTGTAATAGCCATGTTCAGAGTAGGCCAGGGTGTTAGAATAACTGAGGGCAAATCATATTGGTTTATAAATAAAAAATACACAATTTAAATAAGGTGGGATACCAAAATAATCAAAATAAATAATGATAACTAACACACACACACACACACACACACACACACGTTTGTACAGCTATCTTAGTGAGGACACTCATTGGCATAATAATGCATTCCCTAGCCCCTAACCATCCAAACTGAATGCTCAATCCTAACCCCAACCCTTAACCTAAACCTTAAATCTAACCCTCACCCTAAAACGAAGTCTTAACTCCCAAACAGTCTATTAAAGGGGGGGTCACAAAGTCAGGACCGCTCAAAAGGTCACTTACCCAAAATGTCCTCACTCCCTTGGTTGTAGACTCAAACTGGTCCTCACAAAGATAGCTATACAAGAGAACACACACACACACACACACAATACAGTGTTGTAATTCCAAGTGCTTACATATACTTACAAAATTGTGACTGATAAAATGATCAAAATAGCAAGAATAAGGCTGATTACAGAGAGTCATTCATATGTATATATATAAAATGTATCACACACACTTAAACTATTCACATTAAAGGTAGCTATGGTCTACAAATACTGAACTCAATTTATTAAATATCCACCAAGTTTAACATTTTAATTGTATTGTCATATCATGATTTCTCTGAAAAGTACATGAGGACCTCAGTGTGTATGTAGGTGGCTACAGCTCTGCTCACACTTCATAACAAGGTTTTTGTAAACTGCTGGATCAAGTAAGTTATGTCAAGTGTGTCAAGTAAAAAATCTGATATGTCAAGTTCAGCCTCAGGTGAGATTGTCCATGCCTACCCTGCTCCGTCCTGCAGCCTCGACAGGTGTGACTGGCTCACTCGCCAAATATATTGATTTTCCCAAGACCAATTAGCCTGGCGTCACAGATCTCACTCACAAATTCCGGACAGCTGGGGGATTTTCCAACTTTAATCACACATCAGTGCTAGCCCCTCGGAGCAGTCTGTAATGTTTATATCTTGCCCCGGCCCTCTGCCAACTCTGTATCGATCACTACCCGGCTTTCGCCCTGAGCCACGACCCGTAGCTATCCGTGTTCATCCGCCCGCCGCCCCTCTAGCTCTCCCTTCTCCTGGCAGCAGAGACGCAGCCGGAGGGGGCTCGGGCAGGAGAGTGATGATTTCCTCATGAAACTGCCATTGATTTTGTGACATGCTGATGCCATCTCTTTCTCTGTCAGCAGAGAGAGTAGGAGAATGATCTGGTCTTTACAGAGCCGATTGGTGTTTATGTAAAACTGTGAATGAATGGGGTAATGCGCAGGTGGTTGGTTCACAGTCAGGCAGGAGTCAAATATATAACTGTTTAAATTAAACTTAGTCAGAACAGGGAAAATACAGGTATCTCCGATGGGTGGTGCATGCTTTACAGCTGCAGCAGTTTCAGTTTCTACATTACTGTGCATACTGGCTCACTGGCAGTAACATGAAGCAACTGGGACAACAACATGAAGCAGAGCTGTCATTAATGTCATCTGTAATGCCTGGAGTTGTTTAACAAGTCCAGATGTTTCTAGTCACAAATAATGTTTTTATAACGTATTTAGCTAAAGTAGGCTTTAGGGGTACTACTGAGTGTCTCCATTTTCAGCTATTTTGTATTCATACTCTTTTAGGGGGGACTATATGCTCTTCATCCCACTACAGCTTTAACAGATTTAACATACAACAAAACAATGAGATAAAAAATAATGCATTAGTATAAATTAAATAATGAATATGAAGCAGCTAACATGAGCCCCACTTCGAAAAAATCCATCAATAAAGCTTATTTTTTAGGAATTTCCGTTAATTTATTAATTTAGTTACATTTTAAAGCAAAAACTTTTGTGCTGTCAAGTAAAACTGCAATAACTGATTATTTTGGCCAGAAGTGGTGAAACACTGACATATTGATTTTTTGAAGTTGTTTTTCTATCTAACAAGTAGATGTGAGACCAATATTCTCTGTCTTTTAGCTCTGTTCTTGGTCTCCACAGATCATGAGGGAAAAATCAGTTTGAATATATTCATCAGTCGCTTATTGTAATTATCTGCTGCTTGGTGGCGAGCAGCTCTGTCTAAGACCTCAGATGTAGAGGCAACATCATTCAGCACTGACCAAAGTGCAGAATTTTCTTTCCCTGTAAATGTTGTAAAGAGGTTAATCTTGACTTTTACACTACTGCTACTTTTACAGCACTGATCATGTCAGAGACAGATCTACCTTTTCCTTTCGGCTCAATGCTCAATTTGTTCAGTTTTCCTGTGATGTCCATTAAATTCAAGGTCTTGCACGTCAGCGTCCTGAAGCCACGAGGCGTCCTTCCCTCTAGATTCCATCGACTCTTTGATGTCACCCATTCAGGTCAAGGGAATTGATTGAGGACCGCGATGTGTGTGTAGAGGGAAAGATGAAAGACAGACATCCAATGCTATTCCAGTGCTACTTTTGTTAGCATTGCTAACAAGATCAACATTCTTATGGTTAAAAAGCAAGTGGTACTGAAAAAGCTTGATAGTGCAAGAATTGAGAAAATTCAGTGAAGACATTTTCCAGAGTTTGCCGTTCACATGAGAGGAGCGTCTGGGTCAGGTTCGTAACAAAGGGAAAAGAGGTGACACGTGAGTAGAAGATGCAGGACACAACAGATACACTCCTGATCAAAATCTTAAGACCAGTTAAAAAATTGCATGAATTTGCATTTTGCACTGTTGGATCTTAGGAAGGTTCTAAGTAGAGCTTCAAAATGCAAAAAGAAGAAATGGGAACAAGAGACCAAAAATTGTGAGCAAAAATGGACTTCAGTTCCAGACAGTGGATGCCCTTCGTGAAGCCATCTTCACCACTTGGCGCAACATTCGCACTAGCCTTTAGAAACACTTGCATCAAGCATGCCAAAACGAATTTTTGAAGTGATCAACAATAATGTTGGAGCTACTCATTACTGAGTCAGTTTTTGACACTTTAATTTCTGTTTTAGGAGGTTTTTTTTTTTTTTTTAGCTGTGGTCTTAAACGTTTGATCAGCTGATGAACAGCCTACTTCAGTTAAATTGTTGTTTTCAATAAATTGCCGGCTCACAACTTTTGGGCTCTTGTTCCCATTTCTTCTTTTTGCATTTTGAAACTCTACTTAGAACCTTCCTAAGATTCAACAGTGCAAAATGCAAATTCATGCAATTTTTTAACTGGTCTTAAGATTTTGATCAGGAGTGTACATTCGTTGCAGACATCGCGTTTTATCACCAGAAGCTCTTGCATCTTGTCGTCTTTCCAAGTAGACATATTCGTCACCATCTTCTACATGAGTGGCTAATCCTTTCATGCCAAGATATTTGTATTCTTTTTATTTTTTTGTTGTTTTCTCACAAAGACTCCCTCATACATTAAGGAAAGGACCTGGCAAATAACCTCTCAGTCATTAATATTCTCCCGTAAAGCCCTACCGGAAAAATCTCAGGAAAGTTCAGTGTAGTGAAAGCAGCTCAGTTTACTGCTTGTTGTCCTATAGACACCGGCAGCTCTACAAATGTTACAACTGAGACAAGAGATTCTTTATTAAGCTCAACATTATTTTTCAAATCTCTGCATTCTTCTGCCATGACCACGTCTTCAGACTCACTGTAGATAACAGCTGCTTTTCATCAGGACAGCTCTTAACTTAACATTATAACTTAACAAGATAGATGTGAGATAGTTCGCCACTAACTGCAGTGTGATTGCCTCATCATAATTTGGCTCACTGGTGTCACTCTGGGCGGCGAGACAGCCAAAGTACTTGATGTGTGTGTGTGTGTGTGTGTGTGTGTATGTGTGTGTGTGTGCGTGTCTGTGTTCACATGTGAGCTTGTGGCTTTGAGAACAAATGTGTATTTAACTGTGTTTGTGTGCATATGAGTTTGGCATGATATTTTTGGAGTGTATCGGTTCCAGCAAAGGTTTGTACGTGTGTAAGTGTGTGTGTGTGTGTGTGTGTGTGTGTGCTTGCGTGTGTGTGTTTTGGCTGAGTCACGGTGGTACTGGCAGGGTTGAGGCAGGTTGGGCTGAGACGGGTTGAGTTTGGAAGAGTTGGAGGAGCGGACGTGGGAACCGTCTCCCCTATTCCCCCATCTGTTCTGCTTGATGGAGGTGCAGGAGGTGATAGAGGTGGATTTATGAACATGTACATTATGAGTAACACACACACAAACTCACACACACAGACAATTACTTATACATCCATATCCCCCCAGGCACTTGCATATTAGACATTTGTATGCACACACTTGCAGTAATTCCAATTAACACAAACACATGCAAATTCAAATACTTAATACACGTTTGCTAAAACTACAAAAAGTATTTCCTTTTGTGCAGACAGTACCTACATTACCACACACACACACGAGCACACACACACTAGCACGCACACACACACACACACACTGAGCCACAGATGGTAGAGTGATGGGGTTAGGGCTTCCTGAGGTCTGTGCCCAAGTGTCCTGTGGGCAACATCTCTAGAGCCAAATTTTATCTTCCTCCTCCTCCCCCTGTTTTCCTTCCCACCTGACATGACACTCATTCATCACCTGCAGGCACGGATTCTGCTTTACAGCCATTAGGATGCAGGTGGTGCTTCAGTCTAACCTTGGCTGAAGGTCTGAGGTTGTGACGTGCCTTCGCCTACATTCACCTGTTGATCCCTTTCATTTGGGTAAGAGAGAGACTTCTGATAACGTTTAGTTCACTAAGCTAATTACTTATATCTGTGATCATTGAGTCACTGCTACAGTCTAGCTCAACAGGTCAAAATAACCAGACCGGTCAGATGATCAGACAGGTCATAAGGAAATGAGCAGATTAGCCGGATTAGCCAAACAAATGGGAGTTTTAGTGCTGGGGCATGGGTACATGGCCAGGAAAACAAGAGTTTAGAGGTTACCCAAACAACAGCTTCTGTTTACATTGGCAATACTTCCACCTATAAATTGTTTTAAAGTAAGGAAGTGGTAGAGATGTTGAGATCACGTGCATTCACATCATTTCAGTACGAGTCATTTAAACTGCAAGTTCCTTGGCTCTGGTCTCTTAACATTAATATCAAAGAACAAATTTAAAATGATTATATTGTGAACAGTGTCCTATACTTTCTGTGGTAGTAATAGCAACACTAGCTTTGGACATTTTATGTGTATTTTTATGCTGATCACTTTGTATCTTTCTATGTGTTATACTTTCAAACTTGGACTTGTACTTGTTACTTAAACATTCTACAAGGAGTTTTGAAACAGTCTAATTTTAATATCCTTGCCTCTTTATGACCTACACAGCAACCAGGGAGAAAATTGAGTTTTCCATTAACTATTCTCAATGTCTGGTGTCGGGGCCGACCACCTGAGAGGTCAAATGAAAGGATCAGCAAAACGAAAAAGAGAAGAACAAAGAAAAGCTGAAAGGGCTAGTGATAAAGCACGAGCCAAAACGCAAGGCAGGCATTAAATAGGTGGAGATAATTATTTGATCTGACGGGTTCCAAAACCGATCCTTAATTGGCTTTCTTCTTCCTAAAAAGGTGTTAATTTTATCTGTGAACTGCAGAAATTATACCTCACCGTTATGCAGGATAACAAATGCACATGCTGGCCATTCAGAGGTTCTCCTGAGAGGAGGTGGTGGAAAATGACAAAAATAAAAAAGTTCAGTGTAAGTACAGCCCAGACTGTAAGTATTTGAAAAGATACACACTTGGCTCTTCTGGCTCTGAGCTTTGAGGAATCCCATATTATACATGTACTAAGATATGTGCATCTGATCTCGACACGTGTCTAGCTTCACGGTGATAGCGCTTCTAATTCTCCAGGAGATTCCTGTTTAAACACAACCTAATGTCATGTTCGTGATTGATATCAAAGCTGTCACCAGTCAAGTTGCTTGTGGTATATTGTTGAGTGCGTTTTTTTCCCTCCATTTCCTGCATATAGTTCTTTAGAGAGAATAAAACCTCATGATGTGTTTGGGGAATTGTGATTTGGCTGCTGCAGAGATATTGTTTTTAAGATATTGTATTGTTTAAAAATAGAAGGAATCCCGATTATTGACGATAATATATGAAAGTACTGCAATAAAAAAATATATGGCTGTTATATGAAGGGAGGCTGCATCTTCCTCTCAGAGAGTCTCTTCATGCTGACTATAAACATGTTTATAGGATGGAGGACGTACACAGTCAAACAGACACAATCACATTTAACACACAATATAAACTAAGACATGTTGTCTTGAGAAATTCCCCCTCATACCCCTCTCTCCCACACACACACTAACATTTATCCTCCTCCCAATAATCCCACCTCCCCTGAGCGTCTCCAAACAGGTGACATCCGGTGTTGTTTCTGGTTTGAAATAATCTCATACAACAGATGGGTCTTTTTCCCCGAGCCTGCCAGCCAGCCCCGCACGGCACCGCGGGCACTCGTGGCAGCGAAAATACGAACGCTACCCACGCCAGGAGAGTGGTCCAATTCTCGTCTCAGTGCCCACCGTCATTACTGCCACCGCCGCACACGCCACTCCACCGGCAAAACCAGCTTTCTTTCCGGAAATACCAGTGGGCGTTTGTTTTCACTTCCTGCGCTCCTTGTTTCCGGGCTGAGGTGTTAATGCGTGTGTGTTTGTTTTCCTCCCTGTGGAGTGGTCAGTGTGTGAAGCAGAGCTGATGGTACGATGCGACAGGTAGGCAGCACAGTGTCGGAAAAAGCAAGAGAGCGACATGAAGCGATGCTGTGGTCGGTATTGTACGAAAGCAGGTACCTGCGTCTGGAGCGCTGCTTAATTCATCCGTCCCTTCGGGTTTATCCAATCAGCTGAGCTCCAATCTGTCTTCACTGATGCCATAAGGAAGAAGATAATAAGGACACGCAGAGACAAAGATTCATCAGAGGAGCTGACAGGATGTTAAAGGAATAGTTACAGAGTGCAGAGTTACATGCACTCTGTTTCTTAACCAGAGTTCTATGAGAAGATTGATACCAGTCCCATGTCATTAAATATGAAGCTGGGGTTAGGGGGCATGTGACTAAGCTTGGCACAGGGGTGGTGAACCTCTAGCCTCAGAGCTGTCTTCAGCCCATGAGACCATTCATAAATACGAAAAGAGCAGTTCAGAAAACCAAAGTAAAACGGAAGATTCAGCTCAGAACAAAGGCTGAAAACAGAGGAGAAGCAAAGAGCCTGGTTCTGTTCAAAAGGAAACGAAAATCTGAACTTTGTCCCACTGTTCAAAAGGTTAAATATCCATGATGTGGTTATTAGCATCATGTGGAACCAGACTCTGCACGATTTTGATCTGTGGAGTCATCTTACCAGTCGGTTTTAGCTGACAATCATTACGTTTCACCTCATTTCATCGCATCAAATATCCAACTTGAAACCAAACTCACTGGAAAAATAACACTTCAAACGGAGTGACAAGAACGACCTTAAGTGACAGAAACCATCTAAAAGAAAAATGTGTATTTGACGTGCACTTCATTTTAAGTCTATGTCACATCTGCTAACATAGAGGAGGTGGGTTCCTCACAGCCAGTCAGAAGAGGGAAATCAAGATGGTTTGGCTTCACTTCTCATCCATCTTTATAGAGTTACACAATATGGAGAATTGGATGAATTGCCGAAACAGTATTCGACAATACATCGGACCAACTTCCACGAGTGAGACAACGCAGCACTAGCGGCAACTGGTAATCTCCAAACTTTTTAAATAGTGCCATGAGGTTTACATTTATGGTTCAGAATGAAAGAACTTTACAATGTTGTTGGGCAAGGCCCAGTGATCTGACACTGTAAGCCCGCCCCTGGGGGCCAAATCCTGACAATTCAATTGGCCGGGGGCCACACTGACCCCTGACCCCTCCTCCCAGGGGGGAGTCACCTGAGACATGACTTAAAAAGGCTGAGCTCACAGAAACCTCTCTCTTTTTCCTCCGATGCTGACGTCGCCACTAGACCCCCCCCGGGGGTCTTCATAGTCGACCCAGTAAGCTAATGGAGACGATAAGACGTTTGTTTTATTTATTTGAATTCATTTCATTCATTCATTCTTTTACCTTAGTTGACGTTTTATTTTGGAAAGGACTTTTCCTGTTTTAACTTGGAAAGATCAAACAGGAAATTGCTCGCTGGACGATCTCAGACTGTTTCCTTTTCCACACGGACTTTACTTTTTCTTTTTTCCAACGATCTACAAACGGCTTCAAACCAGCCGTCCCCTGCAGAAGCGCGACATTCATCCCGCTGAGGAGAAAGAGGCAATCCACTCCGTTCCTGTAAAACAGCACGCTCTCCGCTGTTACAGAAGAAGACGACGTTCATCCCGTCACGGGGCACGAGAAAATCTGCTCCTTGTCCGGTCCAGCGGCTGAGCTCCGGAGCTCCGCTCGTGAGAGAGACCACGTGATTCACTGGCCCCCGACACATTCGCGCCGAGGTGCAGACACACCGCGAGGGTGGTACAGTAAGAGACTTGATTATCTGGGCAGATGTTAGTTTTGATACGTAGCATATTGTTTAATATTTGATTGTATCTGTTGCGAGACCGCTGAGTCTCATTGTTTTAGCCGGCTACGACGAGCCGCTACTTCCGGTTCATTTCCGGTTTTTGTGTTAGTGGTTGAGCGCTGCGAGGAAAGCCTCCAGCCACGCTGTTAACGTCTGTGTTAGTCTGCAGTGAGTTTACCGATCAGAACCTCAGCCCACAACGTCCGCTTTGGGCTGAGTGGTTAAATCACTGTTAATCTATCTCTGGCGTGTTTTTAAGAGCTTCTTTGAACTCTCCTTACATGTCTTCTCTCTCTCTCTCTCTCTCTCTCTCCTTGTAAACCGACCTATACACACTCATGTCACATAGTTAAATCTATGCTTAGAGAGGCTGAACACATCTGGAAACCATTCGGCCCCCAAAGCCAAGCAGAGATAAGAATTCTCTTTGTCTAAAATTTCCTTTGTGTAATTCATGTGACGACCACCAGTGTGCGCTCCGGCCACATGGTGTCATTAACATAGACTCCATCTTGAATAACGCAAGTTAACCCACCATTTTGAGTCTATTATTGCCACGCCTCCGCTCTCTCTCTCCTCCCATCCTGGCTCTAAATTCATAACGGCTCCGCCATCTTGTTTTGTAGTCAATCCGCCATTTTGAGAGTTTTTAGGCCTTGATTCCACGAATCATGATCGGCCTCCATCTTAGATGTGATGTCACTGCGCGTCATCGCCACGCCCCTTCTTTTTCTCTCTCTCTCGCACACACACACACACACACACACTTTGATAGACACAGACAGATACACACACACAGAGACACATAGATGGACCAGAGGTTACATGCGTGTTCTAAATTGTGATAAGCTGCTGTTGTTATCTTTGAAATATGGGAGTTTGTTAAAATGATAAATCATTAAATAACACTAACTTTATTTCACATACACACACAGACACACCCACACAGAGAGACACTTTGACACAGACACACACACACAGAGACAGACATACATAGGTAGACCGCAGGTTTTACATGTATTTTCTGAATTGTGATAAGTGCTGCTGTGTTTATCTTTGAAATATCGGAGCTTGTTAAAATGATAAATCATTGAATAACATTATAACTTTATTTCCCCTTTTTAATAAATACTTTTGTAATTAAAGTATCTGTAGTCTGTGATTATTTGTACATAAGTGTGTGATTGCAGCTGGATTATGATTGCCTGTGCTCGAACTTAGAAGCCTTCACTGTTTATTAAGTTATCGTTAATATTAAAATATTGACATTATTAATTTGACATTTATCATTATGAGACTGATAATTATAGCTTGACATCGTTGGTCCCTGGAAACCAGGGTGGTGCCCCCCCTTTCTCAATTATTAATATAGATAGTATTATTCTTAAATTGATAATTTTATTGTTTTTGACTAATTATTTTCATTATTCTTGGTTGATAACCTTATCATTGTTAATTGATAGCTTGTACCTTCTAATTGATAATTCCTATTTTCTCATTAGTGGTTTTATTGTTATTTGATTACTGATCATCTTCAATTAATAATTTAATTATTTTTGATAAATATTTTTTATTTTTAATAATCATATTTCATGATTATTAATAATTAGCCAACGTCAAGTCTACTCCTATTGCACAACAATGTCCTGAAGTTTACTGCAGATATTATGATCCAGAGATGATAAATCCTAATTGCCGGGTGATCCCCGGACCTTTCGTGTGGCGCCACCATGAGGTTTTGTTTTTAAATAGCTTCACTGCTATTGTATTGGCGCGAGATTTGGTGCCCCAGGGATGATGATCCCCTGACATGTTATCAAGAGCAATCAAGAGCTGACATGTTATCAAGAGCAATCATAAGTTCAAAGTTTTATTTCTCATCTAAGAAAAAAGTAAACAACCTTCTTTCCCATGTGATTAACTGTTCCTTTTAACAGATTTTGCTTTGATATAAACAGGATCGTAACTCACACTCACTACTGTGCCCTTTGATAAGCCTGATCTGAAGTTTACATAATGTCATGATGACGCCAGCTGAGACCTGAAGGATATAGCAAAAGGATGAATTCCAGCGTGAAAGGCCATTTCTCTGCAACCAGTACCTCCGTTGAAACGCTGTTGTGAGTGTGTGTGTGTGTGTGTGTGTGTGTGTGTCTGTGTGCGAGCAGGCCCAAACAGCTCGCTGCATCCTAAATTAATCACGCCACTCTATGTGTTCTCTGCTGAGCCAGCTCTAAAGTTGGAGTGAGGGTAAGAGCGGGAGAATGCTAAGCAGCTCCTCAGCATCACAAGAGCAGCTCAGCTCAGCCCTCTCTCCTTGTAGTCATCTTTCTCTTTCACCTCCTCTTTGAGTTAACCACCTCCTCTCTCTGTCTCCACTTGTCCTGCCTCCTTGTCACACCAACTTTTTACATTCCTTCGTCACTCCTCTGTCCTCTTCTTCAAATCCCGCCTGTTGCGTCCGTGATACCCCCTCAAATCTTCCCTCCAACCCATTATTTTCTAACCGCCACCTCTCCCTCCTCTCCTCTTCTCAAACCCCTGTTCTCCACTTGCACCCCCCCCCCCCTGCGCGCCCTCTGAGCACCGCTCTGTTGCAGCTCAGCTGGTGACGGCGTGCCAGGAGACTGCTCCTTTTGTGCCCTGCTGAAAAGGACTCATAGCCTGTGTGTGTATGTGTGATGGTGTGTGTTCGTGTCTGTGTGTGTGTGATGGTGTGTGTGTGTGTGAGAAACACTGTGGGTGAATGAAGAAGATGCGGGAGTAAGGAGGGAGGGATGGTGGAAGGGAGGGAGGGTCAGAAAGATTGACATGGGCATCCATCAACAGCGAGCATGTGGGCCTGCCTGTCGCTGTCACAGAGATTTCAGTCGAGCTTGTCCGCATCAATTAGCTGTGGTAGATAACTGGAACATAAGTTCACACACACACACACCTACTATCACCTCTTCCCCACGTCAAATACCCCAGAGTGCTGCAGCTTTCCTAAAATTGTATTGATGTCCTTCTCACACACACACATACACACAAACACACACACACACACACACACAGAAGCTCAACAACCTCAAACTCATCTCTTATAAAGCACTCGCCATAATAAAGGCACAAAAGAAGGCTGCGTGTTTTGAAGCCCAGTAGAGCATGACACTGAAGGGAAGGAGTAGCCTTGTTAAAAGCTCCAGCAGCTATGTCTTCTTCTGTGTCTCCCGCTAATGGATGGGTAAATTTAGAAATAGAGTCAAAAGAGAGGAGACGAGAGGGGAGGAAATTGTTTCAGCCTGAGGAATCCTCTTCTTCCTTTTTGGTTGAGGACAGAAAAGAGGTTTTTTTAATACGATGAAAAGGAGTTTAAAAAGAACAACCTGCTCAAAGTGTTTTAAATCTGAGGCCGTGTTCCTTTGACCGCTTTCTTCAACCAGGTGTTTCCATCCACAGAACTGCTGCTTAATCAGGGTTACTGTAATACTTGTCACACATTTCTGTGAATATTCTCAATCGTCCAGGTCATGGTATCTTGGCAAGTTGGGCGGATGTGGCTCGGGGGGAGAGCAGGATGTCATCTAACTAGAAGGTCTTCTGCATTCTGCGTTTGTCCTTGGGCAAAATACTGGACTCCAAAATTGCCCCTGACTATTGTGCTGTTCTCATAGAGGAAGTGTGTGTGAATGGGTGAATGGCACACAACTGTACTGCAAAGAGCTTTGAGTGGTCAAAGACTAGAAAAGCACTATACAGGCCATTGACCAAGTGTACAATGGCAACTAGACCCTCATTTTGTTGTGAAACACAAGTCAAGACATTACATGTCTGCCCAGTCAATATATAGCTACAAACCAGGATTCACATCCAATGTTCAGCGTGGAACATATTAAGAGATAAGAACAAAGACCAACAGAACCATTCAGCACCTGTGGCTGAAGAGGGCGCTGTTGCTAAGTACAAACTACATAGGTCTGTTTTCAGCAGGTCCTGGGTGAGTGCTAGAGAACTTCAGGTGCCTCATTACAGCAGTCCAAACTTTGAATAAGTGGGCTTATGAAGATAAAGTGGAGGTGTTGACTGGTTGGATAAATAACCAATCACATTCTCTCCTCCTGCACCACACAACCCTTGAACGGAGCATCTGTGCAAGAAGCCGCTCCACTGGAGATGCTCAACGTCCACAGGGGCTATAATGGCTCCCAGGTGAGCTCTGCTCTTCCACTAAATGAGGATATGCAGGACACTGCGGAAAACAAGAAGATGTGTTTCATCAAACCATTGCTGGTTAATAAAGTGCGTAAAAAGGGCAATTTTGGCATTCAGAGCGTTTTTGACACGGTTCAGAAATCTATGAAAACCGGGCCATCCTTTGTGTGCATGATCCAAAAATCAAACGTCACATATTTGGGGGGGAGGGAGAATAGAAAAGGTAAACATGGAAAGTTTCAATTCTTCCCCAATGAAGGGTTCCAGAGCGATTGTTATGGTGTCAGCGACAGCCTGCACTCGCGTCTCCAGCCTGCCATAAGACACTCGGGCACAAAGACACACGCCACAGCCATGCAAACAGGATTTTTACACTCCCAGACCAAATGAGATTATTTCCTGCCATTGAGAGTTTTCCAGGCAAGCATTCATGTTGTGTCTAAGCCCTGCTCGAGTGCATATTGCACCTCTGTACGTCCAAGAACAAATAAAGGATAATATAAGAAGACGGGTTCACCTACAGGGCTGAGCGGGTTTGGCCGGCGCTTTGCTCATTATTCTTATCATTCATTCTCCCTCTGAATGTATTTTTTGTGCGAGGACAAATAAATTGTCTGCTGGGCTGCATTAAATAAAACACACACACACACAGCACTTGCAAACCATTTAAGTCGGAGATGGTAAGCCCTGGCATTGGCCACTTTATCCTGTGGGTGATAGGTGGTTATTGTGGGCAGGGGATGATATAGTGATGGCGAATGAGTGACTGCAGACAGCATCCCATCCTCCCAGCCCGATCGGAAGCACAACACTTCATCTTCCTAACGTCCCTCCTGGTGAATATGAAGTAATTAACCACCGACTGTCGTTCGCTCTAACTTTGTTCACCTTATTTATTGTCTTTCATGCACAGATTACATCTCAGACAATCTGCAATTTAACTCTTGAGATGCATCAAGTGCCGCACGAGGAGCCATCCGCAAAGCATGTGGAGGAACAGCAACACACAGCGTGTCATTTGCGAGCTTTGTTGTATTTTCCACATCCCTCGTCGAGTCTTGTACCGAAAGCAAAATCTAGGATTTTAAAACCCTTGATCTACAGTGTCTATGGGCCGCACTAATTAAAAGATCAACATCTAACAGGTATGCATGCTGCAGACAGCAGCACAGACACCGTAGCAGATAATTTGCCATACTACTCATGTGTGGCTTCAAATTGCAGCAATTGGATTTTAATCTGTGTACCACTGATTAGTCATTTGGCTCCCCAGCCGCTGTGTAATTTGTTCCACAACAGAGAGCGGAACAGGCACGTGCAGACACACATACAGTATATACACACACACACAGACACACAGACACAGACACAGACACACACACACACACACACACACACACACACACACACACACACACACACACACACACACACACACACACACACACTGAAGCAAGCATGCAAAGGACAAACACCCACACAAAGATACAGGGAAAGTTTTACTTATGGGAGGGACTGAGGGGAGGGAGTGAAAAGACAAAGAGACAGAACAAGAAAAGAGACAAGCTCGATCCAAATCAAAGAGCAGGAGCAAATATTAGTTTGTTCCAACACATATAAGGGTATATCAGCGCCCTCTCGTGGCTGCAGGGGACATGGCATGCACTTAAAACACTAGATTAATTGTCCACGCTGAGTGAGCGTACAGATGTCCAGAGGGGACGGACAAGGTCGTTCACTCGAGTCAATCCGTTTGGACTGTCACAGCAAAGTGGCTGTGACTCCTCCAGCCATAGGTCAAGAGCCCAGCAGGGGGCCACAGAGGAGATGACCAGAGTCATTTCACCTGACAGACAAGGGCATGAGTGTGTGGTGTGTGTGGTGTGTGTGTGTGTGTGTGTGATGACTCTTGTCCTTTTTATTGGGCCACCTGTAAAACTTTGATGTTGACACTTTCTGATAAAACAGCATCAAACTGGGCTTGAAATGATTCTTTAAAGCAACAACTGTCAGTAAATGCTTCTGCACCATCTGACAAGTTACAGTGAGACTGTACAACCACAGTTGTCCCTCTACATGAATGCAGAGTTGCTGGTTTTATCAGATGCTTACAATTTTTTTCAAATTTTCCAAAAGTAGATTCAAGACTTTCTACTATTTTTAAATGTTGTTAATATTGTTATTTCGCTGATCTTCTCAGTTACACTTCTATTTCACTTCTGTCCGTCCTAGGAGAGGGAGCCCTCACATGTGGCTTTCTCTGAGGTTTCTTTTCCCTGTTAAATGTCTTTAAGTAGTTTTTCCTGACTCTTGTTGAGGGTTAAGAAGAGAAAATGTCACACTTTTTTAAAGCCCTTTGAGAAAAAGTGTGATTTGTAAGTATGGGCTTTACAAATAAAATTATTTTTAATTGCTACTTGGACACTCTTTAGAGTAATTTATGTGTTTTATACACAAAAATATTAAAAGTTTCTAAAAGTTTCATTGGTTGAAGAACAATTTTAAAAAGCAGAAAACTCTCTTTTTTCAGGGAGTCTTTAATATATACACTGTTTAATCTATTCCTTCTCCAAATAATGACCAAGATTAAAACATTAGTATCATTCCCTTTATTTAGTAAACCATCAGCAGGTGTTTGCTCATCATTTCTGAATTAGGCTGAATGGTATATTTGGTACTTTGTTGTGATATCTCAATCCCTGTACCTGCAGATATAATAATACATATTAAAAGAGGTAAACCCTGTGGGAGTGAGATAGGGCATCATATTCAAAAGTGACATTCAAGTTTAGAAAATAAATCTTCAACTTCCCTGACTTCCATTATCAATGAGGGTGTACTGCGCACTCTTGTCCACTAGATGGAAATAGTAACATGCACTCTGTCAAAATTAGTGTTGCCTCTGCTTTTACAGTAGGTCCACACAAGTGAGTCTACTAAACCTTCTGCTTACCGTCTCATAGAAGTCTAGAAAAAGTGATATGTTGGGGGATTAACACGTTAAATAACTTGTCCAAAGTGTTATAACACTATTGTGTTATCATGAAGACAGAACAGCCACTCTCAAGTATAAGTTGATGGCAGAAGAAATGTATTGTTATTACAAAGCAGATGTGGCAAAGAGTTTAGCCAACAGTTGCCCCAATAGTTTGCATTGATGTGATTTTTCTGGCAACCTGGTGTATATGCAACCAATAGTCACTCACCCTTTGGTTTTTCTCTGGTGTGGTGATGGAAAAAACAGATGCTGGAGAAAAAAAAAAGGCATATTCATACGTGAAAGACACAATCAGGTCGGTATCTGTGTCACGTTGTTTATGTTTAATGCAAATTGTTCTTGTTTCATATGCAATTTAAGGGGCGCATCATCCTATTGTCACTTATTTCTATACTTGACATTGATTGGTTTGTAGACACGTGAACTCATGACGTTGGTGTGTAACCGGGAGTTATTAGTCTTCCTGTTTGAATGGAGGCAATAAATTAACTAATTTCATTGACAGCGTAATATTATTATGTTATTGACAGCATCACTTTGGGCCAAGTATTCAACACTAATTCCAATTCACCTTGTCCTTGTCTTTCAAATATTATAAAGTCAGAAGCGATATCATTGTAGAAGACTGCAAGCAATCCTATTTGCCGCTTCCGCTTCCTTCGCTTCTTCTGTTAAATTCTCCCTCAACTTCCTGCACTTGGTCCAAAAGGCCAAACTATCTAAAACAGCAGTTTTACACTTCAAACAACAAAAACCATGCTTCAGTTTGATCCAGCCTGAGATCACCTCTTTTAGTCGGACTAAATTGTAGTCTGTTGGTCTGGATTGTGGTGAAAGGCACCTTTCAAATTTGTTATTTTTGTTTGGACTACACTGAAACTCGGAAGATACATCCCAGAATGTGGTGTAACAGGTGTGCAAGCGCTCAAAAACTTCAGAACTCATGGGAGCTGCAGTTTGCTGACAATTTGGTGTAGCTCCACGAGCCACTTCTTTCAAATTTTCAATATTTCAAGCTAATAAAACAATATTCGCAAAAGCAGCTTTACAGAGAAGAATAACTTTTGGTATTTTGTGGAGCCTGAATCTGTAGATCAACAGTTTTGTTAGTGTCAACATGAATGCAAGGCAAAGAGGATTCATTTCCCTGTCCTCAGTGCCTGGAGGCTCGCTCCACAGATTTAAGTAGTGGAATACCATCCAATCAGTCTGTGTCTACGAAACATCAGAGTGAAATCAGCAGCCATTAGTGGAGGCTCTGCTGAGCAGGCCTGCCACACTGAGAACAAAGTAGCTGATGATCATTTGGAGTGGTGTGTACCACTTAGCTGCTCTGTGCTATCACCATTTGTCTTTGTCACAGAAGCAGACTCATTATCTGACTAATACAGGATTACTAGTTACATGGCAGGATGGGCCCCTCTACATTGTTCCTGTAGTTCAAGTACTTCAAATAAGCTGCCGGTGTTGGGCCGACCGATAACGCAATCAGCAGTCAGAGCTGTCTGTGATTATTAATTTACACCAAGATTAAAAGGAGGTGCTGGCTTCTGTTGTAGGCCTGCGATTCAAACTTAACCACAAATGATCCCATGGACCAATAGCCACCTTTCTCTCTCCTGGTGCTACCCTCATCAGAATTGGAACAGTGGAGTCACATTTGACTTTATAATTTTGACATTAAATTGCATCACCGTCATCACTGGGTATAGGGTTTTGTCAGAGTTTGGTAGAAAACAGCACCTTTTCAGAGATAGAAATTCTGACCTTTAATCAGGGTGCAGTGACATTTTTAAGCTAAATGCAGGTGCACAGTGTCTAGGAAACATAGTTTTGACTCATACCAGGGCAACCGTATCTAAAATATCGGATTTGAAGCACAGACGGCCTCATCCACCGTCTGTCCTTGCATAAAGGATATTGAGATGGTTGTGCGGACGCTGTCATCACAGTCAGGATATTGACCCTCTAATGCTCCTGAAATCAGTGCTTGTTGAGGAATCTCTCTGAAGGTCGGCAGCTTATCTTTCCCTGCAACTCCAGATACTCATCTGAATACATCCGGCTGCATGTGTAATTACAGTCTCTAAGGAGGGTCCCTCGAGATCACATGACGTCCCCGTGGTCCTCAGCGAGGATGAGTTGATGACATCATGATGCTCCAAGCACTTCTGGCTCTCTGATTGGTGCAAACCTTACCCCGACTCACAGGTCTCAACCAATGGCTTGTAGCTACTATTAATGATTATTATAATATTAGAGACTGTCCTGTCTGTTTAATAGTTTAAAGTCATGACCGATAATGTGATCTGTCATATAAATCTGTGTTACCTCCTGCTCTATTAACTTGTAATTACTTACTTGAATTAATAGTCAAATATAGTATGGAGATGCAGAATTGGAAAGAGGAAAAAACTTGAGTAGTTCCAAACTCCAATAAAAGTCTTTCTGTCATGGTAAGTTGAGGGAGAGATGGACCCAGGATGCAGAGGTATAAAATAAAAGGCAATTTCATATATCAAAAGTATTTTAACAAGACACAAACAAAACATGAACACTAACAGATAACTACTGGCGACAAGGCGCTCGGAGAACAAGGAAAGATAAGAAGGGGAAGCTGGACGAGACAGCAGACAAGACTAACCATATATGACCACGTGTAAAAATGAGTACAACCCGACAAGGGACAAAGGGGAACACAGAGACTTAAATACACAGAGGGAGGCAGGGGCAATTAAACACAGGTGTTACACGTGAGGACTGAGGAAGACAATCACCGACATGAAGTGAAGACAGAAATAACACACAAGGAACAGAGACTACAAAATAAAACAGGAATCGGAAAACCCAAAGCGACTGAAATAACACACTTTCACTGTTCTCCACTGTTGGAAAATTTGTTTTTACATCTTTCACCTATATTTCAAATATTTATATCCATTTATAATTTAATTAATGATGTTCTGTGCTCCTAAAGTATTATGTAAAAGCACCTGGAACTGACTGTGTAAAATGAGTTGTACAAATTATCTAGAGCAATGATGAGTTTGTATCCAGCACTTTTATTCTAATTGTCTGTATTAAAGGTTCAGTGTGTATAATTTAGTGACTTCCAGTGGTGAAGTTGCATATTGCAGCTGAATACCCCTCTCCTTCCAAACATGAGAGAGAACCTGTGATCACCTGTAGTTTTCATAAAAACTCAAAAGGTGTTTTAGTTTGTCCAGTCCAGGCTACTGTAAAAAACATGGTGTACTGAAGTGTACTGGAAAGCCTTTTCTACTCTGAATGCATTCACCCAACCATTACACAATAACACTACTATCACTACTATACTACCACTCTCCACTCTCCACACTCCCAAAACTCCTTTATCAATTATTCTTTCATTTTCATCCCTGTCATTTTCTGTGATCCTGTGACATTCCCTTGTGCTGACACTGAAACCTTTGAAATGATTCCCTGTGTCCCCTTTTTTCTTGCCTCTCACTCACAGCTACATCATCAGAGAGGAGGACTTGCAGCCACTTTGCAGCTGCAGGCCTCTTAGCAACATGACGCCAGGTGCAGCAGTGTCTGTATTTTACTTTTTCATATCACAGTTGTGTGGGAGATTTAATCTGCCTACCTGCTAGTCTCACTTAATCTAAAAGCTGTCACGCAAAGAGGCAACAATGATTAAATCAGGATATAATCAGTGCCTGCTGTCCGTTGCTAGAGAAGCGCGAAAGCTCTGTTGAAACACTTCAGACTCTGTGAGCCAATCACGAGCTTTGTTTTCGCGCACGTCGCAAGAAAGATGTTAATTAGGCAGGCAGCCGAGTTGGGTAACTAAAATTAGCAGTGACGCGGTAACGCTATAGTTAAAATGTGTTGGAGCGACTGTACATATGGGCTTCGTCAGTAATAGAGGCTTTTGGGAAAAGGGGATCAAAATTGCACTTATGGCTTGAACGTGAACAGCGTTGAAGAAGGCAATCACAGACAGACACACACACACAGACACACACACACACTCTCTCTCTCTCTCTCAGCATTAATAGCAATTTTTCGTCCTTCATTTCTCTGGCACAAGAGTCATTTACGTTTGCCTGTGAGCTCTTTCTCATCATAATCACTTCTTATCTTGTTCAGCGCAGCTTCTTCCCATCTCTCATCTGCTTCAGCTCACTCAAGTTCTTTGTTAGATGTCCACTCTCAGTTCCGTGCCTCTCCGCTGCCTCCTCTCAGACCTATACACCGCCCGCGGCAACAAGCCGAGCGATGTTGATTGCCAAACTGCCAATTTATGTTTCAGGTCGGTAAACAGTAGAAGTGCTGCACATGAGGAGGAATCCTCCGTCCTTCTCTTTACATTGAACTGCTGCTCCGACTTGATTGAGGAGTCATGATTGTGGTAGAGTGAGTTCAATATTCAATTTCTCCTGACAGAGCCTCATCTTTAAACCTCCTGACCATATTGGCGCTGGATGGTAACCATGACACCCTTAAAAAAAACCATCAGATCTTGATTTCATCTTCAGGGGTCTTTGACACGGCTCCTGAGCCCTCCCCCCCTCCTTAATACAGATGCAGCTCCACCTTTCGCCCATCCCCACCTTCGACCCTGTATCCCTGACACACTTCCCGTCCGGGGTTGCTCGGTTACGGTGACTCCTTGAAACTGGGAGGGCGGACAGCTGGGTAAGTGGAGACGGACGAGCGAGGTGGGGGTAGACGGAGAGCATCTAGCACTCGGCTATTTCCTCTGCTTTAGTTTTTAATCTTCTCACAGTCCCTATTGGCAGCGAGACGCTCAGACGCTGCGTGAGCCCAATTAGGCTTGGACCTTTCTCCCTAAGAACTGATTTCTTTGTACCCATTGTTTTGAGCTGGTGCAGAAAATAGAAATGTTCTTTGCACATGTCTCTAAAGTGTGGGGGTGTTCAGAATCTAGGTAATGAGTCACTTTGTGTATATTCACAGGATTCATGTGTTTTCATAGACTAAAAGTTGTTGTGAAACCATGTAGCTCTTTCTATTTTCTTTTTTTTATACTTTAGTTTTTATTGAGTTTTTAGCACATCACAACTACACATAGTAAGATCAACTTGCAGATGTTAATTCAGTGCAGATAAAACAAACATACAGTAATGAACAAACAATTATAACAAAAACAAACAAAAACGGAGCCTGCGGGAAAACTTGGTGTAGATAAAAAGATGAAATACATACCTATGTAAAGATTAAGCGCAGCTCAAGTAGCTGCCTTACACTTGAATGCAAACAGACTGTGAGCCAGTGTCCTTATAGTTCGTCGAAGTAAAGTATCCACTTCTGCCATCTCTTAGCATACAAATCTAACCTCAAACGTATCACACAAGTCAGTCGTTCCATTGTCCTTATTTCCTGAATGACATCAAACCATTGTTGCTGTTTAGGTGAATCAGGTTTATACCAGCTTCTAGTTATGGTTTTCCTTGCTGCTGTAAGGAGTACTTTTACCAAGTATCTGTCCCTCTGTAGAGTAACCAGTGAAATGTGACCTAAGTACAAGACAGTGCATGACAAAGGGATCTTATATCCAAGCACATTAATTAAGATTAAATGTACCTCTTTCCAAAATGACTTCAGTTTTTCAAAACTCCAAAAAATATGCGTGTGGTGTGCTTCTAAGCAGCCACACTGTCTCCAACATGGTTGGGGTGTTAAAGATGCTTTACTGCTGATTTTAGGTGTAATAAAAAACCGCACCAAATTTTTCCAGTTGAAAACCCTCAATTGTTGTGAATTTGTGGAAGTATGTTGAGTTTCACACATATCGTACCATACATCTGATGAAATGTCTACATTTAATTCTTTTTCCCACCTTAATTTTAGATACAATGTTGAGTTACCCTTACATTCCATAATACTGTCATAAAACATGGAGATTACTTTTACACTTTCACTATTTGGTTTATATGCATTGATCATATTCTTTATAACTGGGTTTATTTCGTGAGAAATTTCCATCTTCAATTCTTTATTATAATAATCTCTAAATTGTATATACCTAAATAAGTCCCGATTATGAAGAGAAAATGTTTCTTTTAGTTTTTGGAAAGTCTGTAATTCTTTGTTTTTTTCCATCAGTGTACACACTGCCTTAATACCTTTTACTCCCCATTGCTTAAATATGGCATCATTATCTCCTGGTCTAAATTGAGTGTCAAAGGCTAACCATCTAAGTACTTTCTGGTCTTTCCTTAGTTTGAATTGCCTTACAAAATCAAACCAAAACTCCAGAGAGCCGGAGGTTATTGAATCTATTTGACTTTTGACTAATAGGGGGATTTCTTTTTCTCCTAAAACCGACTGGATCTGATAACCCTCAACATATGTCTCAATTTCCTTCCATCTAGCAAAATAGTTATCATTACACCACAGAAAAAGGGGACGGAACTGAGCTGCATAAAAATAATCTTTGAGATTTGGGAGTGCCATTCCTCCTTTATGCTTGGCCAACTGCAGTGTTGTGTATCTTATTCTAGGCTTCTTTCCATCCCAGATAAACCTAGAAATAAGTCTATCCCAGGTAAAGAACTGGTGTTTAGGAACCCCTACTGGCAAAGCTTGAAACAGGTATAGCAATCTAGGCAACATGTTCATTTTAATTACATTTATCTTACTGCCAAAATCCAATGGATAGGTGGACCATCGTTCAATATCCTTTTTAATATTCTGATTAATCAAATTATAGTTTGCCTCGTATAATCTGTTCAAATTTTTTGTAATGATTACGCCTAAATATTTTATTTCTTCCATATCCCATTTTAAATCATGCCTATGTTTTATTTCTTCTGAAGGCTTGTAATTAAATGACAAAAGTTGTGTCTTTGTAATATTTAGTTTGTAACCAGCATAATAATTAAATTCTTCGAGGATGTCCATCAATATGGGGAACGACTTCTCAGGATCCACTAAATGGACCAAAATATCGTCCGCGAATAAACTAATTAAATGATCTCTATGTCCAATTGTGATGCCTTGTAGTCGTTCATGTTGACGGATTGTCTGGGCTAGGGGTTCAATATAAAAAGCAAATAATGTGGGGCTGAGACAACAACCTTGTCTAGTTCCTCTTTGTAATATAAATGATGGAGATAATGACCCATTAATTTTAATTTTTGCTGTTGGCTGTTGATAAAGTGTTCTTATTAGATCTACAGATTGCTCATTGAAGCCAAATCTATCTAAAGTTTGATACAGGAATTGCCAATTGACCCGATCAAAAGCCTTTTCGGCGTTGAGGCTTAGCACTACCGCCTTTTTATTTTCCCTTTCTATTCTATCCATCAAATGTAGAGTCCTTCTAATATTGTCATGCGTTTGTCGGCTTTTTACAAATCCTGTTTGGTTTTCATCTATTAATTGTGGGAGAATATTCTCAAGTCTTTTTGCGATAATGGCTGTGTACATTTTATAATCTACATTGAGAATTGAAATAGGCCTATAATTACTACTAAATTCCCTATCTTTGCCCTCCTTTGGGAGTACTGTAATGACTGCCTCATTCCATGATGGTGGAAGTTTACATTCTCTTTTAATCCAATTAAATGTTTTTAGCAGGAGTGGAGCTAGTTCTTCTTTAAAGGTTTTATACCACTCCGCAGGGAAGCCATCACTACCTGGAGTCTTACTTGATTTTAAGTTGCCAATTGCATTATTTATTTCTTCTAGTGTAAAATCTGCTATAATGAAATCATTTTGTACTTTGCCATTACAAGGCAAATCAAGCTCATTAAGAAACATTTGCATGGCTTCCACTTTGGTATCAGAGGTCTCTGTATACAATTGTTTATAATAATTTAGAAAAATGGCCTCTATTTCCTCTGGTTGATATTTCAAATGATTTGTTTCTGGGTCCCGTATCTTATGGATGGTACTATCCACTTGTTGTTTACGCAAGCGTCGGGCAAGTGATTTGGCTGCTTTAGGACCTGATTCATAATAGGTCTGCTTATAGAATCGGGCCGTCTTCTCAACTTCTTGTTCTAATAGATCATTCATCTTTTTCCTTAATTGTTTTATATGCACCAGCAGTTCTGGGTCTCTGTTTTTTTTATGTTGTTGCTCCACATTTGATAAATCTAATACCAGGTTATTATATTCCATGATTTTCTTTTTTTTGTTTAATGCTGTTAAAGCAATCAAATTCCCACGCATCACCGCCTTCAATGAGTCCCACAGTATAGATGGGTCCACCTCTCCGTTGTCATTTATCTTCAAATAATCCTTAATTTCCAGTTTTATCTGTTCTACAGCTGCTTTGTTATTTAACATACCTACATTTAACCTCCAACCCGTCTTCCTCTTCCTTCCTTGTATTTGAACTGTCAAGTACACAGCACTGTGGTCAGAGACATCAGCTACCCCAATTCTACATTCTTTTACCCTATAACAGTCACTTTTTGGCATAAAAAAATAATCTATCCTGGAGTAAGTACAATGTGGAGCCGAGTAGTGAGTGTAATTTGTGTCAAATGGATTAATATGTCTCCAGACATCACAAAACCCAATATCATCCCAGGCTGTGTTAATCAATTTTGATAATTTATTTCTATTTCTCGTTAAGCTAGTTGTGTCTAAATGTTGATTTAATACTACATTAAAATCTCCACCACATATACAGACACCCTCAGCTTCCAGTGCAATCACATCCATTAATGATTTGAAAAACAGTTTGTTAGTATCAGGTGGTGCATATACATTTACTAAGGTTACTATATCCTGTTCAATCCTACCCTTAACAATAAGATATCTGCCCTCCTTTTCTTTTATTTCTTTAAATGATTCAAATTTGAATTTATTAGCGACCAGAATAGCAATCCCTCTTCTATGACTTTGCACATATGAATTATAGAAAGTATTTTTAAAACCAAATCGTTTCAATTTCTCATGCTCTTGTTGGGAGAGATGGGTTTCTTGCATAAAAATAATATCTGCCTTCTCTTTTTTCAATTTTGCCATTACCTTAGACCTTTTAATCGGGTTTCCCAAACCGTTCACATTTAAGGACATTAGCTTTACCTCATCAGGCTGCATCGTAACTTAACTGAGTCAATCTTACAACATTATGTTTCCACAGGCTTAACATAGTAACCAATGATAACTGGAACACAATAACAAGCCCAGAACGGCTTAGAACAAGCATTATAATAATAAAGTGAAAGGACTTCCAAAGTCTGAAGAGCATTCTTCAGTTTTCAGCTGAGGGGGAAATAAACCTCTCACAAGGAAAGGGCCCCCTCCCCAATTAGTCCGCTACAAACTGTCACTTGAACTTACGTGTGAGTCCGTTGGTAGGGCCGAACTCTCGTCGCCCCGCCAGCCAGCGCATGAATACAATGTTTATCTTTATGTTAAGGGTCGCTTGTATATCATCAGTTTTTTTAAACACTACCGTTCTTCCTGGCGTCAATGCTGAAATTTCCGTAGGCGCTCTTTAGCGCGTCTGGCAGTGCCTACATCTGCACTTGATCCCACTCGCTGCCACGGTGTAGTCCGCTGGAGAAGCTCCAACAGGTGACTCCTACCGGGTGGTCTCTCTGGCACCTCCACGCTGTATCCCCGCTGCCGGAGCTCCTGCGCTGCCTCCCAGGCACTGCCGTACACCTGCACACCGCTCTCCCAGTGAATGCGCATCCGCATGAAGGGCGTCTGGAAACGAATGCCCTTTTCCTTGAGAGCCTTTTTGATATTGGTGAACGCCTTGCGCTGTTGTAGAACGGTAGCTGTATAGTCATGATCAAAATACAGCGGTTTCTCTCCCATTGTGATTTTCTGTCGCCATGCTTTTTGGATAACCATCTCCTTGGTGCTGTATTGCTGAAAATTAATGATAATAGACCTCGGAGGTGAGTTTGGGCCCGGTTTGGGCGCAAGGGCTCTGTGTGCGCGTTGAATTTGTAAATCCACATCGTCGTTCAGCTTGAGTTCGGACCGGAGCATTTTTTCCACAAACTCCATCACCGAGCCTCGTTCTGCGTCCTCCGGCACACCGTGGATCCTCAGGTTGTTTCGTCTTGCCCTCGACTCTATGTCATTCAGCTTGTCTTCTAGCTTCTGCTGATCCTGTATGGTTTGCTGAAGGGCTGCGTTAGCCTCCGCGCTCCACGTTTCGGTGTCGTCGATCCGCGTGGCCATCTCGTTGATTTTCTCGTTGTGCTCCTGCATGGCTAGCATGTTTGTAGCTAGCTGCCGGTTAACATCTTGTTTGAACTCGATGAGTTCTTCTCTCATGTCATGTTTAATTTCGTCTTTGAACATTTTTAAGTCTTCCTTTAGTTCAGACTTGAGATCGCTGATCTGCTTACTTATAGTTTCAAGCCCTGTGCGCATCACTCCCGGTGTTGAGTCGCCGCCATGTTGGCCCTCATCTCCCCGCATGTCGTCCTCGGCTTGTTCTGCACGGTGAGAATCCTTTTCCGCTGTATCTTGCGCCCCTTTACCTCTGCCTTTCTTTCCCGCCATCATAATCTTAAAAGAGACCACTTCGTTATGTTTTAATTAAGTTAGCGGGGGTTAATAATACGCTGACTCGCGGGAGCAAAGTGCTCAACCCGCCATCCTGTTCTGTAGCCAACCGGAAGTCCGCTCTTTCTATTTTCAACCACCAACAGTGACAGAGTTAAAGGATCAGTCCGCACGAATGTACTGGCACTGTACAAAGAAATAACTACATACTAAATGCCATAACGATAAAGTTTTAATTGGATTACCATTGTGTCTTCATGCCACTGCCAACCTTGAGCTTGTGGTTTTTATGTGTTCACTACAAAACCTTTATTAAGTATGAAAACCAGGCACAAAAGTCCTCTTAACATAATGACTGACACGCATCTGCTCCCATCTTTGTAGATGTTGAAAAAGCTTATATTTAAAGCTGCTCTAATAATTATTTTATATAAATAATGGTTAAAATGACATGAAATGGTTGCTCATAGTGACAATTCAACAGAGAATGTTCACCCACCTGCAGTAGAGCTCCTCTCAGCTCTGCCAAGTGTTCTTGCATCTTTCATCATGGTGTTTTGGGATTTTCAGCCCACAACTTTACCGGCGTGGCTCACTCTCCCTGCTCATCGGTGCTGGTTTTTGTGAAAGAATGGAAAAAGCTGTTTTCAGTCAAAATGTTCCTAAGATCAGCTGCACATTAATCTCAGCAACAAATGGCAGACAGACTGTTTGGGATAGCATGTGACCAAGTGTAGCATTTAGCTGCTAAAGATGCAGATATTTACCTAAGGAGATTGTGGTGACCAAAACAGAGCTCAAAGGTAAGCCAATATTCAACTCACATTCATCAGGTGGACAGACTCTAAAATAATGCCAACATTGCTATATGTTTGTAGAATCGACAAATGGGGAAATGTTTGGACTGTTTTTACTGCTCCCAAGTGGCCAACACATTGATCCATTTAGATTTAAGCAAATATCTACTAAGTTTAAAACATTTTCCCCATAGATGTCATCGGTAGAAGCTAACACATAAACCATCCTGTGTATCCCACTGTCAATCAACCAACCGGTTTAAAGTCTGTGGAACCCCAATGCATAAGTGCGACTTAAATATACAGACTTGCAATCACTGCAAGGCAAAAAAACTGAAAATACAAAACCCCACAGAAAAAGAACATAAACACAAGAAGCCAAGGCGAATTAAACACAGATGAAACTCATAAGAGCAGGTGCAGTCACAAGGTTGTGAATCAGGACAAATAGAGGAAGTAAAACAAGAGTCACACAAAGACAGAAGTTTTCAAAATAAATGGAAAACAAAAAAACCGAGTTTGAAAAATAACCATACACAGAACAAATTCTGATATCTAAGCACAAGGAGAACAAGGTAAATGCCCAAGACATAAAATGTCTACACAACAGAAAATCTTACGAGGTCCAAAACAGTCTTTCAAAAGTTCAAAAAATGGCAGAATTATGACACAACCAATACTAGTGTAACAGCAAATGTAGTATGTTGTCACTCTTCTTATTGTTTTGCAATGAAATTAATATGTGTGTGCATCAAGTGTGGTTGTAAAGTTAGAGTGTTCTCTATTTGTCGATGCCTGTGTTATTTACTGGAGTTTCAGTAAGTAATGGCATTCAATATGTAGGAAGCCAGAGGGGTATGAATTGTACAACAGTTTAAAGTTAAACTTATTCAGTTATTGTTTGATGTTTGACACCCTCTGCAATTTCACCGATTTACTTATTCAGAATTAAATGTCTGAATAAATGCATTTTGCAATTTTGTATTTTTAGGTACACCTAAAAGATAAAAAAGTAAAAACAGCATAATCCACAGTGAGCCTCTTTTTGTAAATTCCCATCATCTTGAATGGGGAAAATGTATTTCATCAAAGCTCATAATTATAAACCATTATTTTAATTATAAAATCTTCGGTAATGTTGTTAAAGAAATAATTACCCTGGGGAATCTGCTCATGCCTCCTAGCTGAGAAGATCAGTCCCACTCTCATGTGGGGTTTCTATGAAGCTAAAGCCAGCAGGCAATGAGCTTATCTTAATATAAAGCCTGGGAACAGGAAAACAGCTGCTTCGGCGCTGTCCAAAGTTCGACAGAACTTCTTAGGCTGACTAATTATTATATTATATCTTGTTTGTTTGGTCAGTGCACAGACCAAAGACTCTGCTGGTTGCTAGGCTTCCAAAACCACAGACTCCAGGAAGTCTCTATGGCTATAACTAAAACATAACTTCCTTTAAAAACAAAACTTGGTTGTTGTTGTTTTACATGAAAGTTCTGTCGATGGGTTAAGAAGATACAATGAGAGAATTCAAGCCAATATTTTTTTACTTTGAACAGAGCCCCTGTTTCCTGAGTCTAAGCTCATTTATTCTCAGATATGTATACGGAAACATAGACGTATGTCCATACTGTTTGTTTCGTCCATATTTGGTCTCAGAAATCACAGCAGTGCTACTAGAAAGTGTGTGTGCGGGTGCTTGTGTGTGAGTGTGTGTGTGTGTGTGTGTGGGGCGAAGTAGATGATCAATAACAACTTGTATCTTTTTTCTTAACTCAGTTTATGTTTGGGTTTAGGTCAGAAAGTATAGGCAGAGATGAATAGGCCTCTTGCGTGGTGACCTATCAGAACCCCCTTCACCATGATCATGTTTGTTTATGACAATAAGTCTTGACTTTATGCTGCCCTCTAGTGGATGTATTGCTCAACAACTATCCTAACGTAAAAGACGCATGGAAGTACGTGGGCAACGAAAGTATCTTAAGGCCTCGTAAATTAGTTTATCGATGAAACAGGGTAGTACCAACGGAAATCATGGGGGGGCGCGTTGCCAATAGTTCACTGATATGCCTGTGTTCAGGGCCTCTCTGACTTCCTACATACTGAAAAGCCAACATTGTTACTGTATAGATTTGGAGATTTTTCAAACTAAAGATCAACATTTTCACTATGGAATAGATCATTTCAGGATTTTCACTTTAGAAATTGATCATTTCAGGATACTTCAAAGTACTGTCAAAACACTTTGCTTAATAAGTTTAGAGAGAGACTGATATGCCTGTGTTCAGGACCTCTCTGACTACCTACGTACTGAATAGCAAACATTTTTACTGGATAGATTGGGAGATTTTTCAAAGTAAAGTCCAACATTTTCACTGTGGAATAGATCTAGCAAACATAGAATAGCAAACATTTTTACTGTATCGACACATGGTAGAAATTTCAACAACTTTTTGAGGAGAGACTTCCAGAGCTGGTAAGAAACTACAGGTATCTACAGTATATGATGATACCATGATCTGGCACAGGGACAAACAGGCTGTTTCTGCCTCTTTCTTACGGGGTACGTTATCGCATTGGAAGTTTGTGGGCTGTGATGATTACATCATTTGAAATGGACATATCTCTTCAGTAAATGTATATTCTCTAGAGGATAGGACATGTGGCGGCAGCACCAACAAACATTTCTCAAACCTTTGGTTATATTCTGCTGCACAAACACAATTTCGCAGTAGGGAGAAGTAACGAAAAGGAGCAGTAAAAGGAAGATACATGTTCACAGCGAGAGCTCTGTCCTCTCTTGCAATATTAGTCAAATTGCTTTAAATCCCTTAGTCCCTGAGAAGGTTTATTACAGCAGCGTGCTTGTGGCTAACTGCTGAAAGGCCGGATAAGGATGGGAGAAGTGTTAATTTACAGCTGTTGCAGTGACAGCACAATCACTGAGGCTGGGATGGGGACATGGATTGCTTCTATTCCAGCTGAACATGGTGCTGGTGGTGATCATTACACTTGGCTGGTTAGATAGCATGTGTACAATTAATAATACAAGTCTGTGCTGTAATTGCTTTGATTTAATTAGTTGTTTATCATTCAGGAAACGGTTGTTTTGGGGAGAGCTGAACTTCTGTGAGTTCTGCTGTAGCTAATCTAACTGTCGTTTAAAATGCAAAGATGTTCTCGTTCAACATGTAAGATGTGTTGTTTCTGTGCTATTGTTTTCAATATGGCTTTTAACACGCTCAACGTTCTTTCCATGCCACATACTGTGTATCACAGGTTTGGTGTAGGCAGAACGTCATTATCAAAATACGTCACGTTCTGTCTTTATAACTCACTCAACATTTACACTTGTTCATAATTCCTGCTAAACAACACTTGTTCAGGTGTCCCTCCAGTTCTCTGTTCTAACAACAAGCTTATTTTTGTTTGACATCAAAGGGGATCTTCTCTCCTCATCCTCTTCCTTCACCTCATCCAATCTGTCGGGGGTGGCTGCAAGGCTTGTTGCTGACCCAACCAGATTGCTGCACAAGCCTTCCTTTCACAGACTGATACTGCGGGAATAACTAACAGCGGAAGCCTCAAAAACATTTTTATTGCTGCACTTTGAGAACAAAGAGAAATAGTTTGGTGTCTCTTCAAAGTGATTCTCAGAGCGGTGATGTAGCATATATACTTCCTGCACTACTCAGCCATGTGTCTAATGGCGGCCCTGCATTCTGTAATGTTCACTTTCTTATCAACTGTTTACATTTTTGATTTGCAGAAAGGAAATAAGATGCACTATCTAGAAATAGGAAATAACAATTATAAAAAAGTAACATTAAACAACTAACATTAGTGTGTTAGCAGCTCTTTGAGGCTGTATCACAGACTGTATAAAGATAAATAATTGCTCCCTATAAGTGAAGCCAATGCATCTTCATTGCCGCCTGGTGGCTGTCTGCAGTATAGGTCATAAATCACACCTCCTCCATGTTGATGTGTTGGGCACAGGCCAACTGAAAAAGTCAAGGTTCATGTTGAACAGATTTTCCTCAAAGACGGTTGCTCTCATTTCAGGTGTTTTTATCACGCTGGGTAGGTTTTTGTCTGCAAATTGTTGTCTATTCATTTGCAGGATTATGCAAAAAGTATGGGAGAAGGCAGTATGGGTCAATAAAGAACCCCTTAAATGATAAGTTAAAAATTTTGGTTTCACAATTACCCTTCTAGTTCTAATTATTTGATCCTGTTAAAACAGGATGAAACAACGTAATTGACAACTGAGACTGATCTAGATTGGTCGAGCCTGTGTACATTCTCACAATGGCAATACTAACTAACTTGTTTTACAGCTGAGAGACTTCAAGGGACAACCTTTAATGGATATAAACTAAGTCGTGAAAATACATGAAAAATAAACTTAAAACTAAAGATGCATCAATACATATCATGCACCTACAAACACAAGTATAGAGACACACACACTAGTGGCTGCCTATTTAGGGTCCATATTGTGATGCTCATTGTAAAAAAAGAACCATCTGCTACCATTAAATGATTTGAAAACAAGCAGCATAAGTTTTCAACACTCCTTCTGCAAGAACAGCAACTTGTAAACACCTCCTACTGTGCAGGAGCTTCACTGTGAAACCATGGTGATGGTATTTATTGTTGGGATTTTGTGTCAGATGCTAGATAGCCTGTGGCATAACTGATGCTAATGCATTTCTGGGTTCAAAAGTGAGGCTATTAATTTTCTTTGAAAGGCTAATTACCCTCTACCTCTCTGGTAATCGTTCATCCATACCTCCGGCCACTCATCTCCACTGGAAGCCAACAGCTCTTGCTGCCACTCATGCAACATTGTGCACTTTGACAGCCAGGTCCACCCACAGTCCACCTGTCAAAGGTAGAAGTAAAGCTAGGCATTGGTGTGTACACATCATCAGCAATCTCTGTTTATGACTCTTGTCAAACAAAAAAACAACGACAGCCACAATTAGTTACTTCAAATGTGTTTTTGTCTGTGGAAGCTTGACCAGAAACACAGAGGGTAAAAGGCCATGATGTTCTCACAGTCTCCATCATTCACTTTGCTCAACCAACCAAAATGTGTATTTACAGAGTGATTGAAGAGCAATTGCCTGCCCCATATTGATTACTTGCTTTCCGAGCGGGGGATCTTGGCTACACGAATCACTGACTGCCCCGATCTGATTGGTAGATGTGTGGTATTAAATGGACTGAAGGGAAATCTGCTATGACACATCAAAGAGGCAGCCACTGGAAAGAGCCATGGCAACCAGTCTGCCTCACCGTGACGTCGCCACAGAGGGCACAAAAACCCTGTGAGGTTATGACATGTCTGATTCACAGGATAAGAGGAAAGAAAAGAAGATGGACACGTCAGGCACTCAATACCTTTTGAACTTTCCCCCCAATAGTTTGATCTCATGTAAAATGCATGTTAATAATGCATTACAATTACAACAAGCTTTTTCTGGTGCTTTCAATGACACTCAGCATTAAGATAGCAAACTAGTCCTTAAAAAACAAATACAATTTTTAAAAAACAGATCAATACCTTCCTGAGAGCTCCTCAGAATTTTTGCAGTTTCTTCGTCCTCATACCGAGAAATTAGTCCATCATAAACAGGGTTATGCCACTCTCAAGTGTCTTTAGAGAATAAAATGCAACAAAGATGCAATGGTTTGTGTAAAAAAGACTGTGTACTTTCTTGGAAACAAACACTTCACTGAGAGGGAGGCAACATAATAGAGTTGGTCAAGGTACTGCTTTAGAGATGTTCATGTATGGGAACCTTGGATAAAATCTCTTTACTGCACCTGGAGCTGTATCAAAACAGGATCCGAGGCTAGATGAAACTAGAAGGAGAGAGGACTTTTATTTTGTAAACAATTACTCATAACCAAAAATAACAAGGTTCCCTTCTTTACAGCGGTAGTGGGGTTTTTTTTCTTAGTGGCTGGTTATGAAGTCTAATCCGTCTACCTTTAGTTTCTTCACTAAAATGTGGTCACGCCTTTTTCCATCTGATAGAACACCCTATTTCCACCATTAAATTTACTTTATTATATTTCTATAGTAGTGATAGTGCTTTCAAGAATCTTGCAGTTATAATATTTACAGCAACTGCGACTTCTGTTGATAGCTACTAACTCTCTTTGATATATAACTTGGTGTTTTTATATCACCACTCTCAACCACTTCAAAGTTTTGCAACATGGTTTCTCACGTCATTGTGACATGATTAGAGAAAATGCTGAAGGGAAATGGATTGGACGTGGACAATTATTTGTGCTTGGTTTTGTTAACGGGTTACAACATGCTAAACAATGGAATAGGTCTCCGAAGCATGAATACTGAGCAATAGCACAAACGCACAGTCATCTCAATGACCTGCCAACTTGGAGCATTTATCTAGGACCTAGATTTTAGCTGTATAATACCTATAAAAGCAGGACTAAAGGCTCCAGTATGCTTCTACGTTCTCCGTTTCTCGGAGAGGGCTCCACGGAGGGCGAAGAGTCTTTTTGATTTTTACTAATCCGACCACTGTACGTCGAAAAAAATTCACCGCCAAACCCATAGGTGGCGCAACGGAAGACGAGCTCAGAGAAGCCTACCCCATTTGGGAAGAAGAAGTCCACGTGTCTCTGTTTACATCTGTTAGCTTGCGTCCCACACACTGAACCATGGCAACTAACAGAACTAAATAAAGTGACACCCAGCGGGTCAAGATGCTGATGTTATCGTTTCTTAGCGCAGCGGTTCTCCGGTCTTGTTTCCGAACTGTGTTGCTGATTCCACAGCTTGAATCTGCTTGAGGCTACATGTAGCTAGCTAGCTCCCCTCCCAGCTAGCTTCAAGCCCAGCTTCCACACACAGTCAGCAGGGACTCCCGGGCACTAACTACTATCCAGTGTTTGCTTCTAACCTGGCGGTATTATAGAAACAGTGTCATGATAGAAGTGGAATTAATGTCGTGACGGCGGGTTTTTGCACTGTTACCACCGCAGTTAGCATGGTGGCTAGCCCGCTAGCCTAGCCTGCTAGCGCCGTTTTGAAAGCTCGTTATAACCGTATGTGAAAAATCAGAGGTGTACGAAGAGCTCTCCGAGGCGCTCGGAGAGGGCGTTTCACGACGGATAGGGCGGTCTTATCTGTCCGTTTTACAAAATACGTGCAAGCATAAATTGGCCTTTACGCTGGATACAGACAGTACAATGGGTTAATGAGAGACCTGCTTTATAGCTTTGTAAAGGCTATAAATATCGTGTTTTAGTTATATTCCTCACTGTAACTCTTTCATTTATTCTCTCTCTCACACATACTTGGAGAACACTTACAGAGGTGTGTGTGTGTGTTAGCCACAGACGGTTTATAAAGATGGACTACAGGTGCCCAAGAAGTGTAGCCTGGTTGCTGGCTGCAGTTTTAGTCATAACTCCTGCTTCCCACATGTTAGTGGATGACACATGGACTAAACTGAAATGTCAAACTCTATGTGAGGGTTGACAGCTATAGGCGTTAGAGCACCGCCCTGGTGGGGGGGGGGGGGGGGGATTGGAGAGCTCCCCGTCTTTATAAGGACAGGTACAGGCAATTACTGCCTCTTTGTCTGATGCCTGGTAGATGGTGACTGCTGTGTTTGTGCAGGTAAGGGAGACTGGGAGATTATTTACCTGCTTGAAATCTAGATCCAGATTTCTGTGGCCGCATGGTTGAGTGAAGATTCAGGGTTCGTCTCTCCCCTGTTTGAGCCACAGTGCAGAGTCAGCTATCCATGGTCACTGTAAAGTAGGGCCCCATATTGATCAATGCAATATTTAATAGCAACATAAAAAGGTGATCCCCTCTAATGTACTTAGTTGCAATTCTATAAATTACCTCGTCTCCCCCTTTTTGCAGATTAAGTGCCAGACTGCTGCTTTGCCTATTTCCAGTGTTGTCTGACCACTGGTTTCTGCGTTGGCTTTATACTGTCCAACACATCTCACGTATAGATTGTTGTTTTTAAATATTTGATTGTGACCCTGAACCAACTGACTACCTCTCTTTTCCTTGTTTTAGGCAGCTGGATGACCTACGAGGAGTTGTGGGATTCACACCACTTTGCATGTAGGAAGAAAGGCTGGTGCTCACTTGTACAGTGTGTTCTGGTTTTGTCCTTGGAGTGTGAGTTGCAGTGGTTAGTGATCAGTGGCTGACGTGGTGGTGTCTATTGGGGTTTGTGATAGAATCTCCCAGTAGTAAATACGCTGCCTACATAATGGTCCTTGCTATTTATGTTAAAGTGTGTTGTATCTCTGTGGTCACAGGATTTGTTTTTATTTATAATTGTCAATAATTACAAATGATCCCCCACAAGTCCCCCTTTCTAGTCCTCCCAATATTAAATAAAGATTTAATTGTGAACTAGATGTACATCCCTGCTCTTCTTGAACCCCTAAAATGTGATTGTGTCCATGCACACTGATGTCATTGGAGTCAAGCATGGCCCATAGGCCGTTTTAATTCTAAAACATTCATTCTGGACACTGTCGGGTCACAAATACATCAAATACTTTTTTCTAAAAGATAGCCCACGTCGTTTAAGGTTGTCGTTATCACTTCTCCCAGTAAGTTTGATTTAAGTTAAGGTAGTTTGATAAGTAATATTAGTTCAATGCTGCAAGACCTTGACACCGCGGCTCTATTCCTCGATTGCTACTGTGCACACTCCGGCTCAGTTTTAGCTACATTTCTAGATAATAGGACCAAATAAAGATGAGTTGTCGTTCTTTATATAGTTTATGATCCAATTGAGTATCATTTTTCACCTTCCTTGATGTTGTATTGATCACATTGGCTTGGCCATCTACTTTTTACAACATCAAATAACACAGAATGCCTGTTTGGATTAGGGTCTGAGTTATTAGTTTCCTCCAGGACTCGAATGGGTTTGAACAGAAAATGACGGGCCAGCTACACTCTAATCTCCACTGTTGTTACAGTTTGGAGCAGGTGCATGTCAGCTAGGATGTAGCAGAGCTAGGTCGCTGTTAGCGGTGGTGCATTATGGTGTAAACCATAGACGAAAAAGTCTACAGTCATGTCAGCACACTGTAACTCAGCTGTTCTTTGGAACTCAATGCTAACATGACGATCTTGTATAATGTGTGTTCGCAATTACAGCAAAATCTATCGAAAGCAAATTGACTATCATCATCCACGATTAATTTCTTTGTTGACAGCAGAACTAAACAACAGGTTTCTCCAGTTGAGCTTTGTTATTACGTCTCTTCTGTTTCTGCTACTGATCACTCCTCAAATGGAACCAGCTCATTATCCCTGCCCGACCAATTACATTGGCCTTGAGATGCTGCAGTCTTTCCTGGCTTCAGTCACTTAAGTGCCTCATTGCTACCCCCCCTCCCCCGTGTTTCACAGAAGACAGGAAAAAGCTGTGATTCGTATGTGACACACACATACATAGAGTCCTTCACAGAACACATCTCATGGACACAAACACGCATAAATATGTAAAGATATGCACCGAAACACGTGTACAAATGCATTTCCCCATAGAGACATACAAAGCTGCCATGGTGCCTAAAGCTGCTAATTGGCTCAGAAGTAATACCAGCTCTGTGCGTCTGCTGATACGGTGCTCGCTGCTTTCAGCGCAACACAGTGGACGAGGTGTCAAGGTCTGAGTCATTTCTCAGAGAAGTCATATTTTGACATTTAGACGAAAAAAGGTGAAAAACGAAGGACAGTTTGCTTCAGAGAAAATTAAAGCCATCGCGTGAAGCCACAGCAAACATCAAGACATGGATCTCCAGTTTCAATCTGTTACCTGATCAAGACCAACATATTTCTATCTCAAGCCAGTAAATGTAATGCATGCTAAAAGGAATGTTATCTGTTTACGATCTTGGGTTAGCTAGTGGAAAACGATACACGTTCTCAGGCTTTTTTAGCGTAAAACTTTCACCACTAAAAGTAAGCATGTTGTTTGGTCATTTTAAAATTCTTAATAAATAAGTACAAATATTATTGATAATGAAAACAAACCAACAATGAATTTCCAATCTGTGGCACTGCTTAACCCTCCTACAGCCTTGTGCCTTCAGTCCAACATTTCTTCCTGCCAACATAAATCATTAAAAATCAAAGACTGTAAATAAAGACAAACAACGGGTCTCCACTTCCTTCTTCAAAAAATGAAGCTAAAATATCCTGGATAGGGATGCTGCCATCTTCCGCTTTTGAATTCATTGATTCTGTGCAGTGGCAATCAGGGGATGGAGTATCAACGTCCAGTCAATACACTACACAATGCACTTACATGAAGCTCTTTGAATTTTGGCTTTTTTGAAGCTAATGTACTTACATGGGTTCTGCTGTTTTGGGTTTGTACCCTCATGGTTGAATGCACTAATTGTAAGATGCTTTGGATTCATGGGTCTGGTAAATGATATGTAATCATAACAATAATACAGATACACGACCTACAGTTTGTTATCATCGACAAATTTAAAGTCAAGTTAACCTAAAAAAGCCCATTGTAACACACACCAGAGTTATAAGTATCGACAGAAGCTATCTTTGGGAATGTTTGATCCATTTCCCATCCACAAACATGGAGGAGACCAATACTAGAGTCAGCCAACAGAGGGCGATTAGGATGATTCGGTTTCACTTTTGAGGGAAAGTACTGTTGTCCATCTTTAAATACAATCCAAGTCCAAAATGTGTCACAGATTTAAAGTTTCACATTGGCAGACTGTGTAGCAATCACCTTATAGTGTGATTAGTTTGAATGCTGTTTGGACAACAATGGAGGTCTATCATTATATCATTCAGAGCCAGGAATGCGTGGTTTCTTATTCAGACATCTAATCACATAATTGCCTAAGTTAATTTGTCTTGACTGACAATGGAAATTCTAGCTAAGAAATAAAATTTTCAATGGAAGATAAAAACAGGTTCTGCAATAATGCTATGTAAAATTATATATTGTATGCTTTCTGTTGCATATTATAATATGCAACATAATATAATTTCAAGCATCACTGGAGGAGTGCTACTCTTCATAGAAGAGGGGACGACGGTGACATAACAACCTGTATGTAATCAAATGTCCGTGTAAACACTGTCTGTGAATAAATCGTGTGGAATTAATCTGAGAGACTGCATACAGGGGAACATGGAGAAAGCTTCAGTGACAAAGGCAACACTCACACCCAGACACATATGTCCTGACAAACAAAGCAGACAGAACATCTTGTTGATACAATATGGTACTGACTGTCTGAGATGCTGTACTGTACGCTCTTGTGCATTTTACTGTTGTTTATATACAGTATTTTATAACCTAGTTCTCTTTTTGTTACTATGGCTACCACATGCTCAGCAGACAAACGTCTCCCTGTGAGAGAGAGAGAGTGAGAGAGAGAGATGTATGTGAAAGACTCAATAGAATCTTATGATTTATTTAAAATGGAATAAGATTAAATTTGCTCTTTATTGTCCAGCACATAGATACACAGACTCAAGGTCAGATAATTCTTACCGAGCAGAGATATAACACTAACAATGGTATTCAACATTCAGCTGAATTTTAACTAATTCTATCAACAGTCTAATTTCGTTACTAAGTGGGGAGCACTGTTGCCGTTTAGGTTTTTGGTTCAAACCCCAGTTTGGCCGGGGTCTTGCTGTATGGATGCATGTTTTCCTCTGTGTGGGTTTTAACTGGGTACTTTCAACCACAGTCCAAACACATAAATTGACCATAGGTGCGAATGTGACTGTCTGTCCCTATACTAGGTTCCTGCCAAGTGTTGCCAGACCAACGATAATTATCGGACTTTGCCCTCTGTACAATGTGAACAATAATTCATGATTTAGAACAGGCACTGCACTGCAGGTTCTTAAACTATCAATCTTACAGCTCCCACAGCACTTTGTACTATATGCAATTTTCTTTCCATTCACCCAAACAACATAACTTAAACTGATTAAGTGACACATCCAAAAGCAACCCTGTATTAAAATGCTGAGTTTTAAATTTTGGTGAGACATAAAGAATCTGAAGCTTAATTAAATGCCAATACACTGCACGTTGGTTAATAATAATATAACTCTCTGGTCATCTTGCCTTGACATGAATAATTGCATTTATTCTGGACCTAGGAAACAGACTTTGTTATTGTCAGAGAAATGTTTGCGTGGCCCAAATGCAAATGACTTAGCAGCAAGGAAAAATGTTTTATTAAATAGAGAAATAACAGACTTACTCTGGATGGCAGGTAGACAAAAAGCGTATCCACAAAAAAACTCCAAAATAACAAAGTAGATTGCTGTGGGTGAGTTAAACTGAAACACAAGGAGGGAAAACAAAGGGAAACAGTATACAGAAGGGAGGCAGGGACAAGTGAACATAGGTGAAACACATTGAGACAAATGCAGATGATCACAAGAGCAGGAAACAGGACAAAGAAATTAAGAAAAGCCAGAGACACATAAGAAACAGAGATTCAAAATAAAACAGGAAATAGAAAACTCAAAGGGAAAACAAAGACAATCCAAAAGCCCAAACTTGATAAATCAATACTGAGTAAAAGACATAAAAATGTTTCCCTAAGGTCCAAAACGGAGCAGAATCTTAACAGCCGATGAAAATCGTCACAGAATCGTATTAACTGTTCCTTCTTATTGAAACCAACTGCAATGAGGACAAAGGTCATGGTTTCTCTAAATTCATTTGAGTTTACAATAGGTTTATCTCAGACATACTTCAGTTTTCTCTCCTGGACATTCCCCAATGCAACCTTTGGTGACAAAGGCTGCATCCATCCTTTTTGGTTATTACAAAAGTAAGTTTAAAAGTAATACAATGTTTTTCACAAATATTTCACTGTACTCTACCACGACGAGACTGGATTTGTCAAAGTAATCATCGCTCCAGTTGTTTTATCTTTCTTTGCGACAAGCTCAAGTTAAACTGCCAAGGCATCCGTGGAGGTCGGTGGGGCCTGTCTAGCTTTGATATAAAAAGACTCATATTTCAGCAGGAAAAAAGGACTGTGTCTGTGAGCCCAGTCTGGTTCTTTTTGCTCACAAAAAGTAACTGCAGTGTAAGGAGAGAGACATTTGGCAGCCCTTTACAAATTACCCATTCAGGCGTCGCTTTCAATATCACATCCTGTAACAACTTTAATTCACACAAAACCCTCATCACACAGGATCCTTCACATCCTCTTCTCAACTCAGTGACTGGCTGTTCTTTTGTGTGTGTGTATGTGTGTGTGTGTGTGTGTGCGTGTGTGTGTGTGTGTGTGTGTGTGTGTAACAGTGTGGTTGATATTCAGTTATAATGAACCAGATAGATCGAGAAAGAGAGACAGATAAATAGATGGAGAGAGAAAGGGAGTTCCATATCAATATAAATCTCTCTCTATATATACAGACGGACAGACAGATGGACAGACAGATGGACAGATAGGTGGATAGATAGATACGTAGATAGACAGATAGGTAGGTAGATAGATAGATAGATAGATAGATAGATAGATAGATAGATAGATAGATAGATAGATAGATAGATAGATAGATAGATAGATAGATAGATAGATAGATAGATAGATAGATAGATAGATAGATAGATAGATAGATAGATAGATAGATAGATAGATAGATAGATAGATAGATAGATAGATAGATAGATAGATAGATAGATAGATAGATAGATAGATAGATAGATAGATAGATAGATAGATAGATAGATAGATAGATAGATAGATAGATAGATAGATAGATAGATAGATAGATAGATAGATAGATAGATAGATAGATAGATAGATAGATAGATAGATAGATAGATAGATAGACAGATAGGCTCAACAGTCTCCAATTTAATTGAACCTCACCAAACGGCACAGACTTATACATTATTATTAATTATTCCAGTATTAAATCTTTAGAAATTCACAAAAATGTAAAGAAAATAAACAATCTCATTATGTTACAGAGAAACGAAATTGAAAAAAAATGAGAACTTTCCTGACCCATATCACATCCTGACACCAAGTTTTGTGATGATACGTCCGGTAGATTTTGCTTAATCCTGCTAACTAACAAAAAAAACAACAGACAAAAACATTGGCAGAGGTAATTAAAAGAGTCCAAACTTTTCTGATTAAAGTTCAGGTATATCAATATAAACCTACAAGACATGTCATTTGATAAGAGAAGATACGATAAGATAAGAAGTCCTTTATTAGTCCCTCAATGGACAAATTTGCAGTGTTACATCATCTTCTAGGGTTTTAGATGTGGCTGAGTGAGAGGCACATGTCTTACCATGTGGTAGGACAGTCAGGCTGAAGAGAAGGAGGTCAGAATTTTTCCTTTTTGATCTCTGGTTTTATGTTGTGAAATATGAATATGGCTGCTACTCTGACCATATTAGCAAATAAGATTTTTCTTACAATCTCCACAAGGCGGTCAGAGGTCAGGGTCAGCCCCCGAACAACAACCCCGGAGCTGCTGGGGATCATGTTTAGATCTGACATCTTGCTTGAGGACGATTTCGCCTTGTGGAACCTTGTAACCCCAAGAGCTTGTGTTGTGACGCTTTCGAAAATCGTGCATGATGTGTATGTGCACATGTCTGTTTGTGTGTAAATGATTATAGTGCTGGCCCTAATGATGCTGCTATATAAACCAGACTCAGGTCAAGTGGCCACTTTACAGATGTAGAGGCTGATGACAAATGGCTGTGACCTTGGCTGACTACAGGGTGGAGTCACAGTCGCCCAGTAGTTGAGGCTGCATCACGTCAACAGAGAGACAAGGCAGAGATCATGCACATCCAGGTGTTAGTAGGAACATGCACTCCGAATAAAAGAACTGGATCGTTATAATGTTACCGCAGATCTGTAAGTGTGTTCACCAAATATACTGAGACTCAGCTCATGAATAAACCTTAGGGTATTTGAATATTCTCAATGTATTGCCATGGAAACAGATTTAATGCCTACTGGAAAAAACAATGGTTAATTGCATGAAGTCATAACAGGCTTAAGCATTCTAGATAAATGAATATATTCCACAAAGAACTCATATATTTAGTTCTTGGTATGATTTAGCTCATTAATCACTCTGCATAGGTTCAAAGAAAGTAATGAAAGGTTATGAAAAACTTTAAATAAACATTTTAGTATAACTCCACTTGTAAATTGAGTCACATAATCAGACAGGATATGTTTCAAAAAACTAAATTAATAAGGATGTTTCCTTTTGTTTCTACTCTACATATTTAGCCATATTCCTTATCAAAGATTTGCATCTACCCACAAATTAATGACACATCTAGAATCAGAATCTGGTGCAGCAAGTTTAAGAGTAATGCTGAAATGTAGATCCGTTAAAAAGACTCAAAGTCCTTAAAAACTAGTTTTTATCTCCAGTATCCAGTGTTGAACATTTGAAAATATGAAGAATTCTAATCAGAGTTTGGTGTATTCCTTACAGTGGTAGCTCTTCTGGTTCAGGAAGCCAAGGATCATGGGTAATTTCCACAGTTCAGTGGATTTTCAGCTCAGTGAGTCAGACGATGCAGTCAGAGCTCAGTTCAATCATTAATAGCCATTCTGTTTTTCTCTACATGAAACGTACTTAATTAAAGCCCAACAGAATTAATCACCACATGCTGCTGAAAATGTAAGCTATTCTTAATATAATTATAATTATATAATTTTTTTATTTTTATTTGATTGGCTTACATCAAAAGGAACCTTTTCCTATTAATTTTCTTTCCTCCAGAGTTGTAATAGGGGGTTGTCATTCTTCACATCAAACTTTTCAAAAAGCAAGTAAACATATTTCCTATAAATGCAGCAGACTTTGAAAGAGTGTCTGTCCAAACTCACTCATTAAAGGTTACATCAGACCATGCAATCTCCCCAATTTAGAATGCCTCCTTACCATACAGTATCCAGTGAGTCTGCGTGTATAGAATGAGCGTTATTATAAAAGGTAAAGAGCAGACCCCTCCTGTCGCTCAAAAGGTAGAGAATATAGCTGTAAATGTGACGGCTTTGTATAGAAGACTGGTGGTAATGATGCGGGCTAGGCCACAGGAAATTGTTGTCTCTTCTACTGCTCGGGTTATTTTCCATTGCAAGTGAAAATCTTTGAAAAAAACAAGGCCAACAGATTGAAAGCCCTGAAAACTAAGAGACATCTACTGTAGGCGACAGCATCACAGCCACATATACAGGTGAGGCTGATATGTGTGGTTGTGTCTGTGTCTATGCATAAATAAGCAAATAGCATGTATGCACGATCATGCTCTTGAGTGTCCCAACCCTGTCACAATTAATTACCATAATCAAGGCCACATATGCATAAACATGAATGTGTATACTGTGTGTATGCAGAGTCGCACATTGTTTATGCTTGTTTATCTGACTACAATCACTTCAACCAGTTTGAAGAAGAGTGGGGTATATACTAATAAAACTTCTATTGTCCTCTTTCCACTTCTATAAGTCCTTTAAGTCCTCTTCTATACCACATCCTATAACATATATTGATATATCATAAATATATACTATGAAATATGCAGTATATTATAAAAAAGGTTAACCCTATATAGAATAGTATACGATTGCATAGCATAGCATAGCATAACAAACCATAATATAGTAAAGCATTGCATAGTATTGTTTGGCATGGTATTATAGGCTTTAGCATAACCATGGTATTCTTGCCAAATTAAAAGTCTTATTTACAGACTTACTTGTCAGTTGAGCCAGTGTTGTTCCAATGCCATGAACACTATATACATCATAGATCACTTGTTGATGGCCTTAAATAGCCTCTGCAGACCCCGATGAGTCAACATTAATCTTCAAATAATTGCAAGTGAATACAATAGATTGTTGTGCGGTATGACTCTGGACTGGTTTATTAAATCAGTCACAATGCTACAATCAGGCTGTGAGTCATGTACACATGTAATATACATGTATATTGTTGAGTTCACCTGGTATATTATTTGATCTGATGTTTTCTGCATTTATCAATGGTTCCCTCTTGTTTAATCACTATAATAACTTATATAATAACAACTGGTATCCGCACAATGTATTAGAATGTATAGACAATGGGGGGAAATCGCTGGCAACAGTCCAAGCTGCCATTCAAAGACAGGTAATTGTTGTGCCAGGCTACACATTTCCAGTATGTATGTACAGACCGAGACACTGGCTCTGTCCATGGTGCTGAAATGGTTGTAAATGCTTCATGAGTTTTGTTTAATCCCAACTTTTACCGAAATAGCTTTTTTGTTGTCCTTGTGATACTGAATAATTTATATGGAGCAGTCGCTGCGCTGTGACATTTGCTCACATCGTCCCCGGGTATGTGCGGGGGCCGGAGAATGAATCCCCCACCAGATCTCAGAAAAGGTCAAGTGATATTGATCTCACAATGCAAACGCGCGCTGTGTTGTCGGAATCAAATCTCCAAAGTTTGGGTCAGGTCGAACATTTTTCAGGTCAGTTCGGGGATCGTCGTTAGATACAGTCTGGTGTGATGCCTTTTTTACAAGCTGCAACTCGTGGACCACGTGTGGAATTGGCAGATTCGTCGAAATAGTCAGAGAGTGAATTCACATTGAGGTTGGTCAATCCGCGGTGCGTAAAATGCGCACACTGGGGTGGAGACTTATTTGGAGAGGCAGCAGCACAGATCGCAACAGAACGCAAAAAGCACGACTCACTGCATCCACAGGTTGCTGCGCGGATCTCTGCACCTCTCTGAGCATCTTGGCAACCCAGACTGAAGAGTATAGACACCCGGTGGACATGAACTGAGAGCTGCGTTTGGCTGAGAGGTTTGGATTGCGCAGACGCTCAGGAGCAGAATGCCAAATCCACAGCCTTTAAAGACTCCACTTTACAGTTCCTGGCCAATTCGAATTGCATTGCGCAGGACTTTTCTGTCGTAAAAATATATATCTCAACGTTTCTTCTGAGGACAGTGCGTTTTATATGAGGCCACCATGCCACAGGTCCCTTGCTGCAACTGCGCCGCGGTGACAACAGCAACATAATGGCATGTCGGAACGGCTGCTGCGGCTCGGGTCCAATAAACGAGGATAACGCGAGGTTCCTGCTTCTGGCGTTGTTCATCATCATCTATCTCTTCTGTGGCGCCGCGGTGTTCTCCGCGCTGGAGCAGCCGAAGGAGCGAGAGGCGAAGGAGCGCTGGGTGCAGAGGTTCGAGCTTTTCAGCCAGCAGTACAACCTGAGCAAGAAGGACCTCAACAACTTCCTCAGAAACTACGAGGAGGCGAACGTAGCCGGGATCCGTGTGGACACGATCAGACCTCGATGGGACTTCACCGGCGCGTTTTACTTCGTGGGGACTGTTGTGTCAACCATCGGTGAGATGAGGAAGCTGACTTGTAAAAATTGTGTAACAACTACAACATCTCAGGCAGATGTCTTCCTTCAAATTTTTTTTCATTTAAAAATCGATTTGACTTATATCTTTGAGGATAGTCAATCTTTAACTTGTGTGTATGTTATGCCGGCTGCGTGCACTTGTGATTGCAGCTTCTTTGTTTCTCCTCCATCACAGTGTCACCCTAATTTTCCATATTAGTTTGTCAAGCAAATTTCCTTATTGATTGCGTTAAATACAACTTAATTCATTCAACTTGACTGTAATTATAAAAGGATTTAGTGGCTGCAAGACTGATCAAATGATTCCAAAAACCTTCGAGAACGTCCAAATCAATTCGCACCAGGAGCCTCTGAGATATTTCACTATAGAGACATCCTGATTTCTAAAGTCAAACCTTGTCACATATATTATAAGCATCATTTTTATGCATATTAATTGATATGGTTTAAAAATACTGCGGAACATAACTCGACAAACAACTGACTGATCTGTGGTATCACAAGACTTGATATTTATATGATTGCAAGTATGACTGCATTAGCTAATATTACATATGAGAGCTGCATTCATCATAGCATCATTTGATGAAGTCATCATTGCTGTAACCTCCTGCACAGAAAATGTATAATGTAATATCCCAGCTTGTTACTATGAATCCAGCTGCCTGCAGAGATAGAGTTTTTCTGATCATGTATTTAGTGTCATCAATTTAGGCAGTCTCTTTCTTTTCGTCTTCTTTTTATCTGACACTCTGAAACTGCCCTGATTGAATCACCCCCCCCCCCCCAGGAGGAGAAAGGTTCTTTGACAACAAGGTACAACCCTTTGTACTCAAAAAATGTCAGAGATGAAGCTATTGTAACTGTGTCTCCAGGGATTGTATATTGGTAAGAAACATTCAATCACAGAACCGGACGTTTTTCCTCTGTCTTACATGTTACACTACGCATGGCTGGTGGGAGATAAAGACAGCATCTAGAGCGGAAAATACAATATACTTTTTAAATCAGCTTTCTTTTAGATGTTGGGTCAATTGTGCGACCATGGTGATGTGTTTTGTTTACAAATTCAAAGAAAAAGGGTTTTATTACAAGGCAAATTTGGTTGCCTCTAAATGACGTATTCTAGATAACAGAAGGTGCAGTGGTATTGTATCTACTCTTTTTCATAATTTCAGCCTGATGGAAAAAAACATGAAATAATCGCAACTGTGGGTTGTGGTATAATGCTGTGTTTCCATTATCCTGGATAGTCCCCTGTTCCTATGTTATATAACACATGGTATACTGTAAAGTGGGACAAGTAGCAGTATGTAGGCATCTCATCTTTTTTTCTGTTTTTTTCTGTTGTTTTATTACGTCTGAATAACACCATTGACTTCAATTGTATTGGATTCTGCTCCCACCCCTGAACTCCAGAAGTGTTCCACTAATTTCTCTCCTTTCGTTTGTGAGCTGTGTATTTTATTAAATGGCTTTAATGACTAGTCATCAACACATACAACCAGCCTCATGAAACCAGAGGGAGGGGAAAACACACCAATAAAAAACCTACTCATTTGGCTTAATGGGAGAAAACTCCTGCTCAATTAGCAACCTGAGATCCGATCTGAATGTGGAGGTAATCAAACCCTCCACAAGACGCCTGCCTGTGGAACAGCGGCAATTAGTCAGGCTGCAGAATATGTTCTTAATGACCCGAGATACAGAAATGTTGGTCTTTGTTTTCCTAAAGAAAAGGGCTCTCTTGTCATAAGAGTTTACAGCTGCTATACCTGAAAATAGTCCATTAGTCACCCCCCCCCCCCCCACCACCACCACCACCCAAAGAAAATTCAACAATGTTATGAATATAGTAAATGAAATAGGGAGAGCGGAGAGACAGACGGTGCTTCACTGAGCTTTAATTGTTAAGTGATTGAAGAGGACAAAGGCGCTGTCAAGACAAAGACCTCTCACTATGACAACCATTTAGTTCACCTGCCTTTTCTCATGAGATAAAGACGGACAAACACTGTCTCTGCTCCTCCCAGCGTAAAACCAGCTGATTTCTCTCAGTTTCCAAATAACAGTGTAACCCACACATTGGGACTGAGGCAGTAATGTGCTCAGACTGAAAACACCTCAGCTCTTAAAGTGGGTTGAGCATGTGAGTGACAGAAAGAGAGGGACAGTGCATCACCAATGGCCACCCTCGAGGGCTGAGGTTGTTCAGTGGATATCTTTTTTAATTAGAAGCAGAGCAGATACACTGTAAATGCAAACATCGTATTTAATTAAAAATAGTAAATTGACTTAAATCAGTTTTATCAAAATGCTATTAACACTCGCTTTTAGTAAGTTACTTGTACTTTGTGGTTGGAAAATCTCACCAGCTCAGTCTGCTTGAGCTGGATTCATTTAGAAAAAGTAAGTTTTTGATAATTGTGCTTTTTTTCTGTGTTGGAATGTAAGTACATTTACTCAATACTGCACTTAAGTACAAAGTACTTCAAGTACTTGAGGTTTTTTTTCATATTACTTTCTACTTTTACTCCACTACATTTCAGAGGGAAACATTATATGTTTTACATCACTGCATATGTAATTATATACGTGATATATAATAATAATCACAAGAGCCATTTTCCTCTATTGAGTATGCTACTTTTTACTTTTAATATTTCAAGTATTTCTTTTTGTGTTCATATGTTTTTAATTGAAATTTTCACTGACGTTTCACTGACTGCGCATGAACTACTCAGCTTCAACTCAGCTCAGCCTCTTTCATCTGCATCTCAGGTAAGTGATGGATCACTCTTTATGATAAGTTAGCTGTTACCTGCTGCTGCTAAATGTGGAAATACTGTTGATGGCTTGCCTTGTGTTTTCTGCTAGTTATATTTGATCCCGGTGTTATTCTTGTCATTATATATTGGCATTTAAATGAATGAGTGAGCAGTTAGCGTGATGCTAAGTAGCGTTAGCGTGATGCTAAGTAGCGTTAGATTGCCTCAGTAGGGCAGGCCAGTGTGGGAAAAAGGCCTTTAACGGACTATTTTCACATCTCAGTCGGTGAACTAAGGGTTTAACTCGACTTGACATCAGTGTGAGTGGGTTATGAAACAGTGCGTGTGGGTTTTATTTAGTTTCTGCGGAGTTTCATAAATAGTTGGCAGGGAAGCTAAGCTAACGCACGTTAGCATTAGCCACGTAGCTCCCTTGACCGGAGGTTTCTGCTGTGTGAGTGGGCGTGCGAGAGAGGGGGAGCCTGTCCCCGTGAATACACGCTACTTCCCCGGATGCACGTCAGGTTTCAGCGCCGTGCTGAGCCAAGCAAGGTCCCCTGAAGTCTCGGCTGGTTGGATTTCTGTCTGTGTAAAATGTGGACTAAAAAATCATTCACTCGCCTTAAAGCTTAGTTTAATTTATATACTTCTGGCGGATGTGTGTCGCACGGCTCTTACTGCTCAGTGGCCACTGTTTAAATTATATTTTTTTCCCTCTGTTGCTTGTGTATTCAGTACTTTCCCGACTGAAATGTGCCTACTAAACTTTCCAAAACTGTTGAATTAGTGACCACATCTGTAATAGATTTGTATCCTCTTTGGACAAGCAAGTGCTTGTCTTTTACTTTTAGTTTACGCTTGTGTGTGTAAGTGTAAAATGTTAATTTATCCAATTGAATTTAAGGTAATATTTTTTTTCCAGGTGCATGAATACCCTTCAACTTCAACTTATCAAGAGGTATGTATCAGACTTATATGCATAATACAATATGCTTGGATATAACATTTCACATACATGTGTAAAGGATTGTACACCGTTTGTTTTGCAATACAACATTTTATTATTACTACTTTTTGCATACATTTTTGCTGGTTAAAAAGCAGATTTGCTGCAGATATTGTAAAAAAAGGAGCCTGCTGTACACAACATGGTTGAACGATGGCCAGCACTCTTCACAGAGAGACAGGTAAGATATTTTTGTTCTCAACGAATAAAATAATGCCAGTCAAAAAGAAATTTAAGGTGTGTAGCTAGAAATCCAAACACACTTGTTGGAATGTTAACACCTCTGCCATCTCTCCATCCCTACCCACCCCTCTCTTTACTTTTTAAGGTGTTTGCCGAGTTTAATAGAATCGCCAGTAAGAATCTTGAGGGAGACTTCTTTGAGGCTCTGGACCAGTACACCCCGCGGTTCATCGAAATTTTCAAAACAAAAAAGGGAACTGTTGGCCGGAAACTCAGTGAGCTGATGCAGCACATGAGCTGGATGGTAAGTAGGTTCATTTTGCTTTTGATCTGTATGATAGCTTATCAATCAAGTTCTAAATGAGATGATCCAGACCAACCTGTTCTATTTTCTGTCTGAACTGTGCTTGTGCCAAATAACTCTGTTAACTGGTCTTTTCTCTCTCTGTATCATTAGACACCAGACGTGACAGTACTTCACTCTGTTGTCTTCAAAGGCATTCCGATTTTACTTGGTGACGACTCCAGTGAATTCTTCAAGACATGCTCTGTAAGTACTTGCACATAAGTAAAAGTTTGGTGTGCATTAATATAAAACTATACCTGTGCTGACAGAAGATGTAATTCTATCTGCACAATATACAACATACATTTTGTACTCCACAGCTAATATGAGAGGTATTTAAATAGCCCGTACATAAAAATGTACATTAATTCATTTTAAATCTAAGGAGCAGAAGTCTAGGTTGAAAGGTCGGTGTCACTGTTCAAGAATATATGGACCTTGTGGACCATAGCTTCAGTTTAACCATACCAAATTTATTTTGTTTGACAATCCATGTGAACACACATTTAAAACCATATTCTCTAGCAAATGCTTTCAACACTAAAAATTAATGTTTTAGAAAAGCATAAATTGCCAATACTGAAGAATATGTGTTTGTGTGTGTAGGATACAGCAAGAGACGAGGCCCTAGAATGCATCACTGTTGGTGTGCTGACAGTTGTCAGTGAAGATAGTCCTCAAGAGGGTCCAAGTTCAGTGGACCTCCAGCCCATCTCCACTGCCATCATTCTGGAGGGAGGTATCGTCATGGATCGTATTAAAAACTTGCCTGAGGCAGTTTGTCTGTTGTTTGGGCTTACATTTGCTTTGCATTTGGATTACCCAAAATGCATGGCAAATACACTCAACTTCATTCAGACTGTGATGCTTGGACTGGGAAAGAAAAACCTCCCACCAAAACTGTTAACTCTGAAGAACAGTCTCCTTGATTAGACTAGTAAAGAGCCATCAGCTGTCAGCAATTTGCAAGTTATAATAATGTTCTCATGTTATCAGATAAAGTTTGATGCTTTCATGCAACTGAGCTGGCTTGTTTACGATCTCAATTTAAAAAAAAAAATCCATTCAAGTCTGTACCATGTTATGCTGGTATGCTAATGCTGATGTTTATTGTTCAGCCTAGATCTGTAAATGATGCAATTATGTTTTTTTAATAAATGTTGTAATGCAGCTGAATCAACCTAGTGAGTGTTCTTTTAAAGTATATTTTTGTGGTGTTTTTGCCTTTATTAGCTAAAAATAGATAAGAAATAGGGGAGAGAGAGAGAAAAAGGACAAGGACCCATTCAGGGTAATTAGTTTGTTTAATTTAAGTGAACTTGAAAAATTAGTGAGTAGTAAGTTGTAGGTATTTAGTAATTCTAAGTGGGGTTAAATTTGTATCAAGCAGTCCGCACAAATTGAAAAAATTAACTTAACACTAAGCATGGTTATTAAGTTACATGAACTTAATTTTTTTTTGTTAGTTGTACTACTTGATTTAGTACTGCACACTTAAAATAAACAAGCTTTTCTAACTCACTAATCTTAAGATAACTTGGCTTAATTTTTTGAGGCAACAAGTTTGCATACTTTTTTTAAGTAAGGTCAACTAATTAGACTTTACAGTGTAATACTTTTTTTCCGTCTTCATTAATGACGGAGACAATGTGAGAAAAGTGTTTTAAAGGTGAATTAAAGCAACTGTAGGCAAATGACCATCCTCATCTCCACTACCAATAATCCACCATTACAGTGCGTGTGCGTACTGGTTTTCTTTTCCTCCTTAGCACCTTTTCCAGTAACTTGTCATGGCCACTAAACCTCATAGGGACTAAAATCTAGTTCCAATGAGGAAATGGTTAAGGTCAGGTGTAAGATGTGGACTGTGATAAGTTTAAGGTTTGGGTCAGGTATAACTTGGTCATGGTAAAGGCTAGGCATAAGGTTTTGTGTAGGCTGTCCATTATGAATGGAACTCAATGCAGTGTTCTAACAAGGATAGCTGTGCAAACCTGTGTGTGTGAGTGTGTTTGTGGACCAGGTATTACTCATGTAGTGGGGACCCTAATATGTTAAGACATTATGGAGACTTTAGTGACTATGGTAAAGGTTAGAGTAAATCTCTGCGAAATCAATGAAAGTCAATATAATGTCCTGTGAAGTCATGGAGAAACAAATGTGAAGTGAAATGTACTTTAATGTAAAATGGTTAATGGATTGTATTTATATTGGGTTTTCTATAAAGTACAGTTTTGCTAATCATCCATTAACTTACATTGATACATGCGTGTATGTGCAGCACTTTTTCTACACTTTACTCTGCCAGCACAGCCATCAGAGGCAATTAGGGGTTCAGTATTCTTGCCCAAGGACACTTCAGCATGCTAAATGGGATCGAACCGCCGACCTTTTGGTTAGTGGACAACCAACTATACCTTTTGAAACACAGCTGAATTAATTGATTCTCTCCTTTTATTCAATAGCACATTACTTAATAGAAAGTGAGGAAGTTCATTTACTCTTTCAGTTATTCACTGTCATTCTATCTTGTAGCTTTCCACTTATCAGAGAATATTTTTGGTTTTCACTCAGGGTTTGGAATGACCACTCCTGCTACCATTGGAGGAAAAGTCTTCCTGATGTTCTACGGCCTACTTGGCTGTGCCGCCACCATCCTCTTCTTCAACCTCTTTCTGGAACGTGTCATCACTGTTATCGCTGTGGTCCTCAAGTCCTGTCACAAACAACGCCACAGCAAGGCAATACTTCCGCAAAACGGCCGGCAAGTCTCAGAGGAAAACAGGGCAGGCGGCGCCGCGGGCAGCAGAAGAGGAAGAGGTGAGGATCTGGCTGGCTGGAAGCCTTCAGTCTACTGCGTCATGCTCATTCTGGGAGTGGCAGCCATCTTGGTGTCCTGCTGCGCTTCCCTCATGTACTCAGCAGCCGAGGGCTGGGGCTACCTGGACTCGCTATACTTCTGTTTTGTGGCCTTCAGCACCATCGGGTTTGGAGACATGGTGAGCAGCCAGCGGGTCGTCTACGAGGGCCACGCAACAGTGGCGTATCGGCTGGGCAACTTCTTCTTCATCCTGACCGGCGTCTGCTGCATCTACTCTCTCTTTAACGTCATCTCCATCGTCATCAAGCAGGTCCTCAACTGGTTGCTGAGGAGACTGGAAGCCCCCTGCCGCTGCTGCTTCCCTAGGAGGGGTCACCACCCGCACCGACACCCCAGACGGAACGTGGTGGCCCCGGGTCACCTGCGCTCTCGCAGAGACCCCTCCATCGAGACAGACGCCATGAACGAGAGCGAGACTGACACTGGGCGCAGGATGTCCGGGGAGATGATCTCCATGAGGGATTTCTTAGCAGCCAACAAGGTGAGAGCTGCAGGGCTACAGAAGGTTGTGGTTGAAGATTTCACATGATTAATATAATCAAACGTGTTATTTCACGCAGGATAATCAGTTAAATACCAAGAGTAATTAAATTTTACTAATCACATGAGTAGCTGACACATCATTTAGTCCAATAACCTTGTTCCCTGCAGTCATACTCACTGCAGCTATTACCTCCAACTTCAGCCGCTCTTATTCATCCCCATCATTATGCGCTTTGCTGAAAATGTTGTATTCTCTGTGGCAGCGTTACTATCAATGCAGAGATTCCTCATGAGTTACTTATGACACACATGTGACATATTATATAACAACATGCACATACCTATTATTATCATTGAAACTCATATTAATTTATTTTGGAATTGTTTTCTCTGAACACCAGTAATACCTTAATCTGCTGCTACCACCTCCTCAACAGCCGTAAGAGACACTCTGAGGCATCCGTTGTCTGAACATTTCCATAACTGCTCCCCCACTGTTGAGTCGAGAGCTCACACAAGGATTTAGCTGCATTTTCGCACCTGATGATCATTCAGATCAAAGGTCCCAGGTGTTTTGAGTGAGAACAGACTGAATGGTGTGATGCCATATAGCAAAGGTGCGATAAATCTGATGAGAAACCATCAACACAGACAGTTAACAAACCCAAAACATGGAAAACACATTGATATCAGTGTGATTTACACCTTAAGAGGATCGGTGCTGGTCCTTCTGATTTTTTAGCTAAATCATTGCTTTCAGTGTTGTGTCCTGCCTTCAGGAAATAGCCTGCCCACTCTCTCAAAGTACATCTCCCGCCTACTCACTTTTTATAAGTCACTCAACTATCTGTCAACCTGATCACTTAAGGAACTGAAGCCCAGAACACTGTTAAAACTCAGTTGAGGACTGTGTGGAAGTTTAGGTCAAAGCAGAGCAGACCCTGACATATTTTCTCCTCAGGTCCTGTAGCTTTATGTGTGTTATGACAAACCAATGTAAGCCTGTATACTTATTGGTATCCAAATACGAGGTACTGAAGGACAAGCAGCTCTTTCTGCAAAAAATAAAAGTCCCTCTCCACTTTAAAGGTCCTAGGCTACTAGTATCTACTACTACTACTACTAGTATCGTAATTCTCATTCTGATCTCATGCATCTCGTTTGTAAGAGATATGGAGATGGTGAGGAACAGACTCTGGAGCACTGGTCTGTATTGATCGTTAGCCTTTAGCCTAGCATGTAGCCTAGAGCGTCGCCCGGATCGCTTCTCTCACTTCTGTTTCCTGTCGCTTTTCTTGCCTGACTGCGGTTAACCGTTGCTCCGACTTCGCAGGTAATTTGTCCTCTAGTTTATAGGGAAAAAAAGATTTTCTCATTTGCTGTTGTGGGTCAGAAAGAGGCAGCAGTATTAAATTAAGACTGTTTCATAACCAGAACTCCTTGTACGGGCTTGAAATAACAGGAACATCACACTGTGTTGGATTCAAATTAAAGGAGGACCAACAAGTCTTCTGTAGAATAGCAGGTTACTGTGGTGAAAAACATGAAATCACTGACCCCTGGCCTTTGTTTTCCATAACATAGGTTAAAAGCCTCTCCTTTGATACATATATCTATCCATTCACTCTCCTCAATTCTTTTTAAATGACATCAGAGTCTTAGGCTACTTTTACGAGCACCGGCAAAATACAGGAATAGCCTATATATATCAATATATCAATGTATAATATACAGAGTAATGTAGCATCAGAGTATGGTGCAGCATGCTTTAATTTTCATTCAATCAATCAAGTTACTTTGTGGTCATGAAATTTCCTTGGTTCAAATGCATGCGTGAAGAATCTTTTTTCAAACAACAACCATTTTTTCATTGTTTACAAGAAGTGTCTGCAGTAATGCTAGCACCGCAATGAAGTGTTACTCTGTGGTGCTTTTATAATGATAAGCTGCTAATGATGACAATAATATTTACCATGTTCACTCTCATAGTTTAGTGTGTCAGCATAAAAACATTTCCTAATTGGTAGTACTGCTCATGCTGGTGAGAGTGGTAAATCTTAATATTAAACAACATCCTAAGAGGAATATAAAGGAATGAACCTTGTTTTGTTGGGATCTTCCGCTCAAAAATAACTAAGACAACTCCATGGGGACGCCAGACTAAGTTTTTGTCTACAATACTACAGATATTTATTTGAACAAATAGTTTCTATGCCGTTTTCCAAAGGAATCTCTATCCACAGAAGTCAACTTTTATCTTAAAAAATATCTTCATCCAGATGAGAACAGAATGATTACTACAAATGCTAAAAAAACTATGCCAGGCCAGTAGGTGGCGATAAAGTCTACATCAACAATCAGTTAAATACCAGAGCTGAACATTGTGGTATTATTGGGCAAGGGAGATTTCTGTGAAGGCAATGTGGTGAAGTTTTGCTGAATTTGAGCTGAAAACTTGTAATTAGAGCTAGCAGTGCTTACCAAATATAGAGAAACCAATATATAGCTGCCATCGTTGTTTTTGTTCGGTGTATCCTCATAACACATGAGGCATCAAAATCACCCAAAGGCAACATTTTACATGTACACAATAAAAATCTGCACTTTGGAAGGGGTTTGTAAAAATTTCTGTTTAGGTCCAAACACTAAGGGAAAGGTTTGTTTTGCACAATATTCGCATTAGGGTCGACAGGGCGTAAAAGACAGTGGATCACCAAAGTCAATAGGGTCTATCCTTCTAAGGGGTATGACAGTATGGATAAAATTACATGGAAAACAAACCATATGTACCAAAGTGGTGGCTTGACAAACTCCATCTCCATTGCATTAGATTTAATATTGACATTCTCTACACACTTTGCTTTCAGGAGGGAAAATGAAAAGGGAAGGTTGCTGTGTGCGAGAGTAAACCAGTATCCGGTTTGTTTGTCTTCTTTGTTCAGTTAAAAGCGACACAGCAAGTGGAGAGGAAAAACACCATCTGCTGCCTTTATGTCAGACCTGTAAAATCAGATGTACCTGCCACCAACACATTGTCTCAGGTTTCACAAAGGCATCACAGGTTCTCACCTAACACTTCCAAGCACAGACAACAAATATTTCCTCATGTGTTGATTCCTCCCCCCCTCTCTCTGCAGGTGAACCTGGCCATTATGCAGAAGCAGCTTTCGGAGATGGCCATCGGGCACCCGCGCCAGTCCAGCTCCAGTTCACGTCAGAACGGATTCTCAGGAGGGGTGGGCGCCCTTGGCATCATGAACAACCGACTGGCAGAGACCAGCGTGGACAGATAGAAGGAACAGAATAACTTATTTTTTTTCATAGGATACAAAAGGCTGCAGGAATCAGGAAGCACAAACCCAATGACTGCCTTCCTGAAGGAAAAAAAAACGAGTTGAGCACAAGACGGAATTTATTGTGACAAATTATATCCTTCTCGTTGACAAGTAGGCCGACCCCCAGCAGCTACAGCTTAGAATTAAACCATCTCAGACCCACTCCCCCCCTATTGAAGAACATGACTCTATGAATGATGCATGATAGGTTTGCTGAAGTCTCACATCTGGATCAGGCTCATATTGCCGGAACGTTCCCCTGTGAGGAATTTGGTTTCCATGGTGATAAAAAAAAAAGCCTTTCCAGATCCTGTGTATCTACTCTTCAAAGACCTGACACACACTACATGCTGCTTCACACAGAACCACAACTTCCACTCATCTGCAGTACTTTACAACAAGCACTAATGTGACTGTGTCCACACTGTTCCTGTCTCTGTCAAGGACGTTAACGAGAGAAAATAGCTTTAATAAAATGGGTGTTTCCTGGTTGTGTGTCGAACAGTAGCTATTACACAAAAGCATGGTGTGAAAGAAGCACAATTCATGATTCACACAAATGCTTCCTAGCCACCTTATATCTCGCTCCATAGCCACTGACTTAGGCGCTGCTTTCATGATCGCAACAAGAAGAGGACAACGCCTCCAGAGTTTATATCATTACAATCCAAACAGACCTATCTGAAGCTGAATGAGCAGTATGTTCTGTCTGGGGATGAAACCTATCATGTGCGACTGCTGTTTACCTCGATTTGCTTTGCCGTGCAGCCTCATAGCAGCCTCCATGCTGTCTAGGCCTTGAGGTCATTGGTATTGATATAAATACAGTGAAACAAACAGCTCCAGGTCTCCTTATTTGATTTCAGCTCAAAACTTTAAGGTGATTGTATTTTCCTTGGTCTGGATTCGAAGCAAATACAGTGAAGACAAAGGACCAGAGACAAAGACATGATTGTTAATAAAATGCCTGAGGAGCTATTGATTTTAGAGAAAGGAGTGACCAGCTACGAGCAGAAATATGTAGCCCCTAAGTCCAAAGGTGATACTTTTTTATCCTGTACTTGCAAGATATTAACCTCATTGCACACAATTAACATCTTGGGTGCACAAAATAATTAAAGTTGGAAATAGATTATAGAGCATTGTAGATGCTTCTCTAACGAGTTCACATAGAGAGAACAGAGAGAACTCAGCTAATTTCATTTAACAACATTCTTGCTGCTCTTTTATGGAGAAGCATGGTTGTCATTAGAGGGAATCATTTGCTGAACTTGATCACCATAAGGTAATGATTTAGTAGGAAAAAGATTTTTATTTAGTGTGAACAAGTATATATTGCTTGCGCGCAAAGATTTATTGCATGCAAACAAGTTATTTTCACGTGGCACAAGATGAAATCCACACATGCTGGGACTCCACACAAGTTTGACATGCAGACACTGCTTGATTAAGGTGAGGTTCTAGTCAAACTCCTTGTAAATAAATGTAAGAGGTTGCTGAAATTACAGCCTGAGAATCCTCCAGGTTGTTCCACCTCGCATGTCATCATCTGACACGAGTGCCTGACATACAGAGGCGAACTCTGTTGGAGACATCTCGACAAAATTACCACCTGTCAAAGCTGCTATTTCTGTAGTAAAAACAAAAACAGATTTCTGGGGGTTGTAAGAGTGTTGAGTCTGTGAGTAATCGGCTGCAAAATCAGTTCACAGCCTAAACTGAGAAGACGATCCAGATGGTACGCAGCATTAATTAAACATAAGCTGAGTAAAGAAAAAAGATACGAGCTGTAATTGATCATCTGCTACAAACACCCCAATCCCCCAGCCCCCATCCCATGCATAACACACAAAAACACACAAACACACACACCGCAGCTATCCAATCATAGCTTAGCAACAGTAACTAGCAAGGCAAACCTTTCAACACTTGGATTTCTCTGAATGTTAAAGTGCGGTGCATGGGGCCAAAATATGCATTTTTTTCAGTTGAATGGATAATGCCTTTTTTTTTATTTAAAATACCAGAAGTGAATGTCTGTTCCTCTGTAGTATGCTATCAGAGAGAGGATAACTGTAGCAGTCCTGTTCTTTATTGGATTTGGGAAATTCAACACCAGTGACCCCAGCCATGCATGCAGTAGTAGCTTCAGTCTTTTAACTTAATATCTTGTGTCCTTATCATTATCAATTATCATTTAAACAAATTGTGTGCTTGAAATGTAAAAATGTCAGCTGGAAGTGGTGTCATCGAATAATCTATTGGATCTAACATTAGCAACTCCCTTGATCACACTACAAAATGCGATTCAAGAGGCTCATTGACATGTCGCCTCCTGATTGGTTTCATGAAACAGTGACAGCCAATCAGAGAGCAGGGTGGGGGTGAAGGTTGGTATAATGAGGTGGAAACCCGGAGGAGGAATACAACATCAACAAACATGGCAGAGAGAATGGATCAACAAACCAGGGATGCTGGAAGTCAGTCAAAGATGGGGCTGCTACAAGAGAATATCTATATCATGACATTATAGTGAATACAATGCAACTGAGTCAAGTTTTTTGCATTAAATTAAAAGGTTGAGATACATTTTACTACCAGTTTTAGACTATACCGGAGAGCAAACGTATGGCTTTAGGGTTATTTAAGAAATGAGATATTTTTCTTTAAAATAAGTCTAACTCACTATGTCCACCATGAAATATTTTCAGTTTGTAACTTACGTCTGCCCTATTTGTGCATCAGATTGGCAACACAGAAAATACACTGAATATTCTGAAATTAAATGAAATATTATATTAAAAAAAAGGAGGCCTACTGCCATTTTACTCTCAAAATGTTACTCTAACAAATTACATGACAGTTTTTTAATTTAAATCTTTGGTCGACTTTTTGCTTTGCAGTTGAAGCCCCTTGCCAGTAGGGCGTGCTGCAGCCCCCTCAGCACCACTACTTCCAGCGTCCTTGCCAGAAACATAGCTAAATTAGTTTAAAGACCAGACGTACTAGATAGAGGTTTCTCTTGGTGGAAACTTGTGCAGTTTATTACCCCTATTGTCAATCATTATTGTAGTATGAACTTACTATTACTGCAAGACTCCCGATCACAAAACAGCGAGTGGTGTAGTGTGACCTGCATGGGGATCTGATAACTTCAAAAGTATGAACATGACTTTAGTAGGTGATGAAATATAATATCTGCCTGGCAAAAGTTTTTATTGGAAAGAAGGTAATCAGGTAGAAATGAGAAGCCTGTCCGTCGTACATCAAGGACCCGCTACTTTAACAATGACGAATTTGGAGGAATAAAATAAACATTATGATCAAAAACTTGAAATGAGCAGAGCAAGTAAAAGAAAGCTTGACAACAATATGTATTCAAAATGACTAAAGGCAACAGGGCTGGGAGAGTGAGCAGCTTTAGTCTGTGAAAATTTAATTTCAAATTAAGTTTATAGTGTATGTTATTACATGTTATGTACACAACAATAACAACAATGAGGATCCACGTACATTATCAGCAGGTCAGCTCATACACAGTTTAGAAGGAAAAAATGACGTGGACATGAACAAATCCCTAAATACTAGAACCCAATATCACACACAGAATATTGAAAGATACAAATATACATTGAATCTAAAAGACTCCACCCTTTCTGAGACAATCTCACTCACAGACACATTATCTGACACACACACTAGAGACATATTGCCTTGCCATTGCCAAAGCATGCTGCACACACACACACACACACACACACACACACACACACACACACACACACACACACACACACACACACTCACACACACGCACACGCACACGCACACGCACACTCACACTCACATTCACACTCACACTCACACTCACACTCACACTCACACTCACACTCACACTCACACTCACACTCACACTCACACTCACACTCACACTCACACACACACACACACACACACTGAAGTGTACACACAAAAGATAGCTGAATAGAGAATCACAGACCATGTCAGAGAAGCTGAGCCTACACAGATAATAATAGCTTTGAACAAATGATTGTGTGTTCCAATCTGTTTGCGTTTCCGTGTTTCGGACAAATACGGTACGTGTGTGTGTTTAATAAGTGAGACTTGCACAGACTCACAAATACAAAGAAGATTTTTCGTGAGTCACAACGACCACTGTCGTATCTACTGGACTGGTGACAATTTAAAATTTACTCCAACTGAACAATCATGTGGGATTTTGAGAATAAAGTGAAGTGGATTTCTTTCCCTTATTGCATTTTTCTATTTTGGGGGTGGAGTCGGTGTAGGACTTATATATTACATTACATTTATCTGATGCTTTTATCTAGAGTAACTTACAATAAGTCTATTAATATTATAAACATTTTTTTTAAATATTAATGCAATACTATACTTTCAGTATATGTATACTCACATTAGACACTATGCATGTGATAGTCCTGTTAAAATCAGAGGTTTACAAACTAGGGGGTTGCATAAATGCCATCATGCTGCACCAGAGGGAATAGCTACACAAACAGGTACACCCTGTCACAATTAGCTAATTACCTTAATGACTTAATTAGGATGGGAAGAATGCGTTGTCAGTGTTGTGTGCATAATTATTGATTTATTATTGTGCAAGAGTTTGACAGGGGAGGTTAAATAGCAGGTGAGCCAATTAAACAATCTATGTGATCAACATGGCTGCTAGACCCAGATGGTACGTGGTGCTAGTCAAACATATGTAGAGCAATTAATGCATTAAGAAAAACAGTATCATGGCTGCGGCTTTATTACATGGTCTTGACTGTTGCGCACCCACATCACGGCCTTGTACAGTGATGAGCAAGCTGCCCTTAAAGTCATATGTCAAAGTTCACCTATTTTGTTAAATTTGTGTAGAACTGTAGAAGACCACCTGCAGACCAGAGCATCAAGACATGAAGGTATGATATTATCACATTATACATTAACCCATCAACCCACAATTTAGTGGACAGTAAAGATGATTTGTTTGAAATATTCCAATAAGAATAGGTTTTATTTTAATCAGCATGAAGGGTCAATTATTTACGGTTGTGTTTGTACTGTTCAATTGAAGCAATGTGTAGTCCAAATAGTACTACAATTTTAATTTCAATTCGTGATAGTGTCTAATGCAGTGATGCCAGGGTTACGGCCCGCGGGCCGGACCCGGCCCGACTGTACATCACATCCGGCCCGAGGGTGATAAGGGGAGAATATAAATTTTAATTTAATTTTGATGGAATTTAAAAAAAAAAAAAAAATTAAAATTTTCGGTGGACTCCGTTAGTCGGTCTGTTGCTGCTGCCCGCCTCAGCAGCGCCGGTAGTGCTGATCGAGATGTTGTCAAAGAAGAGGAAGGTCGACACTGAAGCTCGCATCTTTCAGGATAGATGGAGAGAAAATTATTTCTTTTGGGAAGTAAGAGGCAAACCCGTGTGTCTTATCTGTCGTCAACAAGTGGCTGTACTAAAGGAGTACAACATCAAACGACACTACGAGACCCACGCCGAGAAATACGGCGAGTACACAGGGCAACTCCGGACTCAAAAGCTAAACGAGCTAGCATCATCGCTACAGAAACAGCAAGCCGTATTCTCCAAATGTCGAGATACACACGAAGGTTCGTTTTATTTTAATACATATTGTAACGAACTGATAGTTGAGTTCTGTTCTGTTTGACTGCTTGATATGTGGTTGTTATGAATGTTCCGCTAAGTACACCGTGTTGAATAAGTACTGAGATGTCCTGAGTGTCTGTGAATAGGTCGGGGTCGGACATGTGACAGTTCTTGACCAATGGCTGTGTGGGATGACAGGCTCTCATTGGCTGGTTCGTTGGCGTGTCAGGGGTGAATGAGGAAGTGGAGGGAGAAGACGAGTGTTGATAGATAGATAGATGGATAGATGGATAGATAGATAGATAGATAGATAGATAGATAGATAGATAGATAGATAGATAGATAGATAGATAGATAGATAGATAGATAGATAGATAGATAGATAGATAGATAGATAGATAGATAGATAGATAGATAGATAGATAGATAGATAGATAGATAGATAGATAGATAGATAGATAGATAGATAGATAGATAGATAGATAGATAGATAGATAGATAGATAGATAGATAGATAGATAGATAGATAGATAGATAGATAGATAGATAGATAGATAGATAGATAGATAGATAGATTACTTTCCGAAGGGAAATTAAGTTGTCATAGCAGCCGGTACATTTGATTACAATAAAATACAAAAATACAATACAATAGAATAAAATAAAAAATATTGAGGTAGAAAGAATAAAAAACAGATGGTAATGTTATTGTTAGACAGTATATAAGAATAGTACAGTATATATAGTATATAATATAACATAATATATATTTATATATGATAGTAATTATACCAATATAAAAGCAGTATATAGTAATAATGGCAGCAACAGTATATATACTAATAATAGTAATAGTGATATAATAATAGTAATTATAACATGTACACATGTATAAATATGTGTATATAGACTTATGTATACAAAGAATATACAGAGAGTATGATATATTTTATAATTTCCAGTGTGATATGGGGGGGAGGGAATAAAAGGGGCTGGGGTTGACTGATAGCCAGGCTAGTGCCATAAAGGCACATGGGTGTGTGGAAATATGGGTTGGTGACTGGTGATGACTGGCAAAGTTAATGTGCCTCATCTGTTATTGAGCCAATTTAGTTTTTAGATAGCTCATATTTGCCTATTTTTTCAAGAACCGTTTTGTTTTACTAATTCCTACTGGATATTCAATCACATGGTCTAATGTTGGACTACTTTATTCTGGCGCTTTCTTTCTGTGACTCGTTTAGGCCTACTTGGCCTGGCCTTCTTTTAATTGGCGTTATTTTGCATTGACTTGTTTTCATGTGCAAGCCTTCAATAAATATAATAAAAGTAATTAACAGTTTACACTTGTGTTATTTATAGGAAATGTGTTTTGTTGGCACCTAGTCTATTTTGTTGCATTTCTAATTTATAAATGTAGGCTACTTGCATGGATAGGAAAATGTAACATTTTTAGAGGGTAACTGTCTCCTGCTTTAGGCTATGTAATTTTAGGCCTCATTGTGAGGCTATTTTGGTGCCGATGCAATTTCTTATTGATGTGTAGGCCTTCATGAATAATTTCAAATAACCTACCTATCCATGTGTTGAGTCAGTGTTTGGCCTTTTCAGTCCGAAAGTGTAATCCGGCCCCCTGAGGTCTTGCTTGAAAAAATCTGGCCCCCTGTCCAATTTCACCCTGGCATCCCTGGTCTAATGTTTGACTTAAAATGACAGAATATGCCAATAACCAGGATTATTTAAATATACTATAAAAGTATTTTATTGTGAGCACTGTGTTGCAAAACATTGTATAAAAAACATATTTCATGCGCGTCCTAGTGGTGAGTTGTTCCAATGACAGAAGCGCTTTTTTATAGCCAGCATAGTCAGCGTCTTAGAGCTTTTGTCCCCCAGTGTTGCCGTACGCTCTGACGTCACACAGGAGCGACAACTGACTATGGTAAGTGAGCAAGCAATTTTCTCTGCGGCTCCTATTTATGATACTAAAACGTATTATTCGGCATCGTAACATTACACAGAGCTGTACATATCAGCACGTGTGCTGCTGCGCGGTTTCGGATGGCTTTGTGTTTCATTTGTGTTGTTAAAACTGAATTTAAAAGAGGAAAGAGTCCACTGGCCGAATGCTAACGACATTAGCTTTTCTCCGTTAGCAGCAGTGGTTAACCGGGCTGCTTACAGCGAAGCCATCCATTGTGTAGAGATAGCTCACACTCTTAATGTTAATATACAACATATATATGTGGAGGGCGGTGTTTTTATTATGATCAGCCTTTCAAATTAAACACGATGTCGCATTGAAGTTGTGCGAGCCGGTCGGTAACGGCTACGTGAGCTAGCTCTGTTGTAAACATCGTAGCCAATGTGTTGCTGGACAGGGATTCACTGTCGGCACCGATTCGATCCACCTGCTCGGTTCATCGTGTACTCACTTTTAATAACATGTGTCTGGAACTCTTCTAGGGTCAAAGCCAGAGTGGAGGCCACGGTCCAGGTGGAGGCAAGAAGGATGATAAGGTGAGAATGACACAGCATCTGCTAGCTGATGTCTGAACCTGCTAGCCTAACTGATATTATCAACTATCACTAATTGCACATTTACGTGTATGTTGCATATAGAGCAGCCTTGTTTTGATACACCTTGTAGTAAATTCATCATATTTTATCCAAGTAGTTTCTTAATGTTTTATTCTTCTTATTGTTTGCCTCTATACATAAAGCATAACAAAAGTGACTGTAGCATGTGCAAGCTAAATGTAAGATCTTTTGTGGTTGTTTGTGAGAAGGTAAAAAAGTACTGTGCATGTTTTTTGATGAGGTTTGTTAAATGTAAACACTGTAGTTGAGGTGTTACCGACTCTCACGTAAGTAATTTTCCTGTGTGCCTACTGAAGGATAAGAAAAAGAAGTACGAGCCTCCAATTCCCACCAGAGTTGGTAAGAGAAAGAAGAAGACAAAGGGACCAGATGCTGCCAGCAAACTCCCATTGGGTAAGAAACTGAAATGACAACGAGTTTAGAGAAATATTTTATCCGTTTGGTCTAGTGTCTGTTTTCTTTGGTGCATTCATGAGAATCTGTTGTATTCTCAGTTCTACTACTCATACACTTTGTGGTTTTCTCTGGATCTCAAATCTTGAAAATATTTACCACTGTGGATCTTAAGACATCTGCAGTCAACAGTGCTAATAAAATATTATATATAAGAACAGTGGATACAACTGAGAAAACTCCTTACGTGACACTACTGAAAAATAAGAGAATGAAGGAGAAACTGAGGAAAATGTATTTTAAGCCAAAAAGAAAATAAACAAAGTTGGTGTTACAGTATAAAAATTGGCATTTATATATGTTCTTAATGTAATGTTTACATATGCTGTCTTGTAGTCACTCCTCACACTCAATGCCGCCTGAAGCTGCTGAAGCAGGAGCGTATCAAAGACTACCTACTGATGGAGGAGGAGTTCATCAGGAACCAGGAGCAGATGAAACCCCTGGAAGAGAAGCAGGAGGTCAGCCATTGTGGCCTTAGTACTGCATATTATTTGGTGCTACCTATTTTGGGTCAAACACGGGGAAAGCATTCTTAACTTCTTGACCTTTTTCTTTCTTACAGGAGGAGAGGTCAAAGGTGGACGACCTGAGAGGGACACCTATGTCTGTGGGCACCCTGGAGGAAATCATTGACGACAACCACGCGATTGTTTCCACCTCAGTGGGATCAGAGCATTATGTCAGCATCCTGTCTTTTGTGGATAAGGATTTGTTGGAGCCGGGCTGCTCCGTCCTGCTCAACCACAAGGTCAATCAATCATAATGCTTATTTTAGGACAATCTGTATCTGCTTATGATTCAAGATATTAAGCACTAATCATTTAAAATCCATCAGACACAAGGGTTCCACAATTCACATACACTGAACCGATTATTTAAAACATTTCAGCCACCTTTCTAATTGATGTATCACCAATCATTATCATTTTATTTGACTGTCATTTGTGTATCCTGTGTATGTTTAGGTTCATGCTGTGATTGGGGTGCTGATGGACGACACTGATCCCCTGGTAACAGTCATGAAGGTAGAGAAGGCCCCACAAGAAACATATGCTGACATTGGAGGACTGGACAATCAGATCCAGGAGATCAAGGTACAGTTTATCACGCATGCACCTCAGTTTGCATAAAGAGACTTATAGTTCTTGCAAGTTGGAGCCTTTAAGTCTTCATTTCAATGTGATAGGAAACCAAGAAAACCAAAAAAGTAGATGAATTGAAGCCACAAAACTCTACCGTACATTTTTTGTGTTGTGTTCATGTGTTTTTAATTTGATATATGACTTGTTAAGTAATTAACAGACCACATATAACTTTATCTAAACCTATTTCAAAAACATAATGTAAGGGGAGAGTAATCAAGTGATTTGCAACCACTTACTAAAGATCTTTTAGTTTTGTAATAAATGTAAAGATGGTGTGCTATGTGGTGGTGTTACGAATGTGTCATGTCTGTAAATCATCTGTGATGAGGGAAAGGTGCAGGTATTTGAAATGGAAAATTTATATTACAAAACTAAGTCAGCAAATCCTAAATGTTTTAAGTCTTTTTTGATTAGGTACCAGATAACTTGAATGATTGCGCTGGACAACATTCAGGTGCTGCTCTTGTAATGGAGTTCTGCAAAGAATAAATTCTCAAGCATAATCCTCTGTTGTTCTGTATGCATGGTTTGCTTGAAACACTGAATATTGAACCCAATAGTTTTTTTATTAGCATAAAGCACCTACTGAATGTGAGTTTTTAGCATCCTACTATATCTATTACATGCCACAGTGTGACATGGAGTTACCAAATTAAGTTTGAATCATGTAGACTGGATTCATCTATACATCTTTTCAAGTTCCCATTATTGCTGGCTCATATTAGTTCAACATCATTACTAAATGCTAAGGCTGACTGTGTAGTTTTCTGTTGTTTCTCCTAGGAGTCAGTGGAGCTGCCTCTTACACATCCAGAGTACTATGAAGAGATGGGCATTAAGCCTCCCAAGGGTGTCATCCTATATGGACCACCTGGCACAGGTAAGACAGGTTTAAGAAGCTTATATCATTCCAACCTTCATTACCAACCTGACCTTTCACCATGTTGTACATCAGCAAAGTAATGATTTCAAGCCATATTAATGAAGACTGAACATACAGCATTGATAGTGTCCAATTTCAAGAATTAATTTGAAAAACTTCAACTGATCATAGATACTAATTGTACACCCATTAATTACTTTGAAGAACTGTGCTACAAACAACTTGGTTCCAGAATGATACAAATGTAACTTATGTTGCCTAACGTTTCATTTTTCAATCCATCACATTAGTATCCAGTAGCCACTTCAATAACATCTTTCACGAGCTTCGCAGTGCTCAAGTCTTTGTTACAGTTAAACCGATTAAAAACAATTTCAGCTATTGTTAAAATAAATAAATATGATCATTATTGTGTGGGTAGTTCATCAAAGCAGTCCAATTAGACTTGTGAAACAGATTAGTTAAAGGCAATTTTACAAATCTAAAGAGTTCAACAATGGAGGTAAACGTTAAGTAGTATATTTTTATAATAAGGACACCGTTTTGCATCAAGAGTGGTACTAAATACCATGGACTCTAAAAAACGATTGAGCATCTGACAATGAAGCTATTTAATTACTACAAAGAAGAGGAGGCATAAAAATACATTGATGAGCTTCCAACTCAAAACGTCCATTGGTTGAAATGGCATTAAATAATAGCAGTTAAAGTAAGCTGGGAAAGTGGAATTCAAATCTGTGAAACCATCCTCTGGCCAGAGAGGGGGGAAAACAAATCAATGCAAAGCTGTGGGAGAGTTGTGCACAAACAAGGACTAGATTCATTTGAAGGAAATCGTACCAGTGACCCATCAAGTAGGTCAACATTAGCAGTCTGAAAAGCAATATCTGGATGAAGCCTAAGCTACTAAATGACCTATCAGTCAAATGTAACCATAGCTTAACCCAGATAATGTTAGGAAACAAGTGTTGTGAACAGATGAAGTCCAGGCTGAGATCTCTGACTACACTCATCAAAGATGTTTACAGAAAATAAAGATGCAGCCAGTCGCTCATTGCAAGAGTACAGGGAAGACCAGATACTACTGGAGTTAATATCAGCTAATGTCAGTCAGACAGTTGACAACGTTGCCCTTTCTCAAACAACCCTTATACCCTCTCAGTACCCACTTCCACTTCAAACCCTTCCTCCTCTGTGCACATCCCTGACATTAACAAAATCCAAGCAGCTAATTAACATCAGGGCTATAGACAAGAAGTTCACAAAAAAGAAATGCCACCAACGAGGCATGGGAGTGATTTAACCAGTTATTAAATTTAGTTTCCATAAAGGGAGAGTCAATTAAGACAGAAAAGATTAGAATAATTTGTGTTATCTCAAGAACATTGTGTCTGTCTGTACCTGTGGCATAAATAAAGATCAGATCACTTTTTATGACTTAATGTTATTAAAGAGGGAATAAAGTGTGCATACTTAGACCTGCTGAGATGTGTTGACTAAACTTACATCTGTCATGTGTCTGCCAGGTAAAACACTGCTCGCCAAGGCCGTAGCCAATCAGACATCAGCCACGTTTCTGCGTGTGGTGGGCTCAGAGCTGATCCAGAAGTACCTGGGAGATGGGCCCAAGCTGGTCCGAGAGCTCTTCAGGGTGGCTGAGGAACATGCCCCCTCCATCGTCTTCATCGACGAGATCGACGCCATCGGCACCAAGAGGTACACAGCAGGCTACTGAAAACTGTTATATATCAGCTGAGATGTGTCTGTAGATAATACAAATTTGCAGTCTATAGGATTTTGAATATGGGAATTTCAACAATTGTAACTGTGAGACCCCTCCTCCCCCTTTCTGCTGAGCACAAACTGTCTCAGATAAAAAAAAACCACATAGACTGCCTGGGCATTTCAAAACAATTTTTTAGCAACCTTGCAATTTCAAAAACATGACATTAAGCCCCAGCAAATTCAAGCTTATGCTAGCCAAGCTGCTCCATCACAGTAACATGAGAGCTGCAGCTGGCTGGGATACTTCCCTTGGACGCAGACAGGCGGCTGATCAGTAAAACACAACAACAAAACCCACCTGTGCGAGCACAGACTTACAAAATTATCAAACAATCACCAAACTGACAACATGACTGTCTGGGCACTTCCTGACTTTCAAATGAAGCAATGCTACCCAGTGGCCTTCACCAGAAACAAGGTTACGTTAGCTTGACTGCATTGTTCCAGTAGAAAACGTTACTGTTACCATTTCAGTTGTGTGTGCAGTTGCTGGGAAAGTGGTAAAAAGCAGTCATGTGTGGTTTGTTTCTCATCCGTTACGTTTGTTTCACTAATGGGTCAAACTGTACCGAGTGATGGTGGAAGCGAGAGGATGTTATGCAGAGAGGGAGTATTGTGCACGAGCAGTGATTGACACTCGGTCAGACACGGCTCTTTGCTCTTATTGTGGGTTTAGAGACGTGAGCGTTACAAGCAGTGGGTGGAGAAAGAGGAGTTTTTGTTTTTTTTCCAATATTACCTGCGTCGTGCACTTGGGTCAGATCACAGCGACAGTTTTAGGAAATATGACCAAGTTATTTTTGTGAAAGTGTTGTAGGCTTATTGCACTGCAAAGTATACCTGTATTATTCATCCAAATTTCAGTATGCACATCCAAATTCTGCAATTTGTTTCACAGGTGTATGTGATGTAATACAGAGGCTACCTTTCTTTTTTTTTTCTTTTTTTTTATCATTGGAAAAAAATTGAGCAGATGGTGTCATAAATCCCAAATCACAGGTTTTATTTGTCTGTTTTTTGCCAGAAGTAAAGTGTAAGACATTAGTGTTGTTAAACAGAATATTGGCTGCTGTAAATGAATGAGCCTGTCCATGTCTGTGGTTTGATATTGACTGACTTTAATAATAAATGAGCTTGTGGCTCACATGGAGTAGACTCAGTTAAGAGAGTCTGTGATAACAAGACCAGATGATGGACGACCTTGATGTCTATGGAGTCAGAAGACCAAGGCCAACTCAGTGGTTTCCATAAATGTTTAATCATGACTTTGTTGCGCAGGTACGACTCAAACTCTGGAGGCGAGCGGGAGATCCAGAGGACCATGCTGGAGCTGCTCAACCAGCTGGACGGCTTTGACTCGCGCGGAGACGTGAAAGTTATCATGGCCACCAATCGGATAGAGACCCTGGATCCAGCACTCATCAGACCTGGTCAGTAGAAGTCTGATCGCATGTGTGGGCACAGTCACACATATACGAATGCAGGCGAATGTCACAAGTCAAAGTTCCCCATAGATAAACTTCATGTGAAGCCATGCTGCAGATTTGCTTCGTCATAGGACGTGAACGTTTTAATCGCCCCCTCGCTCGCACTGAGAGGAAGTGAAAAGGAGGGGGGGGGTTCGCCACTGCTGCATTCGATTATGTGTGACCGTCCCTTGACTCTGCCTATTATTGGTCCCTGACTGGCTGTCGGCTCATGCATCTACAGTCTCGCTGCCATTTTAGAATTGCTGAGTCATGGTAGGAAGTAGAATTGGTATTGGTGTTAAAGAATTTGAACCAATTTAACTAAAAATACAGAGGTCATTTGAATACAATAAATTAATTTATATAACAGTGCAAAAGTCTTCCTGATTGAGAAGAATTCTCAGTTTTTGCCTATTTGAAAATCCTCCTCACTAAACATTAACAGATATTTATTTATTCATTGACTCCCACTGAAAGTGCACTCAACTGTATTATCAGCTGAACAGTGACATTCAGATGTTTTACTGTACTAAAAGTAGGCAAAAGAACTTTCTTTATTCTGAGATTTTTGATTATAATACTGCATTGCTTTTTGTAAACACATCGGTTTTGAGTGAAATTGTCAAGAATACAAATTATAATTGTCAGAACCTCTTCATTGAACCAGTTTGCACACAGTCCAAGTCAAATCGTTATTTTATCTCTCCCCCTCCTCCACAGGGAGAATCGACCGTAAGATCGAGTTTCCTCTGCCAGATGAGAAGACCAAGAGGAGGATCTTCTCGATCCACACCAGCCGCATGACAGTCGCAGATGATGTCACCCTTGATGACCTCATCCTGGCTAAGGACGACCTATCAGGAGCAGACATCAAGGTGAGAGCCGATTCTTAACTGTAAAATTAAAAAAAATATGTATCTGCGCTTCATTGCCATAATCTCAAAGCTCTTATCTTTGTTATTGAACACAGAAATAATAGATAGGAGCCTGCACATACTAGTTAGGCCAATATAATATGATATTTTCCAATCATAGTTTACCCAGTGTTCTATGAGGTATGTTATCTTTAAATCACAGGGCTTTAATCAGTATGGTTGGTGCTTTAGCTGGAGATGCTTTCTGTTTCCTTACTTTACCTCTGTTTGGTTCTGTGACAGTGGGTTTAAGGTGATTTCAGTGAGCGGCTACTTTCAACTCAAGTCTCCCTTCATAAACTTAACTCTGACGCCCTCATGTGGAATGTTGTAGAAAAGACACTTTGAGTGAGCTCCTAGTGTTTTCTAGGGCTGAAATGGAAACTTGGATGTAGTTTGTTAAACATAATATGAATGATTTTCACTAGGTTTCTCAGTGATAAAGAACTTGAAAGCTTCTGTTTAAGTGAAAACCACACAGGCTGTTAAGTTTGGTCTTGTGTTCTGATCTGTGGTCCATTTAAATTGTCTTTATAAGAATTAATATTAGCAGTGACAAAATCAACAGTTTAAATACCACCTACAGTCACATGCTGTTTATTATATGATAAGATAATGGATTCTTGTGCCAGGTTCCTCCAGATTAGAGTACAGAGAATAAAAAGAGTGTTAAGTCTAAAATAGAAATATAAAGTGTCTTATGTGACAATAAAAACAACCGCAGAGGGTCAGTGTTAAATTACAACATTATTACCTAAATTAATGTTCACACAACTCAAATTATTCCCTCGCTGTTGTTTTTTTTATGTTTAGCTCACAAAAAAAGTTAGACTTAATGACACAAACAAAACCATTATTATTGCTGCTTTTTGTTTTCCACTATATTGGGCTGAGTTTTCTGTCTAATGTATCATAACTTTCTCCCACAAAACCATTTTTATTGAAGTGCTCTTTGATCGTGACACTTAGTCCTCTCCCCTCTGTGCTTCCCCAAGGCCATCTGCACAGAAGCCGGCCTCATGGCTTTGCGAGAGCGCCGCATGAAAGTCACCAACGAGGATTTCAAGAAATCCAAGGAGAACGTCCTGTACAAGAAGCAGGAGGGAACACCCGAGGGGCTTTACCTCTAACTTTCAAACTTTTATGTATCTCTCACCTCACCCCGCCTCTGTCTATCGCTGTGTGAACGAAAGGAGGTAGCTGTTGAGCTGTCTGTCTTCCCCAGAGAGAGTTTTGATATATTTTGTGCATGTTGTGTCTGCTCCATCCCACTCTCCTGTTACCGTTATTTGTTAAGACCATAAATAAAATGACAAGTAAAAAGAAAATGCCAGACAATGGCACGTTTGTCATCACTTTTGCCCTTTTTTCATTTACACAAGCGTTTTGGCTGGCAGCGCCCTCTGAAACCTTGTTTGTTCATAAGCAGCATCTGTCGACAGCAGCTCTATATTAGATTCTAGTTTATTGACTTCATCGCCGTGCTCTAATATATCAACATAATTTATCACATGAATTATTCAATTAGTTTGGTCTCTGTGTTGTCGCCCTCAGTGTCACAAACAAAATCAATCATATCAATATGCAAAGTCATGTTTGTCGTCTCGGGCCAGAGGCGAGATGAAAGCCTGAAGAAATTGCCAGTTACCTCCTTTTTTAAAAGAAATTCACCGATTACTGTAATAATCCACATGACAACCACACAGCACAGAATCACATAATTCAATCTCAGGGTTACACAATGAGATGAAACACCATGACTGTAGCATTTTACTCTGACATTTCCTCCAGGAGTTGCATAATGTCAATGCACTAATGTTTCACTCTTAAGTGTGTAGAGGAGAATGTTCCTCAGCAGTGCAGATACATCCGAGTGAGTTTTGCTTAATGTTTGTGTTCCTGCACATGTTGGTACACATCTGCAGAAAGGGGCCCAGTGCGATTTGATTTCGCCGTCTTCTATTCAAATCAGCCTTGTAAGTCATTACAGCCTGGTTAAGTAAATCCAGCTAAGCTGCCTCTGCTGCAGTCTGACATGTGGGGAACAGCGGCGCTGATTTAATTCCTCTTGATGTGGAGCCATGTGTAACTCAGTGCTCAGCAGAAAGTGGCCCCGTGCAGCAGGCATCCAACCACTTTGCAGGGCCGTCTCTGGACTCGAGTGAGAACGGCGCTGCTGCTGTTGTGCTGCAGCCCCCTCCTCACAAACGCTCCTTATTAAATCAGTCACGCATGTCAGATGCAGCTCATACATCACAGCACATTCAGAAAATGGAAGAGAGAGAGAGAAGGGGGAGAAAAACATTTAAATCAAGTGTGGCGTGTTGGGCCAGAGAAGCTGGGAGGGTTACAGGAAGAGGAGTGTGCGTTCTAATGAGGCGTTTGCCCTGTCAGCTTAAGGCTAACTCTGGGTTGGGTATTTCTAAAACGCCCCCATGAGCGCTCAGACACTGATGGGGGGATGATACGACGAGGTTGACCACGGTGCTGACATTCTCTTGAAATGCCACATTCGCATTATTGGTCAGTCAGTGTGTGCACAGGTTGTCTTCTAGTAAGCTCTGAATAAAAGCAAATAAAAAGCCTAGTTATGAAAAAAACAAATAATTTCCAAACACATGAATGGATAAGGCAACAATTCCGTACCTGCGTTATGAGCTTATCGGATACCTCAGTCTTTATTCCTCATCCTTCTTAGAGACAGCAGGAGGTTTAGGAAGAGCGGGTGAAACGCATAAATGCTTATGTAAGAGCTGTTGGTCCTGTTAACCGGGGCAAAAACACCGAACAAATTCAGGAAGAAGCTCCGATTAGTTCCAGTAGATTAACAAATGAAACAGCTCAGCATGAGTTAGAGTTAGTTGACCTGACGAGAGGACGGCACACAGCCTGGTCTCTATGAACTGCAAGTGTTGTGTTTTTTGTGCTTGAATAAACATCAGGAAGATCTTTAAAGAGTTCAAGTCAAAAAATAATTCAAAATAAGATCAATTCACTATTTTCTTTGTATTTGGGCCCTCTTTAGGGGCTGATGGGTTCACCAGGTAACTATGATCATATGGTTATGTAATTGAAACAAAGTGAGTATATTCAGGGATGGGATATCAGCACATGAAGTAAATGTATATACACGAAACAGGTGAGTGAATAAAATAAAACAAGGTCTACTAGTAGTATGTAGTTTAATCAGCAGGCTAATCAATACATGTTGATAATGACTCCAGTGGCTGGAACAGTTTAGAACAGGTCCACTGAAGCACTGGGTTTGGTTTATAGTATACATTTACCGTCATATCCATTGCCACATAAATATTCACCTATTTTTACTGTTAGTGAACAGAGATACATTTCACCGACTCGACAATGTATAGAGTATAACACGCTCTCACTTTGTGAGGCTGTTTATCACTCTGTTCATTTGTTAATAAAACCCATCTATATCTATCAAACTGGAAACAGAGCTATGGTAGCGGTTCCAGCGTACAGCACTGACACATACCACTGATTTAAATATATAGTTAGTCTTTATTCACTGTATATGAAACATGGACATAGTTTTAATGTTATGTTATGTTAATGTCATCTTTTTACTCCACCTGCTGTACACAACTGATTTCAACACTATGTCCACTGAGAGGTGCTTTTGTCTCACACACACACACACACACATATATATCTATATATATCTTAAATATATGTGCATGAATAGCTGTATATACATATAGACATACATACAAATAATGTATACACACGTGTCCATATATGTATACATGTATGTATGATACTTTTTGTATATAAATATACACACATACAGTTTAGTGTTAATGTATATACTTATACTATACAGTATATTGTACATATATACACCTGTTTAACAAATATGTGCATGTATAAATTAATCTTTAATATCTACATACTTTATATTTATATATATATATTTCCTGCGTCGTCACTGTTCCTCCCTCAGTGTTTATCCTGCTCCGTCTTGTGTAGATTCATATTACGTTGTAATATAATATATAATATATATGTATGGCTGCGGCTGGGTGTGTATATATAAGCGTACAGTAACACCGCTGTGCTCCACAGTTGATTTGACGCAGGCCGACCACACTTCCCAGCAGCCAATCGTAAATCTGCGCACTTCCCATAAAGAGCCTATCAAACATTTCCCCGCACCAATGAAAACGTGTCGCCTTTTTACCTCCGTCTCTGTCAAACACATGGAAATAAACACGAATACGCACACGGCAGAAAACACGCGGCGCTCAAAGCGACGCTGGTTTGAAAACGACCGTATTTATATTTATTATATTCCCATCAAGTGCCACCGCCTGGTGCAATGCAGGTCCCGTGTAGCCAATCAGCGCGGCCGACACATAGAGGATAATATTGCAGGTCTGCAGCGACCAATCAGAGACGACCTCACACACCGGCACCGCAAATTCTCCGGTGTCAACCAGGCTGCTTCCTACACTAGAGGTATCCTTCCGCAGCGGAAAACTAGTCCTCTGTGCTGGTTAGAAACTGACTGTCTCTCTGGACTAATAATAAATCAGGCGGATAGGTGACAGCTCCAGAATGCACCACTGGAGTTTTAATATGTTTTAATCTATATATCACTGAAGTTCTCACAGTCGTCTGCCTCCATTTAAAAGAGAAGTTACACACAAGCCTATGAGTTTGATATTTCAAAACTGCTACACATGGCGAAATTATTACAAATACATCAGTAACATGAAAATGTTTATTGTCGTGGACGGAAAGTCATGTTAGCCTCACTTATAACAATAATGGCAACAGATTGCAACTTTATTTTGGAGCTATGGCAAAATGTTGTTTTCATAATTGAAATGACAATCATATGTTGAATGTCCAACATTGTGCACCTGGATAACATTATAAGTCATTGATTACATTTGCTATAATATATTTGATCCTTGAATTATAATGATAAAAATATGATATACTATACTATTATGAGTACAAATGGAGGAGATTCACACTAAAGCTTTGCAGTTGTTGTACAAGATTGATTATAAATTTAAAAAAAGATCAAATCCAGACAAACTGTGTACCCTGGTCATTCATACATGGGATTATCTTCTATCTTCTAGAGTTTTAAGGCACTTAAAGTTTAATATAGTGTAAAGGCAAACCATAATACATTAACTTTTTATCTAAAAGCTCTACCTTCTAAATGAAGTCCAAACAAATATTGCTTTTTGTCAAGTTACGTCAGTCTATGTTGCTCTGCACACAATAAACTATATCAAAACAGTAGAATATGTCGTCCAGGATGAGATTATACAGTGAAATCCCCAATGGGGAACAATGTTAACATCTGGAAACATCCATGTGACACATTTATCTCGAAGTCTCCTGTGTGTTTATTCTCATCCACTGATTAAGTGAAGTTCTACAGGTCTGCACGAGCATCATAATCCTACAAATTAAACCATTATAACAACAATCACCTGAACCTGCACTGCATCCTCACCATCGTGCAGTGGAACGTGAGGGTGAGGATGCTCTCCGTGCACTGCAGGAGTCCGAGCCCCGGTGATTGGCATGTCTCCTGCTGGAAGAGGAGGAGGAGGAGGAGGAAAGAGGAAGAGGAAGAGGAAGAGGAAGAGGAAAAAAAGGAGGAGGCCTGCTTCTCTTGCTGCAACAGCCCTGAATTGAAATAAGGAAGTGGGTGCTAGTGCGGCGGAGGGATACACAAGCAACCCCCCTCCCTCCACCCCCCACCCTCTCTCCTCTCCCCTCCCCATTCTGGCCGCGGCCAATATACACAGTGCTAACCCGCCGCCAGTGGAACTCCATCTAAGGAACGAGCACACTCTGCCTCCACAGACCAACGAGCACACAACCCATCGACATGGTGAGTATCGCCATTCATTCTGCGAACACGGGCAAATGCGTGTGAATCACTCGTCTCCACATGTAAAATACCCCGGGGTCTGTTTGACGCGTTTTTCTGTTCTATCCACCGCTCGCTCATTGATTCCTGCCCGTGTGTGAGTGTGTGAGTGTGAGTGTGTGTGTGTGTGTGTGTGTGTACGGAAAACGCCCGCAGTCCGCATTAACTCCAACGTGTTAGCTCGTGTGTTTGTAGTGTCACATCCGAGTCCTCTCTTGCCGTGTGGCCGACGTGTGGCTGTTTCACTGAAAATGGTGGACCGTGTATATTTCCTTTAAAAAACTGCGCAATTCGCCCCAGCGGTGTTGGGCCACGTCGGCTCCCGTAGCGGCTCCGCGGCTGCTGTCACGGTGCAGCTCCGGTTCTTCGAGATTAACTGCTGCGGAGAGAACCAGCGAGATAATGCGGGCGTTATTACCGCGTTATTACACCGTTATTACTCCTTTCCGTGGCGTTTATTACACGACCAACACGCCCCTGCACATGTCACACAGCTGCCCGCGTCCTCCTCTCTGATCTCCCCCATGTTCGACACGCTCCTCTGGAGGGGAGGGAGCTGCCTGCTGCGTTTTGCTCTGGTTCCCCTTCCTTCTTATTAGATTGCACCATCTTGTGCTGCCAGAGCCGCGCCGTGCCGTGCCGAGCCATGGTGTGGGGGAGAACGGCAACAACTGTATCCCGTACAGTGTTCCGCAACGGAAACTGTCCATATTCTGTCAATGGCAAAGGTTGTAGCTAAACGTGTGCAACCCCCCTCCACCCCACCCCCCAGCCCCCCTTGGTTCATAAGTGAAAGATGCAGCTCCAGCCTGTCACCGGGCTCCAGGGTTTATCTCGGGCTGTGTTATACGTCTGTGTCATGTCGGCTGATTTGGTTGCCTCTTTGCAAATTTTCCCTTTTTTTTTTTCAATGTTATGCAAACCTGCCGGTGTGAGTCGTCCAAGAAGCTCTTTCTGCCACTGGCCACCGCAAAAACAGCAACAGCTTTGACTATTTCCAAACCCAGTCTACCGCAGACACAGGGTACGTGTATCGAGGTCTAGTTTTATTCTGTAGCGAATTAACGTCTGCAAAACCAGATGTTGGAGTCACATGCATGCTGACATATCGCCAGCGAATGAAATGGAGTCCCTCCGCCGGCTACGTCACACAAGGAGACGTTATCAAGAGTGGATGTGGAAAAGACGCCTTTCGGGCTAATCCATTGATTATCAAGCCTGATAGATCATTAATGGCCCGAGGGAGTCGAGAAAGCTGCAGGCCACCCCCCCTCCACAACCCACCCACCCTCCTCTGTGATCAAATATCCCATATATGGTATCGAGCTGCGATGCAGGTTCACGTTGCAACGCGCCGCAGTAATTGGAGTGTAAAGTGGAATTGTTATGGAGTTAGCTTGCTTATCAGCGTCTCTGAAAAGTTTAATCCACAGGCGTAAGCCCCTTGTCTGCATGGACTGGAGTGGAAACAGCCTCCCCCATTGAGGTGGAAGTATCGAATAAGTAGTTGGACCACGCTGAGGCCCCTATCATATTTCTGTTACGCTCTTGTTTGCTGATGCATGTTTAGTAACTTGAAGGACATCCGATCCGCTGCAGTGAATAATTTATATGCTTGGCGGCAACACCTAGCCATGTCCCGTGTCCCTTGTGTCTCGGAACGGCGCAGTGCTGTCTGTGGTGGGGTGGAGTACCCGGCCACCCACCACCACCAGGCCATATGGCGGACAGGCATTGTCTGCAGGATATTGGGAGGCTGGTGTTGTTTACACCCCATCCACTTGCCCTCCTTCCCCCCCCTGACACAGCCAGGGCCCGGAGGCCTCACTGTCTTTTGTCCAGTCTCAAAGAGACGAGGCGTTCAGCGCTCAGTTGAACTCAGTGCTTCTATAGAGTAGGAGTGTGTGGCACACTGACTCTTTGTGTTTGTGCTTGTCATGCTGAATGGAACTGTGTGTGAGAGAGTGTGTGTGTGTCACACCCATCTGTCAGGGTGACAGCTGGTTTTTGCACCTTTCACTGGGTGAATATTGAGAAGCTACTTCAGGAAATGTCGGCACCTCACAGCGACGGACTTGCAACTAAAAGAACCTGGAAAGCGTTAATAAAGGGCTGCTAATGAAGAAGATGGTAATCAAGAGTCCTCTTACACCATTTTGCATCCAGCCTCTCAAATTAAACAGAGTGAACAGAGAAGGATGCAAGGGTGATATGGCATCGAGTGAGAGTAAAAGATATTCCTTGCTGGCCCGGTGAACTGCCCTCTGCCTCCCACAGCCCAGTTTGGATCGCATTGCTGGAGCCGGCTGCCCAGGCAACAGTGGGAGTGGTTGACCGACTCGTGCCAACAGACCACTGCCAGCAGAGCACCACCCTTCCCCTAAAACACACATGCACTCCCAACCCTCCGTAAGTCTGGCAGTGAAGTACCATCTCCATAGGACATCATGGATGGTGATTCACGGGGAGTTTCCTCTGAGCTGTATGTCACGTCGAGAAAGCGAAAACATACACATAGAGGCTAAAGGTCTTCAGAAGGAGGAGTTGGGATTGGCCCGTGCCCAAGTGCCTGGGGGGGAAAAGGAATAAAATGGAGAAAAGAAAGGGATGGGCCGGTAGTGGGCAGTGCAGCAGCACTGTGAGGCCCCGGCAGCTTGGGTCTGGGCCAGGGGAGGATCCATAGCACTGAGTCACCAAACCCCACACCCAGTACACTTAGGGAGACAGCAGGGGACAGAAGGAGACAGCAACCATACAACAGGGGCGATGCAGCATGACAAAGAGGGTGACTAAGGAAAGAAAGAAAGGAAGGATGCCTCATCAACATTACCATTGACAGAGAAAGAGAAAGAAATTAACACGAGGGAAGAACATGTACGAGATGAGAGGGACAGTGTGGAAGATGGCGTCAGAGAATAAAACAGACAAGACTGAAAATGTGGGTCGAGCTGGGTGGCATATAACTGTGTCTTTTGACATTTCCCTGGAAAGAGGGTGCAGGGAGGCAGAAGACGGGCGAGCGCTGTTGTGTGCGGAACAGGTTATTGGATCATGTCAGCTAATCGTATGAGTCCCGTTGAAGTTATCCAGGAACCCCTCACTGACCAGATCGATCCGATCCTCTGGATGCTGCTACCCAGGCCAGGAGCAGAGAGGCCTTCTTTTTTTCTTTTCTTTTTTTACAGATAAAGGTCAGCTTGTGCTGTGTCATGCCGTGATCTGCTAAATCTCATCTCTTCTAACAAAATCTAGTCATTATGCAGCAAATTCAATTTGGTGGATTGAATTCCAAAATAAAATACCCTCACCTCCAAACACGGACTCAAGAAGTTCCAGGTTTGCGTTCAATCACGGCAGCCATTTTGAAAGGTCACAGCAGAAAATACAGGTGTTGCTGATCTGGTGATTAGTACCACCTAATAATTGTATTACTCACACCTGCATTTTTAATGTGACAGGTTTGTGTTGGCTATGAGGAAGGACAACTTTGTTATTGTTGTGTGTGCTCGGCTGTATGCAAAGCTAGATTCCTTATTCCATAAACACGTAGATAAGCTGGAGGAATTTGCTTTGAGGCACCGCTTAGCACTCTGTCTAATTCGCAGGAAAAATGTGGGTGGAAAGTATTGGTTCCGTGAAAGAGTTCCATTTAGGGTTGTTTGCGTGTTTCTATCATAGGCTACCGTTTGGGACAGATATCGGACTGAAAACCGATTCATTGAGGATGGCTTATCCAATTTGGCAGAAAAGCTGTGTAATCAGTTCGAGGAAAAACAGTTTTTTGGGGTCAGAGGTGAAGGTTAGTCAAGCGAACGTTACGGTTAGAGTAAGTCTCAAGGAAATGAATTCAAGTACACAAAAGAGACGGTGTATGTGTATGCATGAACATTAATGCATGAGTGCACGTGCACATCTGTGACCACTCATGTTTGTCTGTGTATGTAACTTCTTTGTATCCAGGCACAATGATGTCAGTGGGTTGATACCAAATAATAATAAAACAATATCCCCATTTTTCCCCTGAGACATTGATGAGGGGGGGCACCCATGGGAGTATTTTGTACCTCAAGCTCTGTATTCACACTTTTATTGCTGTGGGTGTTTGTTGGAAATCAGTGGATGCCTTTACAAAGAAGCCTGAATCCATCTATGTAAAAGACCCGGCACTGGATGCTTGCTTCCAAGCCATTTACAGCATGTGTGAGTCACTATCAGCCATAAAAGATCCCCGGCTACTGCAGGGAACAGGCTGGGAGGGGAACCAAACAGTGCCAACCCAGCAGGCCTCTCTTTCCCCCCCGTTGGTAGGACCATGGAAAACACTCCCGTGCTGATATGTCCTTAAACAATCCCGCCTAAACATTTTCTGCTGGTCTGGAGACAGCACTTCACCCATTTTATGACAGTTTGTTTCCAAGTAGTCCCTTTTTGTGGAGGACCACCATGGCGTCGCCTGCTTTTGTTTTTACAATCCCATGGAGCCACCCATCAGCTCAAAGTTCAACCTAATGAAGTACCATTTGCTATCAAGGAAAAATGTCTGATAACAGAATTGCCTGATGTCAAGATGGTCTCCAATTGGCTTTAGGTCATCAAAGGGACCAAATCTGGAGGAGCTGTAATTCTGTTATTTAGAAGGAATATTAAGTTGTGGATTTTTAAGTCCGCAAACTGTGGCTCTTGGTTAATTTGAGCTGTTGTTAGTTTTATTGTTACATCTTGGCAGCTCCATGAGTAGATTCCAGTTGCGGCCTCTGGGGATTGCTCTGCACTGAGGCCATCAGACCCCTGAACACTGTGGACAGTGTTAAGCTGTGTGGTGGTTGGTGGGTGGGGAGGATGAGGAATGTAATGACGAAAGTTTGAGGTTTGGAATAATTGCCTTGTTGAATAACTTGTTTGTTATTTTCTCTCTCTTTCTCTCTCTCTCTCTCTCTCCCCCCCACAGGCTGACCAACTAACAGAGGAGCAGATTGCAGGTAGGAATTCTCTCTTCTTTTTACAGTCAAGTCCTTTCTTCACATATTTACTTGCTCCTTGTGGATCAATTCCACCCTATGAAATATATTCAATAAGTTCCTCCTCCCAGTTCTCATTAGCTGTTCTGGTTGCCTCGATGACACTTTCAGAGAATGTGTCATGACATGGAAAATTGAAGGATCTGGCACCTCCCCTCCCTTGGTAGATCATTAGCTTTTTGAATTGAAAAGAAGTAAGAGGAACAAGTATTTACAACATGTCATGAGTCAGGATCCAGAGCCACGGAGCTCCAGTGAATAGACAGTTTTCCAGGCCAGCCTTACGAGTAGTTTCTCTCACTCAAGCACCTTGATATTCCTTATGAATAAATGATAGGGGCTCTGTACTAAAACTGGAGGCTGCAAAGTTTCTTCTCAGCCAAACCTCCTCTGTGGTTAATTAGCTTGTGCCAATGCTCACTATTGCCTGCACTTCCCTGGATGGGTTTCTATGGCCTTCTAGTTCAGAGACCTACTTGTAGAAAGAAAAAAACTGATGCATTCATAGAACTTCTCTCACTGAAATCTTCCAATCTTCTGCTTCGCTTTCTTATCTTTTTTCACAGCTTGTGATAAGATCTCTGAGAGTTTTCAAACTCAGCACAATTGCAGCCCGAGTTGTGTTCACACTCATGTGGGCAAACTTACAGACAAGAATGAACCGTTAACTCAGTCTCTCTAGTCCCATCGCTCTCAAGAATCAATTAACCTTTAGGACCTGACTGCAGCGTCCTAACATAACCCACGATATGTTACTGCACCGCAACATTAATGTAACCTCTCACTCTTACCTCCACCCCTGCAGAGTTCAAGGAGGCTTTCTCCTTATTCGACAAGGATGGTGACGGCACCATTACCACCAAAGAGCTCGGAACCGTCATGAGGTCGCTGGGCCAGAACCCCACAGAGGCCGAACTGCAGGACATGATCAATGAGGTGGACGCTGACGGTCAGTATTCTCATATTCACTTTACCCATATCATGAACAGTTGAGAATGACCAATTCCTGACATGTAATATTTAATGAAGCTCTCTATTAAATAGGTCATAGAAGATGCCATATCAGGAAAGATAGCAACATAACCTATTAGTTCGATCCCAAATTGTGTAATTCAAACAGTTTTAGCTTTTCACAAGTATCTATATCTAACATGTGTTTAATCTTGACATGAGGCCACAGATAAAATGCCATAAGACAGCTGATTTCTGCTAAATAATAAACACAAGAGTGGACTCAATCATCATAGGATGCTTCAAATGTCTTGCATCACAAATACAAGAGGAATTTACGTCTATTTTATAGATCATTTTTAGAACAGGATTCCATAATATCACTGGAAACTACTTTTAAATAAACACAATATTAGTCAACTGTCACTGATAACTGCAGCTCCACACGTTACAACTAAATCATTTCTTTAAAGCTCCTGTTTTTACCTCAGTCATGGCGACAGATTTATCAATTCATTTCAGCCTGGTAGAATATAACCATTATCACTACATTGCATGACTGCAGTGATACAACCTCTGTTACAAATGGATAAGGGATTAGATGTAGCATCCATTACGACCCCATTTCGAAAAACACATCGGTCGTGTGGTTGCCCACCTCCCTCCCTTTTCTGCCAACTGTCCACCAACTGTCCAAGCCAACTGTCCGGGCAGATTTATGTTCAGATGACGTGTCCCTCTGTGTCAGCACTGCAGTCACCGTCACTCACTGTCAGAGATATGGATGTGCAGGAGGTGCTCACAGAGCTGGTGAGAAGAGCCGGCTACATGTCAAAAGACTGTTAGTGCTGGTGCCTCATGCTGAGTGCCATAATTGAGACAGATTCTTCTCCTCACCTCCTCCTCTGTTAAGCAACTCTCTATTCTGCAGTGCAGCATCTCACAGAGGCACTGTGATTGGAAGAGAGCGATAGAAAGAAAGACAGCAAAGGAGAGAGGGGAAAGGAGTCTGAGAAGTTGGCTCTTCGCCTCCGAGCTGAACGTCCTTGGGCGGTAGAGTCTGGGATGTTAGCTGTCGTTGGGGCCTGTACCCCAGTGGTGCTCTGTCAGCTTACAGGATTTTCGTAAATGGAACTGCATTGATCAGGAGGAATCAATTGCTCCGCAGTTTGGCTGCCCCTTTATTGAAACATCCTCCCACCTTCCTCAGCGCCCTCCCCCTCAGTTACACTACAGAGCAAGCACACACACACACACACACCATCACTAACATCCCCTTGTTCTGCCTCTGCCTCCCTTGGCTGATGCAATCTAGGTCAGACAGCAATGAAGCTAGTAATGGAAAATAAAAGTGGTTGCATAAGGCCTCTCTGCGCTTTGCACATCCCGTCCCCACATCGGCAGCCATGGGATGTCAGCCGGCCCATTGAAAATCAGCTTTATTTACCAAACAAGGATGCTTTGGTAAAGAATGACACTGAATGGAAGCAGGGACGGAGGGCTTTACGTAGACAGAGAGCTTCTTAAAGAAATAGTCTCTTGGCTATTTGATCGTAAAAACAACTGCAGCTTGAAATGGAACTGCTGCCTAACTAACAGCACCTGCTTAAAACGATACAGGGATGCTGAATATGTGGGGGGAAATATTTAATAGGAACGTTTGAGACGAGATAAACCAATTTAATTCAGGATTAAATAACTGGAGGACAAAAATACTAGCATTGGTGTCGGCAAATCGCTCATTGTCATTACACAATCCCACCCCTCTTTCTTATCTCAGGGATGGAAGTCGGCTTTATGATTCAAGGAAAACAATGACCACATACACCAGTGCACTGCGATGCCTCAGCCTTCTATAGTTTGCGTCAGCACCTCTTATGTGTAATCGCACCATCTCCCACTCGGTTCACTCCTTATATTCTCTACTCTTCACATCTCCCTCATCTCCATCTCCCTCTCTACCGCCCACTCCCTCCCTCTTCTCTTTTTTTCTCTCTCTCTCTCTCTCTTTCCCTCCCACCATTTTCTCTCTCTTCCCGCCTGCCTTCCTCCCTCCCTCCCTCCCTCCCTCCTTCCTTCTTCCACTGCAGCAGCTGGCCCGAGGTGCAGTTGAGCAGATATCTCTCAAGGGCTGCCTTGCTTCTTCCTCTAGTCGTATCATCTCAGATGATAGTTTTCCAATCCTGCCCCTCTAGAAGACCGGGACATCCCCCCCTCTTTAGTCTCCCAGCCTTGGGCGCCAGCATGTTTTCCCTCGGTGCTCCTGGCTGTCTCTTTGTGTTAGATAACAGGTCCTTAGATTGTTACCCCTGGTCATGAGATCACCATCTGCTCCATCACATTACTGCATCCCTTTTTGTTCCACACAAACGCACATACATCCATTCTCTCTATATTTCGCTCTCTGAGACGTGCTCTGTAAACCCCCTCACCCCTGGGCTAATCCACCTCCGTTCTTTTCCCTTCACTGTCCTTGCCCTTCACTTCAGTCCCCTCGTGAAATTCTCTGGTTTTAAATGTTAATTCACCTCCACACTCCTGCAATTGTATATATCAATTGCATGTACGTAAAATACCAAGGCCATTGGGTTCACCACTAGATTTACCACCCACCCTCCCGTCGTCTGTGGTTGCAGTTTGTTAACCGCTGAGCTCCTCATAGATCCTTCCCCTGTCAAGAGGGTCTGATCCCCTGGTAATCCTGTCTTGACAACTGCAACATGGATATTGATCCTACTGCACGCATGCATGCGCCACCACCAATTAGCAAGAGCAAAAACACCGGCAACACTGACTGAGCCATCCAAATGGTCGCACTTTTGGACGACCCAAAAAAAACGCATTGCAAACACTGCCCAAAAAGGCAGAAAAAAAGTGGAAGATTAAAGTGGGATAGAGGGATGTAGCATCTGAACTGAAGCCTGCCCCTCCTCCCTGTCCTTCTCACTTTCCCTCCAGCCTCAGTTTCTGACGGGAGCACCAGGAGAGATAAGCTTTTGATTTATCCAGTCTTCTTGAAGGCCAAGCTGCACAGTATACGCTACATCTACATTATGGATGAATAGCCATAGCCCACCCCCACCCCCCCGCAGTGCTGCCCTGCTGAGTAACATACGTAACCTCCTCCTGGGGCTTCCCTAAAGGAAGAAAAGGGAAACACACACACTCAGCCTGCAGTAGCTGTGCTTATCACAGGAAGGAAAGTGCTGATCTGAGAGCTGCTGCCCTCACTGCGATTCCTCATGTCACTGCCGCAGTCCCCTCTGGAGAGAAGTTGTGCCCTGTGCACTAGTGTAAGCGCTACTGTCACACACAGGAGGGGAGGGGGGGGGGGGGGGTAAAACAGGAGCACTGCATGAATATTTTTGAGCTGAGCGACTTTCATCAGCTAAATGCTGGGATATATTATCTCTACTTATCTGAGTCTGCTTTTTAAGTAATTGCAATTTTTTGCTAATTAAATGTGCCTCATTGATCCCACTTTCCAGGTAATGGAACCATCGACTTTCCCGAGTTCCTGACCATGATGGCCAGAAAAATGAAGGACACAGACAGCGAGGAGGAGATTCGTGAGGCTTTCCGGGTATTCGACAAGGTAAATGAAGCTTAAAGCGCATCATGAGGAGGTTGTATAACTATTGGTATGCTTGGCAAACAGACTTAGTTTAATTTTCTTCTATTGTTCTGCGGAGCCCAAAAAGACTTGCAGCTATTTAGTGAATAAAATAATTAAGATTATCCTGATGGTGGAGATTTATGATTGTCTAACTTGCTGCTTGTTTAACACCTGCCACCATCTATGATTGTCTAACTTGCTGCTTGTTTAACACCTGCCACCATCTCAGCTCATTAATTGATCCGGTGGGAATTTTTTGCCCCACCAGTTGTCGACCTTTGGGGATTTGTTTTACATGTTTTTACACATTTGCTCCCCTGCTGCATGTTTCCAGGACGGAAATGGCTACATCAGCGCTGCAGAGCTCCGTCACGTCATGACGAACCTGGGAGAGAAGCTAACAGATGAGGAGGTGGACGAGATGATCAGAGAAGCAGACATCGATGGAGACGGACAGGTCAACTACGAAGGTAAAAGAATACATTAAAAAACAAAAATGAAGCAGATACTAAAATGTCACGGTGCACAAATAGCTTTAGTTTCTAGGCCGCGGTGTAGGCTCTTATTAAACAGGGGGACCAGAACACTTCATTTTCCAAGCGGTGTATTTCTCTGAGGACAGCTGCAAGATAAGCCAGCCACACATAATATTAGTTATTAGATAGGGGCTATACATGGAGCTCAGTGCACAGGGGTGGGTGAAAGTCATCCCTCTGAATTATCATCAGTGTGCCAGGAGTCTTTTCTCTCTTCCTCCCATCCCCCTCCCTTCAGTCCCTCGGCAACATTACACGACAGACTGCGCTCATTTTCTAGAAGGCTGTTGATATATTATGAAGAGTCCGTAAGTCTTGGCTGAAAATTGCCCTACTTCCTCATTCCCATTGTACCACAGACAGAATATGTCCTCTACAGACAATGAAAGCCTTTTATTTATTTTTTCGTGTGTGTTGCGGCAAAACTGTAAGCACAAGGTAGAAGCTTTTTAATCAAATGGGTTTAATGAGATGAGCACCTAAAGCCGTTTGGAAAGGGGACACCAATTAAGATGTTCTCAAGTTGATTAAAAAAAACAATAAAACGTTTAACAGTTTAGCAGGTGATTTGCTCTCACTGGCAACAGGCTTTACCAAAGCCTGAACCCTGATGACCTCATTGTCTCTTCTCCTCTCCCTCTCTCCCTCTCTCTCTCTCTCTGCAGAGTTTGTACAGATGATGACCGCAAAGTGAAGCTTGCCCGCCCTGTCCTGTCCCCTCTTAGAAGAAAAAAAGGAAAAAACAAGAAAAAAAAAAGTCAAAATGTTTTACTTACCTCTTGGAAAAATGTTCATTTATTCATACTGTTTCTGTATAGAAAATAATTGAATGTTGAATTAATCTATCCTTCTGTCCACACAGGAAAAAATATAAAGAAAATATACAAAAAATATCTGCATGAAAATGATGGTTAGTGATCCTGTCCCCTCCCCCCGGAGATCAGTTTAGCATCAGTACTTAACAAGTAAAAATAATAACAACAAACCCTGTAACTACTACCTTCAGACTAAAGCTAAAGCATTTGGCAAACTCCTTCCAGTTCCAATTGCGAGTGGTAAATATCTGGGCTGGCCATCTCTTCTTTCTCTCTCTCTCTGTTTTCTGTTCTTCATGCATGCAGCTTGAGACCGGAGCACTAACCCCCATGCCCCCCCCATCCCTCCTCCGGGCTACCAGAGCGTGCTGATTCCACTATAAGCTGTCCTCTTGTTGGTTTGGTACAGTTTTTTTGTATTTGGAGAGGAACCCTGTACTGTTAAGATGAGAGAATATACCAGGTTCTAACTCAAGCGTTAAAGTGGAATGGGACTTAATTGTATGCTAGATAAAAAGAGAAAAAAAAACAATGTACAAAAAATACATTTTCAAATGTTTGGCATGTTCTTTTGTTTTTGTTATGTTATTTGGACGGCCATCTTAGTAGTTGTGCGTCCTGCCCTTTTAAAAGGAGGGGGACTTAAAGAGTCTTACGGTGAGCTTTCTTTTCTTTTTTTCTTTTCTTTTTTCGCTGAGATGGAGTGTCTGTCCTCTTTTCTTGCAAGAGAGAATCACTGGCCTTCACTTTTTTTCTTCTTCTGTTTCTCGACTCAGACAAAAGCGTAGTGAGGGGTGTACTGTGTTTGCAGCGCATGCTGTTAGGAGTGTCAGTGCACCAGTCTTCGCAGCTGTTCATCCGAGTTCAGTTTACATTCATTCCAAGTTGTACATGCTAGTCTTTATTTTTTTTTTCAAATAAAAGACCATGAACTTTATTGCGTCTAATGTCATTTTTTTTAAAGCCTGATTGTGAAAATCCTCTATAAAGACATAATAAGAAGTCTGTACGTTGTTTACCGAGCAGATAAATGTATCAGATGAGTTTAAGCACGGTTCTCTTTATGTGCACTGTCACTGGGTGATGCTGAGCAGAGGCAGGATTCATACTGTCCCCCATTAAATGGCAGTGAGGTTGTGGAGAGAGTGAGTGAGCTGCCCACAGGGGAGGGAGAGGCAGCAGAGTGTTTGCTCTCGCTCTCAGCCGAGGATATACATACACATCTATGACGCTCTCTTCTCTCTCAAGACACAGCCGGTTGCTAGGCAACAGCAGCATGCTGGAACTGGGATGTTGGGGGTTTGTGAAAAGGCAAGTGGGAGTTTGAATAAACCCTCCTGCATCTGCCGATGTTGGCTTGTCCTAGTAAGGCAAACCAGGCCGCAACACCACTGCCGTGTGCACTTTTTAAAAGACAAACACACACACATAGAGTACAGACAAGCAGGGACCTGTCTGCCTCACCTCCAGCAGCATGCTACCTAAATGTTCAAAAAGGCAAGTCAGAACAAAATGGTTTTACTATATTTGGAGTGTAATTTGACCATGTTTGGACAGGAGCAAATATAGACTGAGACAGCTCCACCAGCCTACACATAAACTAGACAAGATAAATCATGAAGAGAGCCCTGCCCTCACATACAAGGATACACACACCTCATTCTTTTTACACAGATAAGGGAGACAGGACATTCTTTGCATTCCACGCACAATATCTTATGTTAGTCACAAGTTAGCTGCTGGGGAACGAGCCTCTCCTGCATTAATCATATAATTTGAAGAGGAGAGAGTGACTAAGAAGGAACCCAACCCTGATTATAGCTCTAGGGTTTTATTTTGAAATAAATCCAGGCAAACTACTCACTGAGCCCTTCTCACTGGCCCCTCCCTGCAGCACCACACCAGCCAATAAGAAGAGACGTAAAGTAGATTGACAGCTGGGACTGGAGCACTGCTGCTCTCCGTTGCCTCAACGGGTCCAGTGCTCAAACCATAGAATTTACATTTAAAGAAAAATAACAGAGCTCTTTTTAATGTCCTATGTTAAATATATATGAATACAAATAAAAGTGAATGAAGAGGACTAAATAAATTAAGCAACAAATTATGAGATTATTTAATAAATTACAAAAAGTAAGCCCATTATAACTTATTATTATCATCAAAAGGTATTTCTCCATTTCAAAACTATCTTTTTCACATGTTCTTTTTTTACTAATGGTATTTTCATGTTCACATCACATTTTATATCCTATTGAAAATCTGCAGTGCCTATCACTTTATAGTTGATCCTCAGTTCTCCCAGCTAGCTAGCAGGCTAGGTAGAAAGAATATGTAGCATTGTTGAACTACATACAAGCTGAGGTTCAATACTAAATAACCATAGATGACATAATGGTTGCCCCAAAGTAGCCATGATAGAGGTAATAAATCCCTACTACATGTTAGTGGATAGGACATGGGACCAAATTAAAGCCAAAATACACATTACTTAAATTGTCATTTTGACAAATCCCATGTTTGTTCAAGTATTTTTTTTTTTTTTTTTTTTTATAAAATGGTTTTTCGTTGCTAATTCGATGCTATTAAAACAGGATGAAACTTCATGATTGACAGCTGAGACTGACTCGCTAGGTCAAGCGCATGTTAACCTAGATACTACAGCTCCGAGTGACGTCATCGGCACAAGATGGCAACTTTCATATCCAGGATTTTTTGTGGCTTCATTTCTGTTAAGCTTGAACTGGACCATTTGCTGAAATTGATGGTTAGAAAAAATGGTCAAGGTCGACAAGTTGGGCATCTGAATACGGAACATATATGTTATGACAAAACGCTTCCTACCACAGCAGAAGCATATTCCATTCAACACCACAACATGACAGCATTAAACATTGAACACAGTCTGACAGGCCAACAGCACAGGTATCAACCCTACAAAACACAAGCACATACGCAGAACAGGTGGGATACAAGAAAGGGAGGAAAAACCCACTGGGATACGACTCCGCTGGTGGGTTTGTGCTGCCACTCTATGTGCCAGCCAGCCAATGAGGCTGCGCTAAAGGCCTCCTGTCAACCAATCCCATAGACAGAATAGGTTTCTCTTTCTGCGTTGGGGCTGCTGCATGGTTCTCTAGAAAAGGCTTACTCTCCTCTCAGGGGAGGAAGGGACACCTGAGCCCCCTGGGGGTTAAATTAAGAACATCAATATTTCACGTGTAAATGAAGCAGCACACTGCGGAGGCAGTAATGCGAGAAGGATTGACCGGGCAGAGGTATCACGTATCAGCGCCCCTGGAAAGAACAGGCACACTTCTGAGACAAGCCCATGACATACAGCAAGAGTGTGTGTGTGTCTATGAGAGGGTCTGTAGCCTGTACACATATATATTTATATATATGTATGTTGGTGTGTGTTGGTGTGTGTGTGTGTGTGTGTGTAGGCAGGTGCAAACCAGGCATTTGTTTGTGACATTGAGCCCTGTTTATAGGTGTAGTGTCCAGCTGTATTAGCAAGTTAAGGAAGTGGATGAGGTGAACTGAGCAAGGCACAACATCAATATACTGTAGGAAGGCTTCTGGCACTTTCTACTCCTCTCTCTCCCTCTCTCTCTTATACACACACAAACACACGTGGTAATAAAAGGAATAGGCCGATCCTTGTTGGAGGTAAAGAATAGATAGAAAATCAGAAGCGCTTTAATAAAGAACGTCAGAGTCAACCTTTTACACCTGTATTTTATCTGATCCCCGTGAAGACCTGTCCCCTCTAATTCTTTATTTCCCTGTATTATTCACGGCAGAACAGAACACACACCTGTAATTGTCTCGTATAGATCGAGCCATACTGTCTTTGCATGCCTTACTGCTTCTTATGGGCCTTGGAGGGTCATTTTCATCGTGTTGAGCTAATGAAGACTGTGGAGGTGCTAGAGCAAAGCACTGCAGGGGTCTTGGCGGTTCCTAGGTCCTTGCGCTCTGCAATGCTGCGCCCTCTCCATCCCAACAAACCCCAACTAAGCTCCCCTCTAAATTAGTCCCGGTGCCTTTTCAATTACTGGGAGCAGCATGGGTCTCTCTCTTCCTCCCAGCCCTCTAATAGCGCCATCGTCTAAGATTTCCCACTCCATCTCCCTCTCTTGTCCTCTCCCTCTCCTTTCCCCCTCATTTACCTTTCTCTCTCATCTCTTGCCTGCTCCATTTGTCTGACACTGCGTTTTAGTTTTTATGGACTGCAATCAATCTTCTGGGGTTTTGCTTTTTTTTTCGCCCCTTCCTCCTCCAGCCTCCTCTACGGTGCGTCAGTGTCGCCGTCACCATCTTTGGGCTTCTCCTCAGCTGTGCCCGCAGCCTCTCTCTATTTACCTAGAAGAATAGCCTCATCCATCTTTGATTGTTGTGAAATATTACGGCGGTGTCACGACAACCCAGCCTCGCTGAACCTCATGCAATATTCAGAGGCGATGATATAAGATTCCACCTAATGAAAAAAACAGCAGGCAATACAAACAGCCCTTTAATAAAGGCCTGGCAGAACAGCCTGCCGTCTATTGAGCTCCAGGAGCGCAGACGACTGGTTGTGGCCAAGGGCTAAAAGACTCCGTACATCCACCCTGGGCACCAGCACCCATTAGCTACATGGGGCCCACATGCACCAAGAGGCTTATCGACATAACAGCCACCATTATCAGCACCGTTTGCACAATTGCGAACATGGAAATCCACCTGTTGTGCAAACAGGCCTTTGTAATACAGTTTGTTCAGGGAGGGACAAGAGACAAAGTGATAGTCAAAGGGGCCAGTAGAGCTTTGGCTGTGGATAGCCACGTCCTCATGATGCACACACAACGCATGTAAAGGAAGAACTAATGCGCATACATGCAAAAGGCAAATACGCCCACTCACACGCATGCACACACGTGCAGAGGAGGCAGGGGACTGGAGTGGCAGAGGATTGCGTCACTCGCTCCTCCAACAGGGATAAAAAAAAAAACCTTGGATTGAAAAAACAAAGAGAGAAAAAAAATCGCAAGAAATATCAATGCACAGAGACCAATTCAAAGAGACAGGATGGGAATGAGGAAAAAGGGGGAAGGGAGGGAAAACCAGGCAGAGGGATGGAAAGGGGAGAGGGAGGCAGAGGGGGGTGCCAGGGAGAAAGCGCTGAGCCGGGATCCTCCTGCTAGGGATTTCCTCTGATGTATTTCCCCCCTTTTTTTTCCTTTTTTTTTACCGCAACGTAATCTTTTCTGGGCTCATTGCATATTCCCTGCCAATACACGGACACTACACACCACTACGATCACTTCAGACACGATGGCTGCTGCTGGTGCTGCTGCAGATCCACCGAGCCCTGCCCTGTCCTGCCCTGTCTGCACAGCAGCTCACTACCAAGCCCCTGCAGATTGGCACCAGCATGACGCTGGAGAAAAGGTTGAGGAGGAAGAGGTGGGGGGCAGATACATAAAAAAAAAAAAAGGAGAAGAGAGGGGGAAGAGGAGAGGGAGTGAATTGAGGGGAGTGGGGGGGGCAGTCTTGCAGAGGCAATGCAGAGGCAACGTGATGCAAATGCAACATAATGCAGTGGTGCTGGGGGAGGCATTGCAGATGAGACGGGGTGAGGACGGCTGCTACTCTGCGGCTCCGTGGGCACAGAGGTGGACGCTTGTAATGCACCCTTGGCCTTGATGGCAGATTGTATGAATTACATATTAGTGTGCGATGGAAATGTGCAACAGAAGCTGCACATGAAAGTGAGACTGGCCAGAGATCGTCCTGTCCAGACGACAGATTTGTTTGCTTCGAATCCAACTTCTACCCCTCCCTTGTCTAAACAGACACACACACACACACACACACACACACACACACGCACACGCACACGCACACACACACTCAACAACTCATGCACACATGCTCATAACAATCTACACACGTGCCTGACTCTTCAATTATTCATTGCCAATAAACGCAACGTCTGAACAAAATACAGTTGGCTCAAATGTACCTTGACAGAAAAGGAGCCATTACGGCAAATAGGCTCGGCTTGCGGATGCAACGATCTATTCTGACGCAGTTCTGTGAAGTACAATTTTTAGTAATATGTCATTTTGTTTCCAAGTCTTGTTACACTACATACAGTTGGACAGTCGCAACATTCACTGCTCCCTCAGCGTTCTGGAGAGGAGAATGTTCCCTTCAATGTTATACCGTCCTCCTTTTCTGGTTTAATAATTCAATAAAGCTAAACTTAAAATGGTCTGCGCTCTCTCAGCGCTGCCAGGAACAATTCAATTAGGCAGGCGTCTTGTGACAGGGTGGTTTATGCTTAGGTCCTTTATTTGTTCGCTGCGTCTGTGTGATCCCCCCCCCCCTCAGCCTCCACCACCTCTCTGTCTTCCTCTCCCTCTCTCTGTCAGCTCTCCCTGCATCGACAGTACATCCGAGTGCCAAGAAAGCTGAGGCAACAAGCCGACTCAGACCTTTTCCGTCCTGCTGTGACGAGCCGCGGGCCACATTTTGTGCTGTGGGGGTAAAAAAAAAAAAAAGGTCCTGCTGTCAAGGGGTAGTAGTTGGAGGAGACAGCAGGGAGCTGGGAATGGAGAGCCTCCGCATTTGTATATTGTATGTGAAAGGTGCTGACAGGCGACAGTGTGGGAAGGGCATAGCATTCGTTCCCAGGATGGGTCGCTCGGCCAACCCGTCAGCACTGGCTAATCCGGAGCTGTGTTGATTGACAGAGGGCCAACTGTCAGCGAATGAAAAGGCCTTGTTCTCAATGCCACTCCGAGGCCTTTCTGCACAATGCCATCGGCCCACACAAACACGTGGAGCAGAGATGGGAGAAGGGCCAAGACCTCAAATGATCCCAAACACTAATCAATACTCAAGATTCATTACAGAGATGAAGTTATACATAATAAGCAGCTTATGGGGCAAATCAGAGACAAGAAACAAGCTCAGAAGGCCTGAAGATTAGCATTTGCATTCACCTGCATTTTTAGTTAGCACATAGCATCACATTAGCTGAACATTGTAATAGAATGTAAAACAACTAGGCATTAAATATTATCTTTGAGGTTTTTCAGAGTTTAGACTCTGTTAGTTTTAAATCAACCACCTTGCTAATAGTTTACAGTCATGCAGGCAGATCTATGAGACTCTACAGAGGTCAATGCTAAGGGTCAGCATGCTAACGCAAAATCAAATGAGTGTCCGCCATGTTAACAATGTTTTTATTCGTTTGAAGTTCATTTTCTTTGTCACTATTCTTCTGCTGTAGCTCAACATGGAAAAGCACGGATGGAATTTTACGTTAAAATGACTACTTGACTTTTAATGACTAAAAGACATAATTTTACGGTAAAGTCAAATCTGTTTCAGTGCTCGTACGGGCACAAGAGTGTTTAAAGATAGACTTGAAAATTATGAACCAATTCTTTATGTGCATGTGTGGCTAATGAAGTGGTCGCTCTGTGCTTCCACTGACAAAGAACATGAAGATTGAAAAAGAAAAAAGAAGGTATAATATACGATAGCAGGGCAATTAAGGTTAATTCATAAAATCTAAAATTACCAGATTAAGAGGGATAATACAATAAATTGTATTAAATTGTTCAACATCTTGACTGCCCCCTGGTGGCTGGCTGCAGTACACGTCATAGACCCCACCTCCTCCATCTTTGTGGACAGGACATGGACAAAAAGGCACACATCATATTAAGTAATTTCAAGTAATACTATATTACTTAAACTCATATACATGATAAAGGGTATTTATTATAAATACACATATTTATTTATATCTATATGTAAACACACTATATTATATTACAACCTTATATTGCTATATTAAAGAACTCTGCAGAGGAAATATGTCAAACAAAGGAAGCCCAGCATTTATTTGCCTTGGCACAGAACTGTATTAAGGCCTCATGCATATGAAAGTGAAAGTGTGTCTGTGCATGCTCCCACAGAGACAGGGCTGGGAAGCAGCAGTGTCCTCTACGCCGTGTCCACCCACACAGAGGCCTAGTCACCAGGTGGGCAACTGGCAGTCCACTCTCATTGGCCAGCTGAGGTCCACTGGCTTTTCCCAGCCAAGGGATGATTTCCATCTCCTCATCTCCCCACACAAACTGCAGCGATGAGCACGGGCTGATTCAGAACAGAGAATTACCTTATTATAAATAGTGAGGATATCGTCAACACTCTGCTTTGATGAGCATTCGCTGAGGATTAAAGTGACTGGGAGAATTTTAAAGAACTGTAAGCTGATTATTGTGACTTGGGAGGCCTGTCACACAAGGGCACAATCCATAACCCCTTTTCCTCTGGTAAACCCCCCTGACAAACACCCACTATTTGGCTTTTGTCTGCAATGGGAATAGATAGAATTGTCATTAACTTCTGGGTCAAACGACTCCACAGTAGACACAGGTTTTAATGAGCTCTGGCTCCGATTGGCAGTGATGGAAACATGACACCGGGGTGAACGTGCTAATTTGGAAAGGAAATTTGGTGCAATCACAAAGACGAACATGACGTAATGTCAAAAGACAGACATGCAAACTCCTCGAGTAGTAATGTGAAAGGATTGCATATTACCTACGTATAAAACACCTGCATACCTTTGAAATTTGACATAGACATAAAAGTGGCTCACATCAAACAAGTGTCTTAGGTTGGATGGAAATGTCCATCATCTGGATCTCGGTGGCCTTTCAAACAGAGAAAAATCCAAGTGAACCAAAGTGCATCACCACAGTCCACAGGAGAACATTCATTTATTGTTCAGATGTTTGTCGGCTGCTGCTTGTACACAGACTGTTACAGTTTGCGTGCTCTGCTGCTTTCCAGAATGCAAAGCACATGGAGCCGTTTAGCTCCGGGGAGCTGGGTCGGATCGAGGTCAGATCGTGTTCCCACAAACAAACTGCTCGGGAGTTTGCAAATAGGACCGAACAAAAACCACCTCCTCTAAAAGGTCTCGGGAAAGGAGGATAATTTATTCTTTTTTATTTATCAGTGAATTATTTAACATATGCCCTGTTGTTATTGTAATCAGCTGAGATGATTATTTCATCGTTCTCTGTCAAAGAGAGAAATAACGTATTTAATCTACTGATATAAACCATTAAGCACCATACACGACTGGCTGAAGAATCATTAAATCCTCGGTGATGTACAGCACCGTGAGCAGAGTCAGCCTCTCTCTCTCTCCCTCTCTCTAATTACCGCCTGGCAAACTAATGAGGATTCTTTGGTTAAACTCAAACAGCAGCCTTGCCCTTAATTAGCAGCCTCTCTGCTTTGTTTTTTGAAAACACTGAGAGAGAGTGAAGCATCTAATAAAGGCCAAGTCCTGGCTGACATTGTGACAAATAAAGGCCGTGCTGACGAGCACAGGCGGCAGGGGGGGGGGGGGGCAGTGGGCGTGCATGTGGGTAATTTACGTGTATAAATCCTTGTGTGTGTCTGTGTTTACTAGAAACCTCCTCTTGCTCGGTTGTCTGAACAATACATCCTCATTGTTAGAAAGGTAGGAAAAATTATGAAAAGAAATACAAGAGACAAAGTAAATGCTTTCAACTGCTTTTAAAACAGTAGCAATACACACATTTGTGCAGATATCCTTTTAGGACTTTGCATTGAGTTCCATTCATTATCCCGAACCTTAACATTATCTATTCCTGCCTAACCCTCTTACCTCTAACCATGAGAAATATGAAAGAGTTGTTGCCTCAGTAAGGCTTTGGTCCCCACGGGGTACACTGGCCCTGACAAGGTCTGTGTTTAGAGTAGAAAAGGACACAAATAAGGAAACACGCACACACAAACAAACTTGTTTCACTATTTCACTCACACAACCCTGACACTGCTCACATAGTGCACTTCCTCACCTCTTTCCCGAACATTTACTATCTAATATAAACACCAGCTAAATGACTAACCCTAAAACTTAGCCTTGAACCTCAAAAAGCAATTCCGTACATGGGTTTTACACACACACACACACACACACACACACACACACACACACACACACACACACACACACACACACACACACACACACACACACACACACACACACACACACACACACACACACACACACACACACACACACACACACACACACACACACACACACGCTATACAAAAGCAACACACAGAGGCATAGCTTGTTGAACTAAAAATATCCTTTTATTTGATGTTCCTCTGGGATACGGAGAGTTGCATCGCAAACACACATCTCTCTTTTCCCTCCCACCTTCATCCCTCTCCACACCCCCAATCTGTTTGTCAAATGCTATTAAGTGCCTGGCATACGGGCCAGGGGGGCTGGGGGGGTCATCTTGGGGGGGGGGGGGGGGGCGACAGTGCACTTCACCTGCAGCTACCAAGAGGACTTGGGGGGGGACTTTATGGTAGAAAACCTGAGACAAGGGCAGTGACAGCAACACAGGCCGAGCCATCTTCAGTTTCCGCCGGATCACCTGAACTCTCCGTCGAGGGCCAATCACAATCCAGTCACCGGCTGGCGAATGACGGACAGTCAAGGATCAATCGGTCGGACGAGGGCAGCTGGATGGCAGTCCGCTGAAGTCACAAAAGCAATTTTTGAGGGAGCTGAATGGGCCACTAATGAGACATTTGATCCGAAATGATAATGGGGTGTTTATGAGAGGTCACCTGAGATAGCTGATGAATAATACAGGGGCTGTTGCCTGGTGAGGGCAGGTGAACTCACCAGGCTGTGGTTAGAGCTCTGCACGGGGCTGAAGCAACCACAGGCCCACAATTAGCCTCGCGAGAGGGGCAACAAGTGAAAGGGGCAAATAAAGGCCAGCGGGCACGGAGCCTGGGCAAGCTGGGCACAGAGCCCGACCCGGGTCAGTGACACAGAACAGTGATAATGAGACCCAATAGTATGATGAGAAGATAATGGCAAAAGATCTGATATGTCCTAGCTCAAAGAAAAAACTATTTACTATTCAGTGATTTAGTCCGAGTTTTTGTATCGCTGCATGTGTATTTGTAAACCTTCTCATTCCTTTATCACAGATGGTAGAGAAATTACAGGAAATGAGAGACAGAGAGATGCAGCACAGGAAGTTTAGTTGTCACAGTAAATGACAACTCAAAATGATAAAGCAATAAACAAAATCAACATATTTTCCTCCAAAAATCCTCATCTCAGCTCGACCCGAACACCTTTAACTTTAACATTCACATGTACTGGAAGATTAGTTTATGTCCTAGCTCAAAGAAAGAACTATTTAGTATTCTTATTTTAGTCAGAGTTTTGTATAGCTGCATGTGTATTTGTAAACCTTTTTTGGGTTCTGCTTCTCATTCCTTTATCACAGATGTTAGAGAAATGACAGGAAATGAGAGACAGAGAGATGCAGCACAGGTCTCTCCACAGATCCCTAAGATACAGGGTCCAAGGCCAAATTTTTTCCCCGTAAATGACAACTAAAACATTATGAAGCAATAAACAAAATCAATATATTTTCTTCCAAAAATCCTCATCTCAGCTCTAACACCTTTACACACTAAAAAAAATGGCTTTTTGGATTTACTTAACAAAGTTTTGTCAAGTGGTTCCACACAACTGTGTTAAGTTACTGCTTATGGACATTATTTTGTAATATGGACTAAATGAAATCAAATACATTATACATAAGGGAATTGAGTATATTAAATTTAACTCGATTGGTTCATTTTTATGTCATATTCTTTCATTGAACCTACTTAATACTGTTATGTTCAACTAATTAAAGTTATACACAACTAAATTGAGTACATTCAATTCAATTACATTGGTTAATTTGTATGTAATATTCTTTCATTGAACCTACTTAATACTGTTATGTTCAACCAATTAAAGTTACACACAAGTGAATTGAGTATATTCAATCTAACTATATTTGATAATTTGTATTGATTATTTTTACATTGAACCTACTTAATACTGTTATGTTCAACTAATTATAGTTAAGAAGATAAAAAGTTAACGCAGTCAAGTTAACTTTAAGTAAGGCAGTTGCGTGGAACCACTTGACATAACATTCTTAATTAGATATTAAGCAACTGAACTGAATTCGGCCTACTGAAATGCCTGGCTCTTTTTAAGAAATATAAGGTTAAAAAAGTCATGTCACACACACACTGTCGTCTCAACAAAACTGCATTTATTTTTGCAGCAAATTGCAGTTTGGGAACAGTGAACTGTAACTTGACAAATATCAATTCTCTCATAGCCTCCTCATGTTCCTCTTTCAAAAACTGCTCGCCTGTATGTTTAGGAAGGACACGTGTTGCCCAGATGAAACACACGGGAGGAACATGCAAACTCTATGCAAGCCAGCTCGACGCAGGAACGCCCAGGTACAAGGTGTCCTTGTGCCATGGGGCGTGCCTGTAATACCATGCTGATGCAGTGTAGCAGCTTTTCATTTAGGTGGGTCAGACTTTTCTGGTGATGCTGCTGTTAGCCCTGACCCAATGAAACATTAATGAGGGCAGATGCACTCTTAATAACCTCACTGGAAAAGCAGACTCTCAACCTTTTTGGAAGCGCTCACTCCCATTATTATCATACCTCAATAAAGCATGGTTGCATCAGACTGTGTACAGCTATAATCGCCTCAGAGATAATTTGTCACTATAAAAAGCCTATGGGAATTATTTGGACTTGAAAATGATTGGATGACGGTGGATTCCATTAGCGCTTCCTCTCCATTTTTCTCTTGTCGACATGTAGTCTCTCTCTCACTCCCTCTAATCCATTAAAGGATGCATCCATTTCACAATAAAAGAGCTTTTTTTCCCCAGCCGTCCCCCAGCCCACTGCATTAGTGCGCTAACAGATAAAGGGAACAGAATGTTTCCTTATGAAAAGACGCAGACAAGTCAGCCCATTAATTTCCGCTTTAAACATGCATGTGGATGGATGGGTCAGGTACAAGGGGCTGAGCTTCGGCGCTGGGGGCGCTGTGTCTTTATGTACGTTCCAGTGCGCAGTCTGCGGGGCTGAACATGCATCCCTGGGCATCACTGAGGCTCATTGAAGCCAGCACATAAAGACAGAGCGAGCCTGCTCCTCTGCTCGCCCTCCTTCTGAGGGTTACATAAGAGTGGAAGATGCAGGCGTACTGGAGCTGCTGCAGCTGGAGGTGAATGTAGGCCTGTTAAGCCAAAGGGGTGATAGGTTTGTGTGGTTGTTAGAAAGGAGCATGTGAGGGGGAAAAAATAGCTCCAAGCGATGGGCTGGGCTGAGGGAGAAAAAAGCCACTGCTGGACGGGAAATTCTATTTACTTATTCATAAACAGAGAGCTTCAGGGGCTGCTTTTCAACACATACACAGTGTGTGTGTGTGTGTGTTTGTTTGTGTGTTTGTTTGTTTAATATGAAGCACTCACAAATTACTCACTCAGACAGGTAAACCACGTAAAATGTTAATATCATCTTATGACAAAAACTGTTGTTTTTTTTTACAGAATTTGGAAAACAAACCTGCGATGAAACACTGATTCACCTCAACAGTGCACACAAAGTGCACAAAGCCCCCCCCCCCTTCCAACGGCCTCTGTGGAACACCATGAGGCTTTTGCCGAAGACGAGAGGGACCTCATGAATATTCATGTTAGCAACACTGCTGGAGACGCAACAGAATTTGCTGAGTTCAGCAGCGAGAAACTCCCATTGTGTGCGAAAACACACACGTGCACTCGTGCTGTACAGTATACGTACATGCATGACGGAGCGGCTCTCTCTAACTCTCTCTCTCTCTCTCCATTTCTCACTCTTTCTCTGACATCCGGGCGTCCCACGCACATCCAAATGTTGAGCACACACACACACACACACACACACATGAACTTACAGCCACCTACACGCTTTCATGTTGACGTGGTCTGGCTGCAGGATATCGAGGTCCACATCTTCACTTTCCCTTCATGAGGGTCCAACAAATGCTTTTTCCCTTAAATTAAATTGTAATTCAGCGTCTCTCTCCTCAGAACTTATCCTGACGTGCAAAGGTTCAGCACAGGCAGTGAGTCTGTCCTCTTTGATGATGACAGCTGCTTCTTTTTCACACTGTTATCCCATCCACCACACACATGCAAGAACTGTAATGAGCTTGACCTCTGCACAACCTACTGAATTGATTTGGGAAGGCACGGCAGCACTTGGACAATTACACACGGTGTTCTCTCTTGTGTTTATGAGTCAGTGCTCCTCATCCTGTCCTCAGATGGCTCGGCACCACGTGTTCAACACCTGCCTTTTAACTTGCCATTTGCGAGTTGCTACAGTGGCTTTCGACAGTACAGAGGCAGAGTCTTGATAATAAACGGAGGTGACAGCCAATCTGATGTCAGCTTTGGAGAGCCGTGACGAGGCCAAGCCTATGGGCCCAGACATTGACAAGTTCCCTGGTATTACTGCTGTACTCTGTGATCCGCTGGCAGCGTTGCTCAGCTCACAGCTCTGCATCTGATGGAGTGTTACGAGTGGAATGTGTGTGACACAAGCAAACAATCATCTTTGGAATGCAGTAGTGCACTAGGTGGGTTTCATTTTCTCCAACTGCTTTAATGAAAACATATTTGTGGCAGTTTATCTCAGAGGTTGGATTCAAGGCCGGTTATGAAAGAAACCACGAGTAGGCATTCACTTCCTGACAGTTTGATGCCACAATGACACTGCCTTTCAAAACATTTTGTTAGGTACCTCTGTGAGAACTACTTTGGACTTATAGTTGATTAATGTGCAGCTATTTCCTAACAAGACATAGACCTCCTGAGTGATTGGAACACAGATGGTCAGTGGTAAGTTAAAAACATTACATGTCTCAGTGTAAAAACATTGATCAGTTTGGAGCCACAGTGCACATAGACTGGCTAAAGACAACATCATTTTGTCTTTGCAAATACAAATGGTGTACTTGTATATTTGAATACGGAGCGAGGAAGAAACCTCTGACAAAAGGTCACGGGAGACACACTCAGGACACATTTTAATGCCAGGTGTGAAAAGAATAACTTCCCACTATCCACTTTTTATTGTCTGAAATTGTCTGCTTTACAACTTTGTGAAGCTGTACTTTTCAGGCAGCAGTTTATCATTTTAGTTACTAACAGTTGCCAATGAGCACCAAACAGGTTACGGCTGAGGAAGATGCAGATGTCATCGTGTTTTCAGGTGTCTTTCATAAAAAATGTCAAAGCTGACGGGGGCACTAGTTCTTAGAGTTGTCTGTCTACCAAGTTTAGTGCCAATCTATCCAGATATTTCAGTCTGGAACAAAGTGGTGATCATGGTGACAATTTATAAATAATGATCTACTTTGATATTTGAATAATTGCAAATCATTTTTAAATTAACAACGGCAAATATTCCTCATTTGTGTGTCTTTATTACATTTCCTTCTTCTTACCAGTAAGCAAAGTGAGTATTTGTCCAGCAGAACAACCACCTTGATAACACCACCTTCAGGAAACTGTGATGAGCATTCTTCAGCCAGAAGTTCAGAAGCATTGTCACATCTAAGACAGTCAATACCAATGGAACATTTGCAAGATGGTGACTATTTCGAAAAACGTGAGGTGAACTTTCAGCAAACGGAGCAAATATAACTCAGGCAACACTGTGCGCTCAAAGTCTCGGAAAGACAGAAAGACAGACACAAAGAAAACAAATCTTAATCATTGAGCTGCACCTCATTAGGGCTATTGATTTCTAAGTCATAAAAACGTAATAGAAAGAGAGACTCAGGATTTAAAAGTAAATGAATAAGAGAGAGAGAGAGAGAGAGAGAGAGAGAGAGAGAGAGAGAGAAGAGAGAGAGAGAGATGCTGAATCATGAAGAAAGAGAGGTGACATTAAAGAGTGAAACTCGCATTAAACTACGTCAACACAGAGAAGGGAGACAGAGACTGTACTTTGAAATGTATGAATCATCCACTGATCTAGGGTTCTTGTCCTTTTCCCTTCCTGTGCTCAGCCCAACAGAACCTCTTAAACTCTCCCTCTGGTTTAAGGGAATTAAGGACACATACTGCAGGTAACAGGCCTGATAAACTTGGTCTTAAGCACCAAAATAAACAGTAATGTTAATGATCCATTAGATATTAAAAATGATCTACTGATCTTGTTGTAAATTAATTATTAACGAATAAATGTCTTCAGCCATACTAGCAGCTCTGTGAAGCTGCACTTAGGCAGAGCAGCGCTTTGAGCTAAATGCTAACATCAGCATGCTAACCATGGACAGTTTATAAAGATGGATGATGTGTCTCTACTTCCTCCCACTATCGAGAAATTAAGCCAAAATACCCCAGATACGAAAGCTGCCATCTTGCACCGGAGACATTATTAGGAGCCAGATTCTGTGCCTTCATGGTTGTGGAGTGGAGCTGTGGTATTGAGGTCCCACCAATACACAAGCTTGACCAATCAAAAGTCAGTCTGAGTTATCAATCGATATCATTCACGCCGTTTTTACAGCACTGAATAAGTAATTACAAAACTGAAGCGAAAAATCACACTTTGGTGCCTCGTAGTTGTCCTCCAAAGTAAAAAATGTCAGGAAATAAAATCAGTAATTAAAAGTAAATTTATTCAACCAATTTAAAGAGTTTGTCCTGTTGTACACATTCTTCTGACAGAGTGGATACGACATTCGTCAAAGTATTTCTGGTTTCCAGTGATACTGCCATGGTAAGCTAATTGGCTGTAGAATGATATTGTAGCTGTAGCTTTATATCAAAATGGACAGATATGAGTGTGGTGTCAATGTTTTTTATCTAACTTGCCACCAAAGAGTGTGTTACTGTATTTACTAAGATCTCACACTCTGGGAAGCAAGAGGAAACGTGGGCAAAATACAATTTATGTACAAATACATAAATTAAGCTGACTTAGATTTCTCAGCCAAGGTTTTTCGTAACGCAGGGGACCTGGTGGCAAAAGGCGACATCTCCTTTATCCTTGAGTCTAGACTGAAGGCCATGATGATTCTGTTATTCTTTGACAACATGGCTGACTGAGTATAGAGCTGCACCTCTGGAAGGCAAACAGTGTGTGACATAACTTCACATGAAGTGTAAACAACAAGAAAGAAGTGCATTAAGTGATATCACTGTGATCCATCAAAGTAAAGTGTTGGGTAAAAGCACCCGGAGGCAGCAATCTTTCCCGTCCTTTCGACATGGTTTGCTTGAAATGCTGCTAACGTCCCCTCCCCCTCTTTAACTCACACCCCACTGCTTTCTGCTGTCCATCAAAAGCCCTGTATGTGTTTGTGCATGTGCTCCCTGCAGAGTCAACTTTGCCATTTTGATGAACCGTACTCTGGATTTTTCTCTACTCAGGATGTTCCTCTCTCCGTTTTTTTAGTGCAAAGCTGTAGAGCGCTTAGGAGCGGTGCATGAATGCATGCACACACCTTTATATGCTTAAACATGAACAGAATCAGAGTATTGTGTAAATGCTCATTTATAGCTATACAAATCTGTAGGTGCGAGTGCACGTGTTTGTCCACACACAGGCACACACTCAGAGGTCAGGCAGGTCACCAGTGAACAACCGAGGCCTGATAAGCAGCACAGAGCCGTCTCATTAAAGCTTGCGTATCTCCAGACTCCACATTCCGCTTTTTCTCTATCCAAACGCTGGAAAAACAACAAGCTTTGTAACTTGTCAGAGGGCCCCACTTACAATTTTTTTTGCCTGAAAAAGAGTAGAGCAGGGAATTCCTCTGAGGAAATAATTTCAAAAAACCCAGAAGATGAAAGCAGAGAGAAACAGAGTACCTGTCTTGGCGATGTGCTCTGTCAGCATCCTGTCAACAGCGCACAGCCAATTAGGACTGCAGCCAAATGGCTGGGTGAGCTTTCTGCTTCTCAGTCCACTGATTCTTCATCCAGCTTACAGACACACTGATGTGCACGCACACAATGCAGTTAATACAGCTGACACACATTCCAGTGTACGTTCAAGTAAAATGTGTATATATGCCTGCATTTTGTGCACAGGCTTTTACAGTAAACAAAAAGCAACATCCATCCAGAAAGACAGGAAGCCTATGACTAAACTATGAGGCAGGAGAATCACCCTGACTACCAAGTCTGTAGTCTCCTATCCTGTTGCTCATGCCAGTTGGCCATTTGACTACATTTCCATATTGGGCCCGCTCTGAGGCTGCGCCTGCAAGAGGCGGATAAGATGTTTGTGTTTATCTGTTTGGGAAGATGACGCTGAACGTGATACCCTCTCTCTGTAAAATCATAGCAACTGTCTTGCCACTGGCTGGGGAACCCATCCAGACACAAACACACACCCTCTCACGCACAGATACACAAAAACATTGCCCCCATCTCTCTGCTAATGCTACAGTCATTCCCAGGACCACTTTGCATATCAGACCTGACATTATGAGGAGACACTGTATGGTGTCTGGGGACAGTGGGTGTGGAGGTGGAAGGTGATACCGGCCCGGTCGGCTAAATAAACCTGACAGATAGAGGCCCGCCAGCCTGTTGGAGCTGCTTAGTTTCAAGGTATCAAGTCAAAAAGATTTATAACACCTGAAATCAATTGTCAGGAGAGGAAAAACCTCTCATAGTCGGTTCAGGTTTTTTCTTAAAGTTTTATACGGAAAAGGTTGGAGCTAAAAGAGACAAACAAACAAAATCTACAGCTTGCAGACACTCTAAAACATTTAGCAGTTTCATCTTTTCATTACACAATCCTTAGCCTGTTACATTTACTGAACTGTTTTTATTATGAATGCTAATGACTGATAGACATTATAAGACATGTTCTATATGAGCATTGTCGCTATTACAAAGCTCGGACAGCTTGGCCATTTGTCGCCTAGGTCCTGCATTTAAATTTTGCATGTAGGCAAGTGGCACTCACCACCTGCCAACTGGGCTACTTTGTGAAAGTGCAAGAGGATACATGGCTCTTCTGTGAGTAATACGGCTGCTCCAACTGTTCACTGAGCAGTATTCTGCCTCTGCTGCAGCAGATGCTGGAGACCGAGACAGAGCTATGATACAGCAAGGACAGAGCTGTTGCTGGCAGCAGCCCACATGTCATTCACACTGCGTTTAAACCTGAAAACACGCAAGACCTCAACGGGGCTGCTAACATGCAGACATCACTAGATGTTCCACTTAGCAAAGCTGCCATCTTACTCCTTGAGTGTGCACAGACAGCCAGGGGATCCTTCAAAGATACCCTTACACAACCAATGGCTGAGCCTAAGGGGGTTTACCAGCAACACTTTCCACAGAGTGCATAACATGCTGCAGAGTGCATATCATGCCAAATATCACACAGGGCACAGATGATGCACTTTTTCAATGTCTCTGTCCCTCGAGGATGCAACGCACTGAAACTGGGCCCCCTGCACCCTGACAAACTTTCTATATATTTATTGGCTAAAGCAGAAGGGGCTGTCTGAAAATAGTATCTTTCACGTACCCTCAACTCACGCATGTAGTTTGGCTTGTAAGGCTTATTCACCCTTTTAGCTGTTGTCAGAGTATTCAGCGATGCTGGCGTTATGGATAACAGCTTTAGCTGAGGCTGCCCAATGGGTATAAACTAGCAATTTTCACAGAGGGGAGGAGGAGTGAACCCTAGAACGCAGCTGCCTCAGCCAAATTCAGCAGAAGGTGGAAAAAAGATCAACTATCTCCAAACCCCACGACAAGAAGGGATCAGTGATGTGTACACCTGGACAGGAGAGTGTGGCAGACAGGATATGGGGAACAGAACAGAATGGGTCTCTGGGTCAACTCCATCTACTAACATTTGGCTGGCGAGCCATTGGAGACAGAAATAAAGAGTTATACTGTCTTTGTCTCCAGATCAAAGCCTTGAGAGACTTACACAAGTGTTGAGAATTTAAACGCACATTAGCTAGGACACCTCAGCAAATCATACTTGAAGAGGTTGACAGGTAGTTCTTTCTGATGCTCTGACAGCTAAAGAGGGGATGAGAGGGAGTGGTTGTTCTGCTTTAAGGAAACGCCAATCAAGGCTGTCACTGCTCTGTTATGCTGAGTTCTTTGGAATGAGACCGCAGTAGCCATCTTCGTGGCTGGGAGGGCCTTTGGGTCATGGAAAGGACTGTCAGGATATCTATGAGGACTTCACTATTCCATGGCTGTAGTGAAACTTGACCCACCGAGCCTGACATGCTTGTAGCAACCCCATTCATCGAGGCCATTCATCTTCCCCACCTTCTGTCGAATAACAGGCAGTTTCTTGGCCGAGACAAATATCTAGCCCTGCTGTTTAGGGAATGATAAAATATGCCAGGTTGATATCTGCAATGGATAAATTGATCACAAAAAAAGATATAATGGCAGCTGCTGTTCCATCCTTCAGTCGCCTTGCAGAAAGTAGCCTTTATATATCATGTCACAGGTCGGAGATCAGAAAAAAGTCGCAGATGCCAAGACCCAGTGGCAATGCATCATCATGCTATGCCATGGCATCAGTCCACAAGTTAACTTGTGTTATTCTAGTAAGCTGCAGTTGGAGACCATGATTGTTATGTACTGTGACAGACTCACAGGGGAGCAATAAAACCAGGAAAAGGTCTGATTCATCCACAGGAGCAGAAAGCTCAGACGATCCTACTAAAAACTGTCCTAAAAATAACAAATACTGCCCATTACTGAAAAAGGGGTTTAACGATTATCAAAAAGGATCATTCTTTGGACCTCTGATAAACACTGAATGTGTGGATCAGATAAGAAATGAAATTATAAAAAATCACTGTACATCGTTTTTTACAAATAGCAATGCCTGATAACACAGACCTTTTGGTGATCTGGTAATATGCACTAGTCATTTTTATAATCATATGTTATTGCAGTGTTGTATTCAACTTGAATTTGCCATTTCCCACCGTGAGCCATTTGCCACCTTGTGGGTATTTTTTTTAATTGATTTGAAATGTATGGATTACATGTATACTATTCCAAGACTAAAAGCATTTTATTAGCACTAGTTGTTTTGCCACTGATTTGTTCAATGTGAAACCATTTAGTCCAAGTTAACCATCTAGTACTTTCAGAGATCCATCTTTTAAAATGAGTGGTGTTTAAAAAGGTCTTCAAAATGTTGCTTATAAAAGAGACCAAATCTCAACTTCCTTTCCAGTGCTTGATTTGTCTTGCACATTGGATAGTAGCGTGTTTCCAGGGTGCAAGACAATTTGAGCTTATCTCTCGAGAAGCAGGAACTTGATGTAAGAAGAGTCCAGATAGGATAAGATGAAGAAGCGGCTATACCCTGAGTGCTGATGGTGAATTCTAGGCCATTGTCACTGACACACTTAGAGAGGTGTCACCAGACAGCACTGTCCATTTGAATCAAACTCGCTCTGTACATCCTTCTCTTCTCATAGCTCCAGATGAGCTGCGTGCCTCATCCCTTTGATGTTAACCTATAGATTTATACATTTAACATTCTCTTACACAATCAGCAAAGGTACACACCCACGCACAGCACTGGCACACGGCACGTGCACACGCACAGCTTCACTTTGCATGCGTAGCAATGTACACAGATGTACATCACACAGAGGGGCAGGGATATAAGTAATTTAGCACAGTGTGACACTTTCACGGTCTAATTAGCCCCAGTGTTGCAGTAAACACGTCCCAATGACCCTCCAGTTCTGGTTACTCATTAAGTATGGATGGAGCTGAAGATGGCTAGTTTCTCTCATCCATCAGGACCTGACTCGTCACAGTAGCAGCTCCCCAGAACCTTGTAGAACCTCAGGGTGAGCACCACAATCAACCCAGCATCCTCTCAAAAACAGGCAGAGAGAAAACAAGCAAGGAACCCCCTCCCTTCCTTTGCTGCTATGTGTCTGCATCTGCATGTTATGTCCAATTTTGACCATGTTCATACATGTATTCATGTGCACGTTCACAGGAGCGTAAGAAGCGGAATCAAAGAGAGGTCTGGAGGGATGCTGCATGGCACGTACAGAGACAGGCAGCCCTGTTGCTTGCTCGCTGCTGCTGTCGCCTTTGACGCGGTGATGGGGGTTTTCCCTCCTCCTCGCTCTCCCTCTCTGTTGCGGTAGCAGACGTGGCCAGCAAGCTGTGATCAAACTGTGCCTTCATCCTTCTCTCTCTCGCTCTCATCAGCTGGAAGGCTTCAGTAGAAGGGTGCCCCAGATTCATAGACCCCCCCTCCCCTCCCATCTAGCGCAGAGGCTCCGCTGGCTCCACTGTGGAGCTCCACTGTGGAGCTCCACTGACACCTTGTGGCCAGAAAAGAGGAAGTGCAGTGGGGAAGTGAAAGGAGGGCCTGTTGGGCCATGCACATTGCGGGAGATTATGATACACACTTTAATAAACATCACGGTGTTGACCTGGTGTGAACGTGCTAAATTAATATGAAAATATATGCATTCAAACCATCACTATGGGTAATGAAGCTCTATCTTAAGGAGAAATGTGACTAATTAGTCCTTCAATTGATTCCTTGTCAATATTCCCAATAGATCGATCAAAGGTCGCAATCGTTCTGCACAGGCCCGAGGGCACGTGGACAGTTTGGGGAAGAAAATGGTATCAGCTCAGATCCTGGATCGATATTAGTGTGTGGTGTTAATCTAGTGAGTGGCCCTCTGGCAGAAATAAGGGACTCAAGAGTTGAACAGCGCAGCAGACCAAAGAGCCATTATCAAATAGAACAAGCTCAGCATTTTTCTCCAAAATAAGCCACCTTTTTTTTCCGTCATAGAAGAGTGTAGCCGAGGTCCAGAAAACCGCTGGGGTGACTTTGGGTTGAGCACTGTCAGGGACTTTTCTGCCTTTGTACACTGGAGTATTATATAAGATTTTATCTGGGCCTTTTTGTGCATGCAAAGCCAAATCCAAAAGGCTCTTAAGTCAAAGAGAAGGAAATTAGCGTGACTCAAGCTGAGCTGTGCAGGTTGATACTGTAATCACCTAAATGCAGAGCCACTTTTCTTGCTGGAAAAGCAGACAGGAAGTCTTTAAATAACAGTGGAAAAACAATTCTACTCAAATGAACTCCTATGAAATGTTTGTGTGCAGGTAAGACTCTTCAAAATATATTACAAACAAAATCTTTAATCAGCTGTAGATGCATTGGCACAATGTCAAAGTTTTCTTTTGACCTCTACTGTTGAAAAAGAACCATGGTGCATAAAAACAAAGAAGAAATAAAACAGCAAAAGTTCAACAGAGTGGATTCCACATTTTTTCTTTGTTTATGGTTCTGTACAATACTGTTCCCAGCTAATACTTTGAATGATGTATTGTATGAAATGCTGAAAGTATAAAGCACAACAGAGACAACACAACATCCCCATCATTTAACCAAATGTAATTTACATTGGACGGACTGTACGCACAAAAATAAAGTCCTTTCACCTTCTTTCTCTTTGTACTGCTGATACCTCAGTACTGAGGAACATTTATACTTACATCAGAGAAGAAGACAAAGGGGAATAGGGAAAGAGAAGTGACAACAGAGGAGGGAACAAAGACGAGAGGCGAGGGCAAGGAACAGGAAATGCTTTTTTCGATGTTTTACAGATGTAACTTTTATGCTGCAGTGCTTAATAAATGATCCTCTCTGCTGTTTTATTCAAAGCGGAAACAAACAGACTAGATAAAGACAAAGAATATGAAAAATGGCACCGTAAATTACAAATCAGATTTTGTTCTGGGCCCGTCAAATGAAACCCAAGCCTTTTGAGTTGGACTTTTTTAGTACTCCTCCTTAAAGGTGACACGTCGTGCTCAGTTTTATTTCCTCTAGTGGGTAATAGGTTATTTTTTTATGAATGTAAAGGATCTGCAAAGTTACACTGCTCCTGAAAATCTGTAGCACCCTGTCAGTGGGCTGGACAATACTTCAGAAGAATTTGCATAATACATGGCGAGCTGTTAGTCTGACAGGCCACCTTACGGTAAAGTGAGAGCAGAGGTCAACACTTCCCACATGCTCTGGAAACGGTGGATCAGTTACAGCAGAATATACCAGCTGGCCATGCGGAGCAGAAATTGACATTATGAGGACAATGATGTGTTTTCAGAACATTTGAGCATGTACACCTTATGAAGTAATAACACCAATTCAAGTTATGAACAGGAATATGAGAAAACATACGTCGCCTTGAATGACAAATTCTGGCATCCCATCAACTTAGGCTCGTCACTTGATATGAGCCAAAATAGCCGCATTTTCCACTATGATAGTCTCTTTTAAGTGTTTTTTTTCTAGGCACTATTAGACACATGGCAATACAATAGGAGTTAGAGGGAAGAAACAGAGTCAACATACAATACTTTAGTCTCTATATACAGGGAACTTCCCACTATGCATGTGCAGGCTTCTTTTTCAAACTTCTTTTTCAGGTTTTGCGTATTTCATGAACTTTAAAAAAATGTGGTGCTGTAAAAATTACACTTCAACACATCAAGAGATAATTCAGTACAGAGGATCCCCAAGTGGGTTTCAACAAACCCCAGAGGGTGTTCTTGAAGAACAGTTTCATCTCATTATGTTCACAATATAATCATCTACTCAAAATTGATTAATCATTCAACCCATCTCCATATTGACACTTATTTTCCTTTACTAAATCAAACACTGTATCACAATGCAGTCCCTGGGGATCTGAATACAGATGTATTAGGCTCTGTGGAGCATGAAATTCAAGTCTTACAGCAGCCTCCCTGGATCAGGGTTCATTCATTGACCCGCTTCAGTCCTCCTGGTGCTAACACACTACAGAGTAAGGCTTCCCCTCGAATTGATAGTTCAGAACTGTTTTAAAAATCAGTCGAGGCATCGTCCCGTCTCAGAAAGGCACGCTCCTGCTCCGGCTTTTCTCCCTTGGTTTTTTATTCTTAATTTTTTTAGCAGCACTTTGCATTAATCCCCGATCCAAAGGAGAATGACACTTTGTGGCCTTGTCGATAATATCAACATACATATACATATTTACAGAGAAGAGCACTTTCTAAAAAAAGAGTCAGTTGATACTTGTTTGTTTCTTGTTTTGTTGAATAGGTCTTTGTGTCTGTGTGAACTTTTCAGGGTTTTGAGTTAAATGTTTCTTATATATACGTGTGCACTGTACATATGGCAAGCATGTAGAAAGATACAACATGGAAACGAGGCAGAGAAACATGGCAGACATGATGGTCTTTGTACTGTGTGAGTGTCTGTGTGTGAGTGTGTGTCACTGTGGTTTTAGGAGTGCTTGATA